>NC_042617.1:21778079-22106489 GCF_901001135.1 Rhinatrema bivittatum | reverse complement strand
CCTCCCTCCCCTCCCCCCCACTCTCTCTCACCTCCTCCCTTCCCCCCACTCACCTCCTCCCTCCCTCCACTCACTCTCACCTCCTCCTTCCCTCCCCCACTCACTCTCACCTCCTCCTTCCCTCCCCCCACTCTCTCACCTCCCCCCTCCTACTCCCTCCCTCACCGCCGCTCCTCGTTGCCGATACTTCTTCTCGCTGCCACCGATACTTCGCCTCGCCGCTGCTGATACTTCGCCTCGCCGCCATGTTTTTTAAGAGCTGACGCTCCTCTCTGACCGACGTGCTCGCCCGCACATGCGCGGTAGAGCAGGTCTCTACTGCGCATTTGCGGGCCGTCGGTCAGAGCCCATTTATAAGGTAGATGGTAGTTTAGAAATGATCCGTGCTCTGACTGAACACCACTGAATGCTGATGGTCTTAGAAATAACACTGGTGATACCTGACAAACAATTAATTTTAAAAAACCTAAAAACTAGAGGCACTTACAACTCCATGCTTGAAAAATGTCAGTGCCAGGCACTGAAGGCATTTAACACCCAGTCAAACTGCTCAAAATCTCCTTATCAACCTGAGCAAAACATAGTGCTTATTGTGTTAGTCCATGTAAATATGCAGAAATGAGAGTTCAGTCCCCAGGGGATGGGGTACAAAACGATGAGAAAACAATAATGGAGACACCCAAGGTTTCTAACACAAGCTTACCACATTCACAGTTACCCTGCCTGGCTGACGACACAATGAAATAGAAATATCTAATCCCCATCTAGCATTTACATCACCTGAAGTCGAGCTGCTTCACTAGTCAGTGGCCAACTTGTCTGGTCGCTGCATCTCAAAATAGATACAGTTGCGATGGAGAAAGTACAGAGAAGGGCAACCAAAATGATAAAGGGGATGGAACAGCTCCCCTATGAGGAAAGGCTGAAGAGGTTAGGGCTGTTCAGCTTGGAGAAGAGACGGCTGAGGGGGGATATGATAGAGATCTTTAAGATCATGAGAGGTCTTGAACGAGTAGATGTGAATCAGTTATTTACACTTTCGGATAATAGAAGGACTAGGCTGCACTCCATGAAGTTAGCATGGGGCACATTTAAGACTAATCAGAGAAAATTCTTTTTCACTCAACGCACAATTAAACTCTGGAATTTGTTGCCAGAGGATGTGTTTAGTGCAGTTAGTATAGCTGGGTTCAAAAAAGGATTGGATAAGTTCTGGGAGGAGAAGTCCATTACCTGCTATTAATTAAGTTGACTTAGAAAATAGCCACTGCTATTACTAGAAACGGTAACATGGAACAGACTTAGTTTTTGGGTACTTGCCAGGTTCTTATGGCCTGGATTGGCCTCTGTTGGAGACAGGATGCTGGGTTTGATGGACCCTTGGTCTGACCCAGTATGGCATGTTCTTATGTTATGTTATGTTCTTAGTGCTGGCACGGACCCTCTCGGCAATGTCTTCTGTTTTCAGCAGTTCCTGTTGCGACCTTTCTTGCTGGAGCTCCTGCACTAGCAAATAAGGGCAGTTCAAACCATGGCATGATGGGCAGTACTTGGCTCATGAGTGTCTGGGTGCTGAGCTTCTCCAACTAGTTAGCAGGTTCATGGATACTTGACATAGTCATACCTTGACTGGATAGTCATGCTGCTTACATCAGAGCTCACTGTCAGGGTCTGATCTGCTAGAGTTGGATGGCAGAGTCATCCTGCTTTCATCAGTTCTCTGTCAGGCCTTATTTGACTAGCATTCATCATGACCTGTTTAGAAGGGGGGGGTCAAGGGTAGTTTCCTCAGCTCTGCATTTGCGATTACTTGACCAGATGTCTTTCCATGATGTGCTAAGTTCTGTCTGGCAGAGATCTGGCTTCTCACAATGGCAGCTCGCATTTCTCTTTGTGACAGCCTGCTTAGATATTTGTGCCTGGCCAAAGACATCTTTCGCAGACCATCTAACTCTATACTACTCATTTATTTCCCCCTTTGCCATCAGGTTTTCCAGTTTTCTGAAACTTATATATGTGTGTGTGCGTGGCCTAAAACTTGTCTACAGGAAACATCTGTGTGACAAAGCAGAAGATAATTGCCTGTCTGTGTGAAGTGGATTCAGAAAGACAAAAAAATATATATGGAATAAATTATGAGAAGTGTACCTTACAGAAGTAAGGGTCAAGCAAGCTGAGAGGCCTTTTATTAGCCTAAGCCAATACATCTATGACAGCTCCTTCCCTCACAGTGAAGAGAGGTTTTCCCTGTGCAGAATCAGCTAAGCATGAGGCTGTCTGTATTTGCAAGGATGCTATAACGTCACATTACAAATACACCTCCATAAAGGGCTGGGGAGCCTTGACGAAGGTGACAGACAGTAAAACTTTAAAAGTTCCAAGGGGCCCAAGGTCTGATAGCTGAGAAAGTTCTTTTGTGTTGATTGCTCACCTTAATTTCAAATGTTTTGCATTCTTGTTCATACCCCAGATCAGTCCAGACAAGTGGGTTCTGCATCCCTACCAGCAGATGGCGGCAGAGAACTAAAAAGCTTTCCAGGCACTGCTTCTTAACTGAGTGCCACCTGCAGTCCCTCAGTACTTCCCTGTCTCCAGCAGATGGTAGTGGTGCAAACCTGCAGTCTAGAACAGAAAAAAGACGACGACGACAAGATAGAAAATAGCTGAAGATGTGCTTTCTGAGATGCTAGGTTCCTTCGTGGGCCATCCCTCAGGTCGAGCCAGGTGAGTGTGGGGGGGTTGGTGATCCCTGGGTCTGGCTCAGCTTGCGGCGCTCGGAGGGCCTGAAAGCCAGGGGTCCTGGTTCCCTCAGCCCCTCTGAAGTCCTCTCACCTGCATTCGACGGCCAGAAGCAGGGAAGTATTCCCTTTCTTGTTCTTAATTTCATTTAATTAAAAAAAAAAAAAAAAGAAGAGTTGCATGATCAAATGACCAGCGATGTGCAGCGACGTGGCAGGATGAAAGGAATTACCGACGCCTCGGTGATCGTCCCAGGGATCCGGGGCAGTTCTGAGGGGGTGACTGGTACAGCCGGTGGGCCTTGTATGCAGATACAAGGCTGGTGGTGCAGGGTAGTATCCCTTGTTTAATTTCTAGCCAAATTGGGATATTAAAAATCTGGCCTCTTCCTCTCCTCCCCTTTTTGGTGCACTCTGCTATGGCTCCTCAAATCAGCTGCCAGGGAAGTTGTTTATTTTAATTTGATCCTAAGTTTAAAAAAAAAAAAAAAAGGACTCTGGTTATTTCTGGAGAAGTCGGCTGTCTGGAGAGGGGAGTACAGATTCTGTCCCATTCGCGGGACAGGATGCCGGCTAGTTAAGGATCAGCGAAGGGGAGGTGGAGAGTGTATCCGTCACCTCAGGACAGAGCGCGATGAAGCACTTTCTGCTTCATAGTCAGCACTGCTGCTTAACTGCAAGCGGTTGATGTAGGCGGCACCTTGCGACTCACTCCCATGGGGAGCGGGTAGAGGAAGCCTGCGGCGTCCTTGGGTCTGCTTCGGTGAGACACGAGCCTGTTAATCCGGCAGCGCTATTGGGACTGAACTCCGCTGGGAGCAGGAAGGGAGTCCCACGGTGTCTCAACAACTGTTCCCGCTCGTTGCAAGAAGTGGCAGTTTTGGAGGCACAAATGAACCGGTTGCCGCAGAGAGCAGGAAGAAAAGATGGGCCACGACGCCAGTACAAGCATTCCGGCTCAGCGCAAGCAGTCAAGCATCTGCTGCTCCATGTAATTTCTACCGCTGGGAGTGGGAAACAGGAGCCCCTATACCAAAGCCAGTGTTGTTATGGCCGGCGCCGTGTTGGAATCAGCAATTGGAGGAGTTTTCAACTTCCATTTTCCTCTTCAGGGAAATTCCAGAGATCCAGTCTCTCGTGGTGGTGGTGCAAGTTTTCTCGAACATTGCAATGACGGTGGTGTACATCAATCGCTAGGGCAGGATGAAGAATCATCTGGTAGCACTGGAGGCACAAGAACATTTTGTCTGGGCAGAGAAACTTCTCAAAGGCTTAGCGGCGACACTTGTAGTTGGAGAGAACATTGTGAAAGTGGATTATCTCAGCAGGCAACACTGGTACTGGGGGAATGGGAGTTATCAATGGAGGCCTTGCCTTGATTCGTGCCAGATGTGGCACTCCCCAGCTGGATATCATGGCGTCCAGAGGCCTTGCTAAGGTGGAGCAGTTCTTCAGCCACAGAAGAGAAATCGGTTCCAAGGGGATCGATACTCTGGTTCAGCCATGGCTGATAAAGCATTTGCTGTATGTGTTTCCCTCGTGGCCTCTTGTAGGCTGTGTGCTGCATCGTATACAGCAACATCCCGGAAAGATGATTCTCGTAGCACCGGAGAGGCCATGCCATCTATGGTTTGTGGATCTGGTTCATCTTGTGGTGGATGGCCCCATCCAGTTGGCTCATCTGCAGGGATTATGGCGGCAGGGCCCATCTTTTCGGATCGGGCGGATCGCTTTGTCTTGCAGCTTGGCTTTTGAGAGGAGTCAGGATACTTGGAGCAACTTATTGCTACTTTGCTTCAGGCTATAAGGCCAACCACTTCTCTTGCTAATGTCCTAGTGTGGAAAGTTTTTGAATCATGGTGTGTAAAGGTTTAGAATCTTTGTGGGTGAACGTTTCTCTGAGCTTGGCCTTTTTTGCAAAGGCGCTTGACAAAGAGTCTGGCCTTCGCTCCAAGTGCAAGTGGCAGCCTTGGGGTGTCTTCGAGGTAAACTGCAGGGGCCTTTCATCAGGACATCGTTTGTTTTCTAAAGGAACAAAGTATTTGAATCTGCCAGGATGTGTCCTTCCTGGAACCTAAATCTAGTGTTTTGGGTTCTATGTGAAACTCCTTTTGAGCTGTTAAGGAAAGTGTCCATGTAGGATCTCTCCCTGAAGTCCATTTTTTGGTGGCAATTTGTTCAGTTAGATGGTTTTTGGAATTGCAGGCTTTATTGTTTGGATGACGGAGTATCTTTGCATGCAGTGCCTTCTGTTTTACCAAAGGCCATCTTGACGTTTCATCTCAACCAGACGGTGGAATTGCCGACCTTTCCTCCCTTGATGTCGGAAATGCTGCATGTAAGGGAGCTGCATTTGTTGGATGTTTTTCAGACTCTATTATGTTACCTTAAGATTACTAACAGTTTTTGACGTTCAGATCATCTTTTTGTCTTGTTCAGTGGTGCAAAGAAGGGAGGTAAGGTCTCCAAGGCCACAACTGCACGATGATTAAAGAAAGCAATTTTTTAGGTCTATCTCTGTAGAGGTCGAACCGTGCTGGAAGGGTTGTAGGCGCATTCATCTAGGGTGCAGGCAGCCTCTTCGGCGGAGTGTCAGCTAATATCGCCACAAGAGATTTGTTGGACGGCGTGGTGGGCTTCTCTGCACACTTTTACCAAACATTACCTATTAGATGTTCAGGGGCTGGAGGAGGCTGTGTTTGCGGAGAATGTGGTGTGCATGTCTTATGGGTTCTCGCCCAGTGTAGGGGAGCTTGATTACATCCCACTTGTCTGTATTGACTGGGGTATTAAATGGAAAGGAAAATTGGTTCTTACCTGCTAATTTTCATTCCTGGAATACCACAGATAAATCCAGAAGCCCACCCCCTTTTGAAAGTCTGTTCTTGCTTCTGGATGCTGATGCTGCAGAATTTACAATACTTGTAAATAAGAAAATTATTCCTTACCTGCTAATTTTCGTTCCTGTGGTACCACGGATCAGTCCAGACAGTGGGTTATGTCCCCCTTCCAGCAGATGGAGTCAGAGAAAACTTCGAAGGGTGCTTCCTTATAAGGCAGTGCATCCTCTGTTAATCCTCAGTATGTAGAATATCAAAGCAAAGAGGAAACCAGGATGGATCAAGCAACATAGAACTCTGTAATTAGAACAGCGTGTATGGGGCACAAACTGTGCCAAACAACAAACTTGCAAAATGAACCATTAACCAGCCAAGAGAAAGGCGCTGAATATAGAACAATTTGAGCAGAAAGGCAATCCCAAAAAACTCTCAGGGAGGGCGTCTGGACTGATCCGTGGTACTATAGGAACAAAAATTAGCGGGTAAGGAATAATTTTCTTTTCCCTGTACGTACCAGGATCAGTCCAGACAGTGGAATGTACCAAAGCTTCCCTACATAGGGTGGGCCCCGGACAGCCCTGCTCGAATGACCCGAGTGCCAAAGGAGCCAAAAGTAGACGACGGTATGTTCAGACAATAGTGCTGAGCAAAGGTATTTAACGATTTCCAGGTTGCTGCTCAACATATCTCCTGGGACGAGACAGATTGTCTCTCCGCCCAGGAAGCTGCTTGAGCTCGAAGAGAATGGGCCTTGACACCTGTAGGAGGCTGCCTCCCGCCCCAATGTACGCCATCGAGATAGCTTCTTTCAGCCAGTGAGCAATTGTGGTTTTCGTGGCCTTGGATCCCTTCCTTGGACCACTCCAGAGAACGAAAAGATGGTCCAACAAGCGAAATTTATTAGTGACCTCCAGATAGCGAATGAGGATGCACTGGACATAGAGTTTGCGTAAATCCCCTGAATCGTCAGCTAAGAAGGACAGAAGCTCTACTGTCTGATTCATGTGGAACACGGAGACCACCTTGGGCAGGAACGAAAGCATTGTATGCAAGGAAACTCCCGAGTCCGTGAAACGGAGGTAGGGCTCTCTGCAAGATAGTACTTGAAGCTCCGAAATCCTGCAGGCAGAACAGATAGCTACAAGGAAAACCGTCTTGAGAGTGAGATCCTTGAGGGTCGCGGAGCGCATTGGTTCAAAGGGTGGCCCGCCTAAGATCCGGAGGACTAGGTTGAGACGCCAGGAGAGACACAGGGCATGTACCGGAGGTTTCACATGCTTCACTCCCCTTAGGAGTTGGATGATATCCGGGTGAGAGGAAAGAGGAGTTCCCTCTTGTTGATGAAGTAGGGATCTGAGGGCAGACACCTGAACCCTCAGCGAATTGTAGGCCCTGCTGAAAAAAAGACAGAATCTGCACCACCGATGCGGTCCACGGTGCCACGGGTATGGAGGCACACCAGCTTTCAAAAACCTTCCATACCCGGATGTAGGAGATGGAGGTAGACGTCTTCCTAGCCTTGAGGAGGGTCGAGATAACAGCCTCCGGGTATCCATATGCCGTCTCAGCCAGCGCCTCTCAAAAGCCAGGCTGCAAGATAGAAGTGATCTGCCTGGGTGAAATATACTGGACCCTGGTGCAGTAAGAGTAGTAGATGTCCCAGACGAAGAGGCCCGTCCACTGCGAGATTGATCGAGTCGGCGAACCACGGCCGACATGGCCATTCCGGCGCCACCAGTATTATCCGACCTTGGTGGGCCTCTATTCTCCGTAGCATCTTGCCCACCAGAGGCCAGGGCAGGAACATGTAGAGGAGAATGTGACGGGGCCAGGGGAGGACCAAGGCATCTACTCCCTCCGCGCCATGCTCTCTTCTGCGACTAAAGAATCGGGGTGCCCTTGCGTTCCTTGAGGTGGCCATCAGGTCCAGGTGGGGAGTCCCCCGTCGGAGGAACAGTAGTCTCACGCCTCCTCGGAGAGTTCCCACTCCCTGGGATCTATATGTTGATGACTCAGGAAGTCGGCATGAACATTGTCTATCTTGCGATGTGGGAAGCTGCTAGGCGGGAAAGGTGAACCTCTGCCCATGCCATCAACTTGTCCATCTCCCGAGAGATGTGCCGGCTCCTCGTGCCCCCTTGGCGATCGATGTACGCTACAGTGGTTGAATTGTCAGACAGTATCCGAACTGCTCGACGATGGACGAGAGGTAGGAAACATTTCAACGTCAAAATGTACCGCTCTGGACTCCAAGCGATTGATCGGCCAGGTGGCTTGTAACGGCATCCACGTCCCCTGCGCTGATCTCATCTGACATACCGCTCTCCAGCCGGAGAGACTGGCGTCCGTTGTGACAATCACCCACTCTGGGATTTCCAAGGGTACACCCTGCAGGAGATGATGTAGGTTGAGCCACCACGAGAGACTGTCCTTGGCCCCCAGTGGGAGCAGGAGGATGACCTGGAAGTCCCGAGACACCGGCTTCCAGTGGGAGAGCAATGCTCTCTGTAAGGGGCGCATGTGTGCAAACGCCCAGGGGACCAGATCGATGGTGGAAGCCATGGATCCCAGGACCTGGAGGTAATCCCAAGCCGTGGGGAGAGAAAGACAAGGGAAACGACGTACCTGAGCTACGAGCGCCGGAGCCCTGTCCAGGCGCAGGGACACCTTGCCCAGCACTGTTTCAAAGCATGCTCCCAGGAAGTCCAGAGACTGAGATGGAGAAAGGCTGCTCTTGGCGAAGTTGACCACCCAACCGAGGGATTGGAGAAGATTCAACACCCTGTCGATCGCCTGCTGGCACTGGGCCAAGGGCTTTGCCCGAACGAGCCAGTTGTCCAGGTATGGATGGACCATAGAAATGACGGCAGAAGAAGACCAAACGGCCCATCCAGTCTGCCCAGTAAACTACGCACTTTATCCTTTTTTTTTTCCCTTTTTCTCTCTCCCACCTGTTACTATTAGCTTCCAGTACCCTCCAGCCCTAATTCCCCTCCACCCCACCACCACCAATGTAGAGAGCAGCGCCGGATCTGCATCCAAGTGAACATCCAGCTCAATTAGGGGTAGCAACCGCTGCAACAAGCAGGCCACACCCCTGCCCCATACTCTTACCCACCCCCATTTTTTTGGGTTTTTTTGGAGATGGCAGCCCTCCATCCTTCCGCTCCGTGAAGGTGGAACACCAACCACTGGCATCCCGCTCCGTGAATGCCTCTGTGGCTACTGCCGCTCCGTGCAGTGTTTTGCTGCCTCCTCTTTATTGTTATTATTATTCTTTATTCCCTCCCTCCTGAGGGCTGCAGCTACCATGACCATCACTTTCGTGAAGGTCCGTGGGGGGGGAGCGGTTGCTAGTCCAAAGGGCAAGGCCTGGAATTGGAAATGCTGTCCCAGAATCTTGAACCGAAGAAAACGCTGATGCGCTTGGAGGATGGGAATGTGAAAATAAGCCTCCGTCAGATCCAAGGAGGCCAAAAATTCTCTGGTGTGCACCACCGCTATCACTGAGCGCAATGTTTCCATCCAGAAGTGGGGAACCTTGAGGGCCCTGTTGACCATCTTGAGATCCAAGAGCAGGCGGAAGGAACCTTTCTTCTTGGGGACTACGAAGTAGATCGAATAATAGCCACTTCCTATTTCCATTGGAGGAACTGGACGAATCACTCTGAGAGCCAGATGCCTGTCGAGTGTCTGCTGTACTATGAGTTGCTTCTGTACCGGGCCGCATGGGGAGAAGAAGAACCTGTCTCTTAGAGGTCAAGCAAATTCTAACGCGTAGCCATACTTTAGAATATCCAGGACCCACTGATCCGACGTAATGTTGACCCACTCCTCGTAGAAGAGAGAGAGACGTCCCCCTATCCTGGGGATTGGGGAGTGGGCCGGCATAGCTTCATTGTGAAGACTTGGAAGGTGCCCCTTGGGCCAGACCATTCCGGGGCTGTCTTTGGCCTCGAAAGGAATGAGCCCAGGATTGGGAACGTGAAGACGACTGATGAAGGGCTGCAGGCCTTGCAAGGCGGAAACGTCGTTGGCTCCTGAATCGGCTTCTGGTGGAACTGAACGACCTAGATGATCTAGGATGATCCTCTGGCAGTTTATGCACCTTATTCTCTCCGAGGGACTTGATAATCTGATCCAGGTCTTCCCCAAAGAGAAGCTTCCCCTTGAAGGGTAGGGATCCCAACTGCATCTTGGAAGAAGAATCTGCCAACCAGTTGTGGAGCCAGAGGCAGCATCTAGCCAAGACCGCAGAGAGCATAGATCTGGGCAAGTCTCGGAGAAGATCATACAGAGCATCTGCTCCATACGCTATGACGGCCTCCAGGTGGTCTGCCTGTCGTGCTTCCTCAGGAGGCAGCTCCTGGGAGCTGAGCAGCTGTTGAACCCAGCGGAGGCCTGCCCGCTGGGCGAGGGAGTTACAAATGGCCACCCTGACCCCCAGAGCGGACACCTCGAAGATCCTCTTGAGATACACTTCCAGCTTTCTATCCAAGGTCTCGCAGGGCTGCGACTCCCGTCACTGGAATGGTAGTTCTCTTTGTCACCGCAGAGACTGCAGAGTCTACTTTAGGAACCTTAAGAAGCTCCAGAAAGTCATCTGGGAGAGGCTATAGCTTTTCCATAGCTCTGTCGACCTTGAGGGAGGCCTCTGGGGAATCCATTCCCTGGATAACAGTTGGAGGAATGTAGGATGGGACGAGAAAGACCTACACGGAGGACATAGACCAGCCAGGAGGGGGTCCCCTTTCTTCACCGGTGGGATAGGCTCAGGAGGATCCTGTGGGGCCTCAATGTCCAATTCCTGCAGGATGTGTGAGATGAGGGGGTTCCAACTCATCCCTCTGAAAGATCTGCAGAACTCTAGGATCGTCCCCTTCCATCTGAGCCGTAGACGAGGACTCATCCGGGTCTGGGTCCTGAGGAGGATCTGACCCCCCCGCAGAGGGGTGCACCAATTGGACCCTAGAAGAACCTGGGGTGGCCGGTGGGACCCCTGTTCCCAGGGCCCCTGACCCTTGGGCACTCCCCAAGGCCCCTAGGGGTTCGGCCGTCCTGGGTACCCTTTGGAGGGGGGAGGCCCTGCCAGTAAATCCTGGTGCTGGCCCATCCTGGCCAGGTAAGCATTGTGAAGTAGGAGGACAAAGTTCATGGAAAACGGAGGTTGTCCCGAGGGAGGTAACATGGGGGGATCCCCTGTTGGGGATCCCCTGTTGGGGGAAAAAGAAAAAAAAAAAAATCGCATGGTGATCCTCTCCTGGCAGCGCAGAGGCAGAAGAGTCTGAACTCAAAATGGCTGCTGTTCCCGCGCTCAGCGGGATCGGGGCCGGCCCGTCCCTCGAGGCATGCCTGAAAGCGTGAACCAGAGCGTCCCGCTGGCTGCGATGGACTCTCCCCACCAGGGAGGCAACCTGTGTAAATCCCCTCGTGGGAGAGCCGTGAACCGGGCTCCCCGCATGCACAGCACCTGGACAATCGCGGCTTGGGAATCCCCGAAGGAGCCGCGAGGAAATCAGCTGATTTCTCTGCATGAGAAACAGGCAGGGCTTATGGCTGCGAGAAGAGCCTCTGCTTCAGGCCTGCTCTCCCTCACTCTCACCGGGCTTGTGGCTGCGAGAAGCGGGTAGGGGCCTTCGCTTCAGTCCTGCTCTCTCTCTATCCCCTCAGCGACCCGTTGATGTAAAGGCACAGAGGAATAACGCCTCTCTGTGCAGGCTGCCCCGAGGTAAACAGCGTCTCAGGGCAGCGGGTCGAATAGCAGCTAAAGGGGGAGAGGTTGGACCACCAACTTGCACCCCGGAGAGAGGAAATAGCCTGTAAAGAAGGAAATAAACAGAACTTACCCCCGCAAACAGTCAGGGAAAGGGGAGAGCTGCAAATAGTTCTTCCTGCAAGCTATAGAGTGCTCCCACTAAACCAGGAGCTGAGGCTACAGGAGAGCTCTCTACAAACAATGAAATGTAAGTCTTTTTTTTTTTTTTCCAATAATCAAACTTGATCCATCCAAACAGGAGAAAGCCAAAGAAAAATAGAGAAAGATCCCTAAATTAGCTTTCCAGAAATCTCAGTGGGGAACAAAGTTCAGCCACTGTCACCTGCTGGAGTCAGGAGAATACTGAGGATTAACAGAGGGTGCACTGTCTTATAAGGAAGCACCCTTCGAATTTTTCTCTGACTCCATCCGCTGGAAGGGGGACATAACCCCACTGTCTGGACTGATCCTGGTACGTACAGGGAAATAGTTTGCGCTCTTTTTCCTTGTTTGAGGAGGGGATACCAGTTAAGGGGGTTCCAACTTTGGTTCACTACTTGCCCTAGATGGGGAGTGAGGTTTATGATCTTGGCTTGGGTACAAGTCAACACTGAGGGACTGTAGGTGGCACTCTTGGTTATGTCGCAGTGTCAGAAAGGTTTTTATTCTCTGCTTCCATCTTTTGGTAGGAAAACCCACTTGTCTGGACCCGATCTGTGTTATTCCTTTCTTGTGCAGGCCTGAAAATCACTTTACATACCCCAGACTGTGAGGTTGTACCACTTTAGTGATTAATTGGTACATAACTCCTGATGCTCTTTTAAGTTCTTGGGTGCTAGGACTTCAAAGTGTGAGAATGGAGGGGGGGAGGGGGGGGGGAAGAGTCTGGAATCTTCTTGCCACAATCCAATGTACATTTTAAAGCACAGGCACTGATTACTTACCCTGCTTGGGCCGTAAACTTTCTTCTTGTTTGCTGCTGCCACTTTGGATTTCTTGCTCTCACTCTTCGGATCTAGGGAAAAAGTAACTTTGCTTTTAAAATCATTCTGCTTCCTCTTCATGTTAGTAAGTGCAGCCCTAACAGGATGCGGGGTGAAAGAAAGCTCCAAGGGGTCATGTCATGGGGTCACCGCTGTGGTGAACTTACAGAAACCAGAGCCCTGTCAGGAGCCAGCCACCAGGACCTCCGTTTCAGTAACATAATGGGGCAAATAAAAGAACGCAGAAAGAAAATGTTGTCCGTTAGGGAAATGTCAAAAATCACTCTATAACCCGGCCTCATGGTTTCATGATAGATGAGTTGTATGAAGAGAGGAAGATTCTCCTCTTAAGACTGCTGGGGCACTTGCCCCCTTTGAGGTTTGGTGGTCACCAACTGATGAAAGTTTGCAGCCAGATCACTTTTTATGGTTGCTCTTGGCTACTGAATTTCTTGCAATCAATCTTTTTCAAGGCTCTCTAGTTATAAACTGGTTTGGCCGATTCCCCTAAATGCTTATTTGTCTTGTCTTCGACTAGATTTTAAGCTTCTCAGAGCAAATACAGTCTTTTATGTGTAGTACATTCTGTAATGCTGCAAGGCGTACACAGTCTTTTGTGTGTACGCCTTGCAGTATTACAGAATGTACTACAGTAGTGTCTGGCTTGAATACATAAATAAAGAAGTCTTTGATATTTGTCATACACATGCACTAACCAACTCACCTCTTACACACATACACATGATCTCTGTTATAATGAACCCCTGACTCCCCGCCCCTAAACAGTCAGTATCATATGCAAACTGTGTCTGCTCTGATACATACAAACATGCACTGCTTGGCCTGACAGAGCATGCTTGAGGGCACCTCCATATGTCTCATGTACTCTCACCCTAGCTTCGCCACTTCAGTATTTTGAGGGGGTGTTATTTTGCCATTTGCATTCACTACAATCCATTTCAATGGGGTTTACTGACCTGCCTCTCTTTAAAGTTCCAGCATGCTCCATAATGTCCCTAAAAAAGGAAATTGGTTCTTACCTACTAATTTTCGATCCTGAAGTACCGCGGATCAGTCCAGACAAGTGCTTTATGCATCCCTACCAGCAGATGGAGGCAGAGAACAAAAACTTTGAGGCACTGCTACATAACCGAGGGTGCCACCTGCAGTCCCCTCAGTATTGATCTGTAACCAAGCCAAGATGTCTACCTTAACAAACCCCAATAAACCTGGGGCGAACAGATACTTAAACATTGGAGCCCCCTGAAAAAACTAGGCCCTCTTAACCTGACAGAACACACATCTGAAACTATGTACACTTCTCATTACTCTGAATATATCACATATCAGCTCAGCAACATCCAGAAGCGAGGAAATCGTTCTAAAGATGGGGACAGGTCTCTGGACTGATACGTGGTACTTCAGGAATGAAAATTAGCAGGTAAGAACCAATTTTCCTTTCCTGTTCATACCCCAGATCAGTCCAGACAAGTGGGATGTACCCAAGCCCCTCTGTTCTGGGAGGGAACTCGAAAGACCCGTGTGCAACACACTTTCCCCAAAAGACGCCTCCTCCGACGCCCACATATCCAAGCATAATGTTTGGTAAAAGTGTGAAACGAAGACCACGTCGCCACATGACAAATCTCCTGCGTAGAAAACAGTTGATACTCCGCCCTCAAGGCTGCTTGCACCCTAGTGGAATGTGCTCTCAACCCCTCCGGCACCAACAGGAAAATTAGTTTCTTACCTGATAATTTTCGTTCCTGTAGTACCAAGGATCAGTCCAGGACACCTGGGTTGTGACTCCGCACCAGTAGATGGAGACAGACTAAAACTTGTGGGCGGAGCCATATATGCCCCTGTGCCAGTCACAGCCCCTCAGTCTTACGTAATGTCAAAGTAGCATAGGACAGGTAAACTAACTACAGAAACTATCCCCAACGGGAGCCATGTCCAAAAACCCCCAACTGGAACAAAACTCTCAAAACGAGAAACAGCAACCTAACAACTCAACGAGCGGACTCTCCGATTCTTCAGAGCAGCTGGGGCGGGATCCTGGACTGATCCTTGGTACTACAGGAACGAAAATTATCAGGTAAGAAACTAATTTTCCTTTCCCTGTACGTACCAGGATCAGTCCAGGACACCTGGGATGTACCAGAGCTAACTTACCGAGGGTGGGAAGCAGAGAGTCCCGCACAGAGTACCCCCACTCCAAACCCCCCGGCAGTGTCTTGAACATCCAGCCGGTAATGACGGGTAAAGGTATGCAACGACTTCCAAGTAGCCGCCCTGCAAATCTCCTGGGGCGACACCTGAGAAGCCTCTGCCCAGGAAGCAGCGTGGGCACGGGTAGAATGTGCTCGGAGACCCTGCGGCATAGACTTTCCCCGTACTATGTACGCCGAACCAATGGCCTCCTTGAGCCAGCGTGCAATCGTAGCCCGGGAAGCCGGACCCCCACGCTTTGGGCCTGAGACCAAAAAGATGATCCGTAACTCGGAACGGATTGGTGACCTCTAGATAGCGAGGGACTGCCCTCCGGACATCCAACCTCCGCAACTCCTACATCTGTGGCAGCGACGCATCGTGAATGGGAAAAGCTGGAAGCTCAATGGACTGCTTCACGTGGAACGCCGAAACGTTCGTAAAGAGACTCCAGAATCCGAGATCCGAAGGAACGGCTCTCTACAGGACAGTGCCTGCAACTCTGAGACGCGACACGCCGATGCAATTGCGACAAGGAAAACTACCTTTAACGTAAGATCCTTGAGAGTTGCCCGTTTAATGGGCTCGAAAGGAGACGAGCACAACGCAGAGAGTACCCAATCGAGATTCCATGACGGACAGGGGTGGCGCAATGGAGGACGAAGGTGTTTAGCCCATCTGAGAAAACGCGCAACATCTGGATGCAGAGCCAGGGAACCCTTGTGCCCCTTGCCCCTCAGACACCCCAGAGCCGCCACCTGGACCCTAAGGGTACTGTACGATAAGCCTTTAGCCACGCCGGCCTGCAGAAACAAAAGCATATCGGATACGGGAGCCACGGTAGGAACCACAGACGATTGATGGACCACTGAGTTTGGGTCGAGGGCCACCTGCCCTGCCCTGACCTGCCCAGGCAGACTGCTCCCCAGCCAGAGAGACTGGCGTCCATGGTTACCACCGTCCAGTTGGGCCCCAGGAGAGACACTCCGCCAGTCAAGTGGTCTGCTTGCGGAAGTGGTAGATGAAACTCCTCCGACACCGGCTTCCAACGGGAAAGCAACGCTGATTGCAAAGGACACAGATGAGCAAAAGCCCAAGGGACCAATGATAGAGTTGAAGCCATAGAACCCAAAACCGTCAGATAATCAGAGACCAGTGGTAGCCGAAGAGACAACAAGCGGCGAACCTGACACTGAAGCTTGCGAACTCTGTCCAGAGACAGGAACACTTTGCCCTTCCTGGTATCGAACAGGGCCCCCAGGTACTCCAGAGACTGAGTGGGAACTAGGTGGCTCTTGCTGAGGCTCACCACCCATCCCAGGGATCGCAAGAGAGCGACAACCCTGTTGACTGCCTGCCGGCACTGAGTCTCGGATTTGGCTCGAATCAGCCAATCGTCCAAGTAGGGGTGTACCAGCAACCCCTCTCTCCGAAGCTGAGCTGCGACCACCACCATCACCTTGGTGAATGTCCGGGGAGCCGTGGCCAGGCCGAAGGGAAGGGCTCGAAACTGATAATGTCGGCCCAGGATACATAACCTGAGGAACCGATGGTAGGACGGCTGGATGCCGATGTGAAGGTACGCCTCTGTGAGATCCAAGGATGCCAGGAATTCGCCGAGCCGGACTGAGGCAATTACCGACCGAATTGTCTCCATTTTGAAGCGTGGAATGCGAAGGCATCTGTTTACACCTTTCAGATCCAAAATTGGTCTTGCGGTGCCGTCCTTCTTTGACACGATGAAGTAAATGGAGTAACGGCCGAAGCCCTGCTGCCCTATGGGCACGGGGGAACTGCCCCTAAGGCTTGCAACCGTTGGAGGGTTCCCCTTACCGCTGCGCGCTTTATGGGGCACTTGCATGGCGACACCAGGAACTTGTCGAATGGGGTCCGTGCAAAATCTAACGCGTAACCTTGAATTATCACGTCGAGAACCCACTGGTCCGACATTATTTGGGCCCATACCTCGGCAAACAACTGCAGCCGAGCTCCCACGTTTGGGACGAACGACCGCAGCTGCTGCGAGGGATGGACCGGCCTCATCTCATTGGGAGGATTTTGGACCCGCGCCTCCCTGGGCTCCTCCCTGACGGCCGAATCTTTTTCCTCGAAAGGACTGGGACCAAGAGGACGACCGTGAGGGTCCCGAACGGTAAGAAGAGCCAGCGGCCCCCTGCGGACGGGATCTTCTGTCGCCGCGGAAGCGGGAACGGCCCGTGAAAGAAGACCGAGATCTAGACCGATCCTCCGGCAGCCTGAATGCCCTATTCTAACCAAGGGACAACATCAACTCATCCAACTCCTTGCCAAACAACAACTTTCCTTTGAACGGCAGGGCCCCTAGATGGGCCTTGGATGATCCGTCCGCCGCCCAGTTGCGAAGCCAGCGGAGCCGACGAGCCGACACCGCCGAAACCATGGATCTAGCCGAGGTACCGAAGGAGATCATGGAGCGCATCAGCACTATAAGCAATCGCCGCCTTGAGCTGATCAGCTTGCCTGGCCTCCCCTTCCGAGAGACCTGCATTAGCCTTCAGATGCTGTGCCCAGCGCAGGCTGGCCCGCCAAGCGAAATTACTACAGATGGCTGCACGGACCCCTAAAGCGGACACCTCAAAAATTTTCTTTAGCTGTACCTCCAGCTTCCTGTCTTGGATATCCTTGAGAGCTGTGGCTCCCGTAACAGGAATCGTCGACCGCTTCGTTACGGCGGACACCGCCGAATCCACTTTCGGCAGACGGAGCAGTTCCAGCGCCTCCTCATGGCCTTGCTCACCTTGAGGCCCAGCTCCGGAGTGTCCCACTCCCGGAACAGGATGTCCGAGACCGTAAAGATGAACGGAAAAGCCACTGCGGGCCCCGTGAGGCCCAGTAGAACTGGGTCCATATTAGCTCCCTGTCTGGGCACCACCGCAGGCGCTTCCACTCCCAGCTCCTGGAGTATAGCCGGGATAAGCGGGGACAGTTCCTCCCTACGGAACAAGCGAACCACCTTAGGGCCGTCCCCCTCGACGGCAGGATTTCCTTTTCCCCCTGCTGGCTGAGACGGACCTTCATCCGGCGCACCATCAGCCCCCCCAAGAGGCTCCTCGGCCAGGTCATCCTCTCCCTGGGAGGAAGAGCTTGAGTCCGTGTCCTGCGGAACACCCAGCAAGGGACGGCTTCGCCGTATGGCGCCCCCATCAGGGCCCGTGATAGATTTCCTCTTCCGGGATCTGGTGGATCTGCCAGATCCCTTCGCTGCACCTGTCTTCCCGGATTTACTGCGGCGCTTGCATTTTAAAAACTTACGCAATAAGAGCGCGAAATCCGCGGAGTAGGAAGACCCGGAACCGGACTCCCCAGATCCGGAATGCACGGGAGACCCCGCTCCCCCGGGGCCACCCCCAGCGGGTCGCCGTTGTGGAGAAAGCGCGGGAGGCAAGCCGCCATCTCCTGCTGCCTCCCTCGTGGTTTCCCGGCCTGATGCTAAAATGGCCGCCGCTCCCGCGCTGAGCGGGAACGGGTCCCCCGGGACTGCAGCGACGGCAGATTCGCGCGCCGGCGATCGTGGCGTTTGAGCCCGGACCCCCGGAGCGGCCCCCGACGAACCCTCGCCGCCAGAAACGCTGACAGAGCAAACTTTTTCTCTAGAGAGCCACGCGCGCGGCAAACCGAGCCTCTCGGCATGCCACGAGCCGCGCGAGCGAGGAGGAGGAGAGAAGCAATAAAAAGAAATTAAATTAAATAATTGAAGCGGACGCGCACCAACAGTCCCCCCCCCCCTCGAAGGAACGGAGAGCCGGCACTGAAGTAAAACAGGAGCCGCCGCAAAATAAAAACAGCCAAACTTTTTTTTTTTTTTTTTTTTACTACTGCCGCTGTCCTCGGTCCTGAGGCCTGTGTTCCAGCGGGGGTGAGTGAACCGGGCTCCCCGGTGTCACCCCCGACGCTGCTACTGCAAAAGGCGGGTCCTCGACCCTAGCAGCGGCCTCGACCAGGGGGGGATGGTCCCCTCAGGACTTTCCAAAACCCCCCTGGGAGGCAGGACCAGCGGGAATCCAAAGATCAGAAAAAAAGCAGAAAACTTATGTGTTTAACACTAAACAAAACTAACTAACCAAGGAACCCTGACCATAAAGAAAAAACCCCAGGGAACCAGGGCTGTGACCAAACCTGCACCACCTACTGGAGACAGAGTAAGACTGAGGGGCTGTGACTGGCACAGGGGCATATATGGCTCCGCCCACAAGTTTTAGTCTGTCTCCATCTACTGGTGCGGAGTCACAACCCAGGTGTCCTGGACTGATCCTGGTACGTACAGGGAATGGCCCTTACAGATATAAGCTGAAGCTATCGTCTCTTTCAGCTATCGTGCAATAGTGCCCTTGGATGCCTTATTTCCCTTCTTAGCGCCACTGCACAGGACAAAAAGATGATCAGATCTCCGAAAGATATTTGTCACCTTAAGGTATCGGAAAAGAATTCTGCGCCCATTCAGAAAGTGAAGCTCCCTCGCCATAGGAGCATCTGCAGACAAATACAGCAAGGCCGGTAACTCAATCACCTGGTTAAGGCAAAAGGAGGAAACCGTCTTAGGCAAAAAAAGAAGGAACCATACATAAAGAAACCCCTTTCTCTGAAAAATACAGGAAAGGGTCTCTACCAGACAAAGCTTGCAATTGGAAAATCCTTCTAGCTGAACAGATAGGCACCAGGAGAACAGCTTTCAGAGTTCAGGCCTTTAGTGTAGCCCTCTTAACCCGTTTAAAGGGAGGACCACACAGTACCCAAAGGACTAAGTTCAGATTCCATGCTGGACAAATTCTTCCGAATGGGAGGAAGCAAACTTTTTGCCCCTTTGAGAAAATGAACCACATCCGGATGAGACACCAACGCTCTTCCCCGAATCCTACCTCGAAGGGAGCCTAAGGCTGCCACCTTAACCCAAAGGGAATTTATAGGCCAAACTGTTAGTCAAATTGCTTTGCAAAAAGGCTAGAATCTGCGGAACGTCCATCTTCAAAGGCTGCACCTTGTTCTGCAAACACCAGGATTCAAAGACTCTCCACACTCGAACATAAGCGAAAGACGTGGACAGCCGCCTTGCCTTAAGCAAAGTCGCAATCTCAGGCTCCGAATAACCTTTCAAGTGGAGCCATTGCCTCTCAAAGGCCAAGCCGCTAGACAGAATTGATCCTCCTGGTCTGAAAGTATGGGTCCCTGCCACAACAGTCCTGACAGATGAGCCAAGCGTACGTGACTGTCCACTGCCAGAAGAAGAAAGTCCGTAAACCATAGCCAGCGCGGCCACTCAGGAGCCACTAAAATCACCCTGCCCGAACGAAGCTCGATGAGCCACAGCACTCGACCTTCAAGAGGCCACAGTGGAAACACGTACTGCAATAGATGCCTTGGCCACAGGAGAATGAGAGCATCGACTCCCTCTTCTGCGACTGAAAACTGCTCAGCAGAGACTACTTATTCGAGCGGCTGCTCACGCAGGGAGATGGGAAATTGCCAAGGGATGGAAGAATAATAAGGCGCCCACATTTCAGGCTGTAATCCAAAGGCTGAAATGGATTTATTATTATATGGAGAAACTGACTGCGTTAAGGAATGACAGGATGCAAAGATTTCAAGAAACCTGGCATTGCTTTTGACAATGGCTTGATCCAAAACTAACTTAGTAGTACAGGTTAATGTCAGTAGCTATAAGAAAGATCATAAGAGGATATGTTTTTGGGAAAGTTATTATATCCTCTTTTTGGGGTGGGTGGGAGGGGGTGAGGGGGCTTTCTTACTACTAATTGGAGTAGCCTAGTGGTTAGCGCAGCAGACTATGACCCAGGAGACCAGGGTTTGAGTCCCACTGTCGTTCCTTGTGACCTTGGGCCAGTCACTTTACCCTCCATTGCCTTAGGTACAAACTTAGATTGTAAGCCCTCTGGGGATAGGGAAATACCTACAGTACCTGAATGTAACTCACTTTGAAGTGCTGAAAACGTGCAAAAAGCGGAATATAAATCTAAATCAAAAATATGCTTGTAGTGCAAAAAGCTTTTCAGATCATGCGGCGGGGAGTAAATTGTATGGTGTTTCTCTCTATATTTTGTGCGGTTCTGTAAGACCTTTGTGAATTTGGTTGATATTTGTGTATTTTTCTCCTTATTGTAAGCATGCTTTGAATAATGTTCTATCAGCATGAATAAAACTAATTATAAAAAAAATAAAAAAACTCCAGACTGCAGGTTTGCACCTCTATCATCTGCCGACAGAGAAATACAGAGGGACTGCAGGTGGCACTTGGTTATGTAGCAATGCTTCAAAGTTTTTGTTTTCTGCCTCCATCTGCTGGTAGGGCTGCATAAACCCATTTGTCTGGACTGATCCAGGGTACAAACAGGAAAGGAAAATTAGTTTCTTACCTGATAATTTTTGTTCCTCTAGTACCAAGAGATGAGTCCAGACCGCTGAGATTATGCCTCCCTTCCAGCAGATGGAGTCAGAGAAACAAAATGAAAAGCACCCCTCTTAACCGGTGTGCCACTTGCGATCCCTTCAGTATAATCAATATCAAAGCAGAATGAAGAAACTTTAATTGTAATTTATTTTATCTTTTAAACCAATGGCTAGAACAACAACCGCTGTGAACATGAAACTATGCAAACGGAAGGAGTGCCAACTTGAAAACTTTTATGTCAATATCTTCGTATTCTTCGATATAACCTGCAGAAATCATAAGCAAACAACCGAGCGGACTCCCCTGAACATGCTATCCCGGGCAGGCATCTGGACTGATCCGTGGTACTACAGGAACGAAAATTATCAGGTAAGAAACTAATTTTCCTTTCCCTGTACGTACCCGGATCAGTCCAGATCGCTGGGGTGTACCCAAGCTGCCCTAAATGGGGTGGGAGCCCGAGAGTTCTGCTCGGAGCACACTGCTGCCAAAACAATCGACCTCAGGAGCTTGGACATCCAAACGGTAATGCCTAGCAAAAATGTGCAAAGATTTCCAAGTAGCCGCTTGGCAAATCTCTTGCGGCAAAACACAATGGCTCTCTGCCCAAGATGCCACTTGAGATCTAATCGAATGAGCCTTGAGACCATCCGGAACCGACCAACCATGACAAATGTAAGCCGAAGCTATAGCATCCTTCAACCATCGGGCAATGGTAGCCTTGGATGCCGGAAGTCCTTTCTTTGGACCACTCCATAAGACAAAAAGATGGTCCGACAACCGAAAATCATTCGTCATCTCCAAATACCGAAGGAGAACCCATCGGACATCCAATCTCCTCAAATCGCGAGCCTGAGGGAAGTCCCGATCTAAATCCGGAAAGGCCGGCAACTCCACTGACTGATTCAAATGAAACGCAGACACGACCTTCAGCAGAAAGGAGGGCACCGTTCAAAGTGATACCCAGGACTCCGAAAAACACAAGAACGGTTCTCTGCATGACAAGGCTTGAATCTCAGATACCCGCCTGGCTGAGCAGGTAGCCATGAGGAAAACAGTCTTGAGCGCTAAATCCTTTAAGGTAGATCGCTTTAGAGGTTCAAACAGCAGACTGCACAATCCCCGAAGTACCAAAGAAGGACAAACTGGATGAACTGGAGGTTTGAGATGCTTCGCATCCTTCAGAAATCGTGCCACATCAGGATGAGTTGCAAAGGACGTGCCATCGACCATACCCCTTAAAGATCCTAGAGCCGCCACCTGCACCTGAAGGGAACTGTACGCCAACCCTTTCCTCAAACCCTCTTGTAAAAAGGCAAGAATTTGCACAACAGAGGCCCGCCGCGGCGAAACTTTCAAACTGCTACACCATAGTTCAAAAACCTTCCAAACCCGAACACGTGAGCGAGGTAGAAGTCTTGCGTGCCCTTAGGAGAGTGGAAATAACGGAATCCGAGTAACCTTTCTTCCTCAACTGCCTCCTTTCATAAGCCAGGCCGCTAGACAGAAGTGATCCGCCTGATCGAAAAATACAGGACCCTGCTCAAGTAGATTCGGAAGATGACCAAGACGCAAGGGACCGTCCACTGCCAAGTTGACCAGGTCTGTGAATCACGGCCTCCACGGCCATTCTTGGGCTATGAGAATGACCGACCCCGGGTGGTTCTCTATTCTTCGCAGTACTTTCCCCACTAATGGCCAAGGAGGAAAAACAGAGCAGAACATTGCTGGGCCACGGAAGGACCAGAGCATCCACTCCTTCTGCTCCATGCTACCTCCTGTGACAGAAGAAGCAAGCTGACTTCGCATTCCACAGAGTTGCCATTAAGTTCAGACGGGATCGGGAGTGAGGCAGGCTTAAGTCTAAAAGTTTAGTTTGCAGGGACTTTCCTGCAGCACGCAACCGCGTGTTAGATGCTCTCTGGCCTGCCCACGGCTGTTCTGACGGCCCTTCTCCCCTGGGAAGGCAACGGGAGCAGAGGCCATCGTGGGAGAGCTGTTCTGCCGGCTCCCCGCAGGCAGAGCACCGCGATCCACGCAGCATGACAACGGGAGCCGCAGCACAGTAAGTCACTTGATTTGAAAAATATTACCTTCCGACACCCGGGAGAGCAGTAAACCTCTCTCTCTCTCTTTTTTTTTTCTCTTGTGCTCCTAATCAACCAGGAATTAACAGCCCTGGGTCTGAGCCAAGCAGAAAACTGCTCCTTCCAGAGGAATGTCACGTCTCTGGGTAGCAAGGGGGAGGGACTGGCCCACCTGTAAATTCCCCCACTCACCAGGTGAAAGGAAGAAGACTCCGGGCAATTATGCTTTCGGGAGAAACCCAGCCGTGCCTACCACCAAGGGGAACCTGTTGTCACCCCTTGGAAGGACTTGCACTCCTGTTCTTATTAGTATTATTATTATTTTTTTTTTTTAACTAGCCAAAGGCAACGAGAGGCTCAAACATCCCTCACTTTCCAATTCCTGAACAGAAATCTTTTTTTTTTTTTTTTTACAGGATCAGGACCGCAGGTTCTGTCACCCTCATCTGCTGGAATCAGAGAAATACTGAAGGGATCGCAGGTGGCACACCGGTTAAGAGGGGTACTTTTCAGTTTGTTTCTCTGACTCCATCTGCTGAAAGGGAGGCATAATCTCAGCGGTCTGGACTGATCCGGGTACGTACAGGGAATGACAATTACGTTAACAACCCATCACTCTGGCAGTCCGTTATACATAGACATAGCCACAGAGCCCGGAGAGCCTCTGTACACTGTAGTGAACTCTACTATATCTCCGTCATAGAGACTCTGAAGAGGCTCTGCATGCTTGTGTGCTCTGCTGTATCCCTGTGACCCTGCTCACCTGCTAGTGATGGGCTCTCTATGGGTCTGTGTACTCTGCTGTGCCTCTGTGCTCTGCTGGACCCTTGTGACCCTGCTCACCTGCTACTGATGGGCTCTCTATGGGCCTGTGTGCTCTGCTGTATCCTGTGACCCTGCTCACCTGCTGGTGATGGGCTCTCCATATGCCTGTGTGCTCTGCTGTACCTCTGTGACTCTGCCTGTGTTCTCTGCTGTATCCCTGTGACCCTGCTCACCTGCTAGTGATGGGCTCTCTGGAGAGGCTCTGCAAGCTGCTACTTTGTGCTCTTCTTTACCACTGGGCTGAATCCGAGGATCCATGTCTGTAAAAACCAGAAGAGCAAAGTGCAAGAAACTCAGTTACTTAGAGCAGTTCACACTCAGCATGGCTTTTTCTCATTTTTTCATGATCCTTCCTGGCGTTGCAGCCCACTGCCCTATTGCACTTCTTTGGATCTCATCTATTCTCCTGTCTCCCCTCCTCAGCTGAACTCTAGGAATCACTCAGACCTATTGTGCCAGTTAATATCTTGTTTTTATGCCTGTTTTATATTGTAGGGTTGTCCGCTGATGCACAGTGCTTTGTAAGCCAATTGTGCTACCTAACAACAAAATTGGAGAAATTACTTACCTGATAATTTCGTTTTCCTTAGTGTAGACAGATGGACTCAGGGCCAATGGGTCATGCTCCTCTGCCAGCAGATGGAGACCAGTGAGCCTGACTTCAGTGCCGGGAAAAATAGTGGAAACTATTCTCAAGATCAAAATCACAGAGCATATAGAAAGACATGATTTAATGGGACACAGTCAACATGGATTTCCCAAGGGAAATCTTGCCTAACAAATCTGCTTCATTTTTTTGAAAGGGTTAATAAACATGTGGATAAAGGTGAACCGGTAGATGTAGTGTATTTGGATTTTCAGAAGATGTTTGACAAAATCCCTCATGAGAGGCTTCTACGAAAACTAAAAAGTCATGGGATAGGAGGC
Source organism: Rhinatrema bivittatum (assembly GCF_901001135.1). NCBI lineage: Eukaryota > Metazoa > Chordata > Amphibia > Gymnophiona > Rhinatrematidae > Rhinatrema > Rhinatrema bivittatum. The sequence goes on along the minus strand of NC_042617.1, from coordinate 22,081,681 downwards.
GATGTCCTTTCGTGGATTACAAACTAGTTAAAAGACAGGAAACAGGAGGTCACGTGATGTGGTGAGCCGGGGAGGACGGAAACCCTTGAGCTCCGAGTGCCTAGCTCCCTCAGCACGATTTTAACCTGCAAATAAGGCTCCAAAACCTCGTTCAAACGGAGAAACAGTGAGTTCTTATGTCAATCGCTAAATATATGAACAAATCGCCACCCCCGATGGCTTCAAGAACGGCCAAAAAAGATAAGGAAAAAACGCGGGGCTCTGAAGCTAAAATGGCCGCCGCGGGCGAAACCGCCGGGGATCCCATCTCAGCAGGGCTCACGCTCCCAGCTATTGAGCAAGTTATCAAAGCAGCTCTAGATGAAAAATTAGCGGGGCTGAAGGCGCAGCTAGGAGAGGTTCAAGTCGCAATTGCTGAACTCTCCCCCCGTCTTGATCATGCCGAAGGCAGAATCTCTGTATTGGAGGATGATGCCCTCAGAGCTGAGACTAAGGCTGAAACGCAGGGGAAATTGCTAACCCAGCTCCTCGACAAAGTAGATGATTTAGAAAATAGGGAAAGGAGAACTAACCTTCGTTTTTTGGGGTTTCCTGAGGAACTCGAGGTCACAGCTATGGGAGATCTCCTAGAGCAATGGCTCCCTGAGGTTCTAGATTTACAACAGTTTAAGGGATCCCTTAAAGTTGAAAGGGCACACCGCTTGGGAGTGAAAAAGACAAACCTCACTAGGCCACGGCTAGTCATAGCAAAATTCTTAAGCTTCACCCATAAGAATGAAATATGGAAGGCTTATAGGCGCAAATCCACCATTTCTTATGAGAAGCATATCATCAGAATTTTCCAGGACTACTCTGCACGGGTGTCTGAACTGCACAGAGGTTTTTCACCCATTTGCTCCCAGCTTTTCCAACAAAAAATTAAATTTGCCCTTCAATACCCAGCGAAACTCCGGATTTGGCACAAGGATCAACAACTCCTTTTCCAAACCCCTGATTCAGCAGCTGACTTTTTGAAAACGATCTCAACCACTTCAGCATCTGAGGGGCAGGGCTGAGCCAAAGGGGCTACTGCCATAACCATTCTCTATGTTTTTGAGACACCAATATTGGTGATTCCGTGAGAAGTCTCATCCCACTCAACCAAGTTTAGAAGGGACAGGACCACCCATCTACGTTCCTACCTTTCCGCTTTGACTAGTCCTCCAACCATCTAGCGGTCTCTAATCGACAGCCATAACAATCCTACTTACACGTCTCCCTGAACATTGGCTTTAATCTGCGTACACTCACTTGGGGACCTGCTGGCTATGATGTCGAGCTACAGCACTCGTACACTAATCAAATGACCTCTATGCCTCCAGGATTGAGGCTTTCTATTATTTGGACTCAATGGGGAGGGGAAATGTACGGGGGGGGAGGGGAGGGATGTTTTAGATAGAGATAGTTCCATTTCTGTACTTAGTTACTCCAAAACTCAACACACTTTCCAACTACTGCAATCAGCTGCTATGCACCAAGACCACAGACAGCCGGTACGCGCCCGGAAGAGAATGCAGCCCTATCAGAATGGAGGGGGGGCCAGGCTGGGGGCCCTCATCTCCGCCTCAATTCGGATATTCTCACAACTGTTTCAGCTCTTTTTTTTGCCTCTTACATGCCTAACCTGATCTCCTGGAACGTCAACGGGCTGGGCTCGCCCATCAAACGCCGAAAAGTCTTAGATCACATCAAGCGCCTTCATACAGACATTGCCGGATTGCAAGAAACTCACCTTACGACAGCCGAAAGCCAAAAACTGCAAAGAGATTGGATTGGCTCCTGTGTCTTTTCAGCGGCAGTCAACAGGAAGGCGGGGGTTGCCATACTGATCAACAGAACGGCAAATTTCCAAACTGTTAAAAGCATTGCAGACCCGGAGGGCCGCTTCATCCTGCTGGTCGGCCACTGGAATAACCTCTTGGTCACGCTCTGTAATGTCTACGCTCCCAACGAGTATTCGCACTCCTTTTTCACAACTATTTGTAATCTACTGCATGTTCATGCACAGGGGCAGGTGTTTCTTATGGGCGATTTCAATTGCGTGCACGATGCCTCTATTGACAAGAGCCCCCCACTTTTGAGACCCTCCACCACGGCTAAGAAAGGCATCGCATTCCTCTGTCACCAACTCAATCTTCTTGATGTATGGCGTGTTCTCCATCCTGGGGAATTAGATTATACCCATGTATCACGATCCCACCTGTCCCTATCCCGGATTGATTATATTCCTGTCTCACAGGCTCTCTTCTTCCGGATACAGAAGGCCTCCATTGAAACGCAGGTGATCTCGGATCATGCTCCAATATCTCTTTGCTTATCCCCTCTCCATGTTACACAAGGTGACCGCCTATGGAGATTCCCGAGTTATCTTAAAGATGATCACAAATTTAAGGACTACCTACAGCTTAAATGGACGGATTATATGGACAACAACCAACCACATACATCCGATCCCCAGCTTTTGTGGGAGGCAGGGAAGGCGGTTTTAAGGGGAGTCATCATCGCCTACGTCCACCGGCGAAATAAGCAACTTAATAAGAACATTTTGCATCACGAACAACAGCTCGCAAAAAGTAAACGGGACCTCAACCTGTCTCCTTCACATCAACGTAGAAAGGAATACTATAGTATCCTCGGAAGCCTGAATGCACTCCTACATATGAGAGCTCAAACTTTTCTTCAGAAGGGAGAGCAGAATCTATTCCGATTCGGAAACAAATCAGGTAAATTACTGGCAAACCTGGTCTGAGCTGCCAGAAGGAAAACGTTCATCAATAGAATGCAATCTACTAATGGGACCACTACCACAGATCCACGGGAGATTTGCGAATCATTCCGTACATTTTATGAGCACTTATACACTCCAGACCATGGGAAGGGGGAAGCAGAGGAGGGTGATTTTTTCCACAATCTGACGCTGCCACATCTCAATGGCCCTCAAAAGGACTTTCTCAACAGACCGATCCAACCTTATGAGGTCTCCCAAGCTATATCTTCCACTCAAGCAGGGAAGTCTCCAGGACCAGACGGTATATCCTACGACTTCTATAAAATACTCCAGCACCAACTGGCTGTTCCTCTAACCCGTTTTTATACGGCGGGTCTTGCTGCGGGGCACTTTCCCCCCTCTTTTAACATGGCTCACATTACAGTATTACCGAAACCTGGCAAGGACCCCCTGCAACCCTCGTCTTACCGCCCAATATCCTTACTAAATTGCGACTTAAAGCTCCTAGCGAAGGTCCTAACTGAACGCTTGAACGTACTACTGCCCTTCCTAATATCACACCACCAGGTAGGGTTTGTAAAAGGAAGATCCCCGCATGCTAACATCCTAAAGCTGGTGTCAGCCATGGAAATATGCCAATCTCAACAAATCCCTGCACTAGCCATCGGATTTGACTCTGAAAAAGCGTTTGATAGGGTAGCCTGGTCATATCTCTTTTCCACCCTTCAACGCTTTGGAATTTGCGGGGACTTTTTGCAATACCTCCAACTATTGTACCACCAACCCCTTTCCCGGATACTCGCCAGTGGTTTCCTCTCCAATGATGTTCACCTAGGGCGAGGAGTACGACAAGGGTGCCCTTTGTCCCCACTACTTTATATCTTGGCCATTGATCCCTTGCTGCGCAAACTAGACCAAACTTCGACCATCCACGGTTTTGGTGGGCCGCGTCATGAATTCAAGATCGCGGCCTTCGCAGATGACATCTTGGTTTTTATTACCCAACCCACTCAATCACTGCCGGAAGTGCTGCGGCTACAGCTCCAGTATGGTCAATTCGCAGGGCTAAAACTCAACCTGGATAAATCCGAGGTCATCGACGTCACCGGTTCGGTACACAACAGTTGGTCTGGTGACTTTCCCCTGCGTTGGGTATCTAAGGAACTTAAGTACTTGGGAGTCCGCATACCTACCCGCATTAATCTTCTATATCAAGTCAACGTCCAGCCACTACTAGCCCAAACTGCCACGAAGCTACATCAATGGGCATCCCTGCCTCTTTCGCTCTCTGGTCGGATTCAACTGGTCAAAATGATATTGCTCCCAAAGTGGCTTTATATCCTGCAAATGGCCCCTCTGTGGCTCACCAAAAAGGATTACAAAACATTCTCTAAGGATCTGCGAACCTTTCTTTGGAGGGGAAAGAAAGCGCGACTGCCCATGGCAATACTGACTGCTCCGGTGGATGCGGGAGGTATGGGGTGCCCAGACCTACTTACCTACAATTTAGCGTGTACTCTTCGCTATGTAAACGATTGGCTATTCTCCACATCACGGTTTGTCCCTTACGCCCACTTCTTGGAGTGGTATGGAGTTACGTCTTTGAACCCATTCTTGCATTTACCATCCACAATGCTCCCATCTCCTCAAAAAAACTACATAATCTTACGCACGTGCCGGAAAGCCTGGCTTATGCTTTGTACCAAACATCACCTGTCTACACGCATGACCCCCCTACTACAGATAGTGGGTAACCCGCTCTTCGAGCCTGGGTATCACAAAGGCCCGTTCCACAGGTGGCAGAGAGCGTGGCTCACTTACGTTTACCAACTTTTTGAAGCGTCTACAGGTCACGTAATACCGTTTCCAGAACTGCAAGCAACTTACAAGCTCCCAAACTCGGACTACTTTGCCTATCAACAAGTTTGGCATTTTATTCGCAGTTTACAGTTCTCGCTGCAGGTTTTACAAGTTGCTCAGCGGATACAGGACCTAATTCAACCGGGCCTAGCCAAGAAACTATCTGTCTCCAAAATAACGAAGTCCTTACTAGTCACAACAACATTGCCATACCTAGATAACCTCTACCATAAATGGACGCAGTGGGCTAATTGTACAATTACGCTAGATGACTTCAAACGCAGTGTTGTAGCTACGCCTGAAATCTCGGATAATGTATTACTTCGAGAAACTCATTACAAATTTATGTGGCAAGTATATATCCCACCTACTCGAGCCTACCACATGCGGATTGTTCCCACCAACAAGTGCCCCAAGTGCCAGACAGCTGAGGGGGATTATTATCACTGTTTTTGGGACTGTCAGAAAATCCTATCCTTCTGGAAACAGATTACTAGTTTCTGCTCGCAACTGCTCCACACAAATTTACCCCTTGACCCATCTCTTTGGCTTTTTGGAACGCTGCCAAATACGACCAGCTCTCTGAGTGACACCAATCTGGTATTCTTAAAAAAGGCAGGCCTGTTAGGTAAAAAAACCATACTTCAGACCTGGACAGCCCACCCCCCGCCAACCAAAGACATGTGGTTCAAACAGTTGGTGCACCTCTGTGCGATTGAACATGCAGTAGCGCGGACCGCACCTGCAAAGACTTCGGCTCTAACACCGCTCATTTGGTCCCCTTTAACAGATTACCTGTCACCTACAACTCAGATCCACCATACTATACTGTAATCCTAACAGAATACATGCTTGATTCTATTGTTTGCTTAGTTCCTTCCAACCTTACTGTCTGTGTGCTTGGGTTCATGCCTATGATTAAGCTTATGCTTGCGATTATGATTATGACCCTGATCTTGTTGTGGCTACTGCAGAACTTCCTATGCTGGACTTTATGTGCAATTTGTTATAAGCATCTGACTGAAATGGAACTGGGGAGGGGGGAGGGGGGGATATCAGGGGGGGGGGGCAATGCAATACCTAACTACGTAAATAACTATGAAACAAGAAGCGAAAGACTATACGGACTCAATGGAGGGACTTGTTCAATAAGGTTTATTCCGTTACCTGATGGTACTTTTGATTACCATAGTGGGACAATCATGCCGATCTTCTCATTTGTCCGTATATTGTTGTGTTGTCATGCGTTATCCTGTATTTTGTACCATAGGACTTGTACACTGTTGATTTTACGTGCTTATCACTGTTATTGTATTGCTTATTTCAAGAAAACCCAATAAAACATAGTTTCAAAAAAAAAAGACAGGAAACAGAGAGTAGGATTAAATGGTCAATTTTCTCAGTGGAAAAGGGTAAACAGTGGAGTGCCTCAGTGATCTGTACTTGGACCGGTGCTTTTCAATATATATATATATAAATGATCTGGAAAGGAATACGACGAGTGAGGGTATCAAATTTGCGGATGATACAAAATTATTCAGAGTAGTTAAATCACAAGCAGACTGTGATACATTACAGGAGGACCTTGCAAGACTGGAAGATTGGGCATCCAAATGGCAGATGAAATTTAATGTGGACAAGTGCAAGGTATTGCATATAGGGAAAATAACCCTTGCTGTAGTTACACGATGTTAGATTTCATATTAGGAGCTACCACCCAGGAAAAAGATCTAGGCATCATAGTGGTTAATACTTTAAAATCGTTGGCTCAGTGTGCTGCAGCAGTCAAAAAAGCAAATAGAATGTTAGGAATTATTAGGAAGAGAATGGTTAATAAAACGTAAAATGTCACAATGCCTCTGTATCGCTCCATGGTGAGACCGCACCTTGAATACTGTGTATAATTCTGGTCGCCGCATCTCAAAAAAGATATAGTTGCGATGGAGAAGGTACAGAGAAGGTACAGAGAAGGGTACAGAGAAGATATAGTTGCGATGGAGAAGATACAGAGAAGGGCAACCAAAATGATAAAGGGGATGGAACAGCTCCCCTATGAGGAAAGGCTGAAGAGGTTAGGGCTGTTCAGTTTGGAGAAGAGACAGCTGAGGGGGGGATATGATAGAGGTCTTTAAGATCATGAGAGGTCTTGAACAAGTAGATGTGACTCGGTTATTTACACTTTCGAATAATAGAAGGACTAGGGGGCATTCCATGAAGTTAGCAAGTAACACATTTAAGACTAATCGGAGAAAATTCTTTTTCACTCAACGCACAATAAAGCTCTGGAATTTGTTGCCAGAGGACGTGGTTGGTGCAGTTAGTGTAACTGGGTTCAAAAAAGTTTTGGATAATTTCTTGGAGGAGAAGTCCATTAACGGCTATTAATCAATTATACTTAGGGAATAGCCACTGCTATTAATTGCATCAGTAGCATGGGTTCTTCTTAGTGTTTGGGTAATTGTCAGGTTCTTGTGGCCTGGTTTTGGCCTCTGTTGGAAACAGGATGCTGGGCTTGTTGGACCCTTGGTCTGACCCAGCATGGCAATTTCTTATGTTATGTTCTTAAAGATGACGTCACCCTACACATACACCCCTGCAGTGACCTCAGCTCTTCAGTATTCTCTTCAAAAGCTACTGTGGATATACTATTGAAAAAAACTTGATTAAAAACGGATAACCATAACTGTACTCAACCAAACAAACAATGAACCCCAGTAAGATTCTAGATGCTCTCATCTAGGGACTGGATGACAGCTTACCTGTAATCTCTTGGAATCAATATTCACTCCATGGGCAAATCCTTGGCACTGTTCTTGGGTAACCATTGGCAGGATACAGAGTCCATCTGTCAACACTAAGGAAAACAAAATTATCAGGTAATTTCTCCAATTCCTAGCACATAGCCAGATGGACTCAGGACCAATGGTATGTACAAAAGCTACTCCTGATTTGGGGCGGGAGGCTGCTCGTGGTCCGGTTAACACCGCCCTTGCAAAGACTGCGTCCTCTCAGGCCTGAAGATCCAGGCAATAGAACCTGAAGGTGTACAAGGAGGACCACGTCGCCGCTCGGCAGATGTTGACGGGAGACAGCAGTCTAGCTTCCGCCTAAGAGACCGCCTGAGTCCTACTAGAATGAGCTTTAACTTGAAAAGGTAATGGCTTTCCTGCCTCCACATAGGCTCCCGTGCCCACCTCCTTAATCCAGCGAACTATGGTAGCCCGCGAAGCTGGTTTGCCCTGCTTCCTTCCACCGTGAAGGACAAACAAGTGATCCCGTCTTTCGGACCGGTTCTGAAACTTCCACATACCGCACCAAAAGCCTACTGACATTCAAATGATGGAGGAGGCAGTATTTTTCCATGTTCTTGTGCTTATGTAGGGATGGTAATGAAATGGACTGATTCAAATGAAAGTCAGAGACTACCTTGGGCAAGAAGGATGGAATGGTACGAAGTTGTAATGCTCCTGGAGTCATCCGGAGGAATGATTCCCGACACTACAAAGGCTGTATTTCAAAGATGCGACATGCCGAGCATATAGCCACCAGGAACTCCATTTTCAAGGTTAATAAATGAAAGGAAAGACTGCAGCAGCTAAAAGGAGGCCCTGCCAAAAACTTCAATATTAGATTAAGATTCCACAAGGGAACCGGCCACTGTAGGAGTGGCAGGAGGTGCCCTTTCAGAAAATGGGTCACATCTGGATGAGCCGACATGTGGGTTCCATGCACCTTGCCCCTTAAACAGCCGCTATCTGGACCTTCAAGGAGTTAAGGGTCAAACCTTTAATCAAGCCATCCTGCAAACATTCCAGAATTAGTGTGATTTTGACCATCTGAGGGGAAACACCGCGTTCCTCGCACCAGGCCTCAAATATACTCCAGACCCGCATATACACTAGGGGCATAGAGAACTTCCACGCGCAAAGTGGCAACTACTTCCACCGTATATCCTTGCTTCAATCAGGCGAGCCCTCTAAAGGCCAGACCATAAGACAGAATTGAGTTGGATCCTCTTGAAGGACTGGTCCCTGCTCTAGCAGGTCCCTGTGTGGTGGGAGGCACAGGGGTGTCTCCACATGTCTGCATACCATGGACACCTGGGCCAATCTGGAGCTACTAGTAGGTCTAATCCCCTGTGGTGCTCGATTCTGCAAATGACCCTGCCCAGCAGGGGCCATGGAGGGAATGCGTATAGCAACTACTTTTTTGGCTAAGTCTGAACAAGAGCATCGATCCCCAGGGACCACTAATCTCTTCTGCGACTGAAGAATCGGGGGAACCCTTCTTAATGTAAGATGTGGCCAGCAGGTCAATGGATGGGAGACCCTAGCAATCTACTACCAGCTGAAAGGCTTTGGCTGACCACACCCACTCTCCTTGATTCAGACTCTCCCTGCTTAGAAAGTCTGCTCTGACATTGCCTTATCCTACGATGTGGGAGGCTGAGATCATCTGTAGATTTATTACCGCCCATTCCATAAGGAGGTCTATCTCCTGTGAAACTTGCTGGCTTTTGGGTCCACCCCGACAGTTGATGTGTTGTCTGACATTACGCGAACCTCTTGACCCTGAAATATCTGGCTGAACTGTAGACACGCCAATCTGACTACCAGGCTTCCAGACGGTTTATGTTCCAGAGGGCCTCTTCCTTGGTCCAACGTCCCTGGGCCGTCAGTTCCTGACAGTGAGCTCCCCAGCCCCGGAGGCTCGCTTATGTCGTGAGGATCAGCCAGTTCAGAGAGGACAGGGGGTTCACCCCTGTCCAGATGAGCTTTGTGCAGCCAGCACTGGAGCCAAGAGCATACTTCCATCAGAAAGTGGAGGTGAATCGAATAGTCTTGAGACTGCGGGTTTCAACGTGATAGCAGGGAGCATTGAAGTGGTCACGTGTTTCAGGGTTGCTGCCATCAAACTGAGAACTTGAAGATAGCTCCACACCGTTGGGTGTATCATGCTCATCAACCGACGTACTTAGGACATCAACTTCCTTATCCATGTACTCAAAAGGAAGACCTTGCCCTGCTTGGTCGAATTGGACTCCCAGATATTCCAAGGACTGGGAGGGTTTAAGACTGCTTTTGTCCAGGTTTACGACCCAACCGAGTTCCTGAAACAAGGTGGTCACTCTGTTGGACACCTGGAGACTCTCTTCCAAGGACTTTGCCCGGATCAACCAGTCGTTCAAGAATGGGTGCACCAGGATTCCCTCTTTTCTCAACGCTGCCGCTATGACCACCATAATCTTGGAAAATGTTCTGGGGCAGCGGCCAGGCCAAAGGACAGTGCCCAAAACTGATAATGGCAACCCAGTACTGCCAAGCATAGGAAACACTGATGTTCTTGACTGATTGGCATATGTAGGTAGCCCTCGGATAGGTCCGGGGAGGTTAAGAACTCTCCCGATTGTACGGCCATTATCACTGAGCGTAGCATTTCCGTGCGAGATGAATCACTCACAGTTGTTGGTTGACACTCTTGAGGTCCAGGATGGGGCGAAAGGAACCTTCCTTCTTGGGTATGATGAAATAATGCTCCATATTTTCCTACTGGGATTATAACCCTCATCCTGAGGAGCCTTAACAGGGTAGTCGCCACTGCCTGCTTCTTGTGCTGGGAGTGGCAAGGAGAAATCATTAATATGCCCCGAGGAGTGCTGCAAAATTCCAGCAAATATCCTTATCGTATGACCTCCAGTACCCATTTGTCCGAAGTGATCTTGATCCACCCCGTTGGTAGAACAAGGACAATTGACCCCCTACCTCCTTGTTCCAAGGGTGGGTTGGCAACATTTTATTGGGGGGTTTGGGATGATCCTGAACTAGAGCCTGCCCCTCTTGGGCTGTCAGCTCCGAAAGGAATGAGACCTCCCAAAGGACTGAGACCTCTGAAATGTCATGTTACTGTAGGGGCAAAAGCACTGGGGAGCCCTTGGATTGACCCCTCATAGGCAAGGGGCGCTGTAACTGCTTTCTCTTATCTTCTGGTAGCTGGATAATGGAGATTCACCCCATTTACTGGCCAGCTTTTCCAATTCGCTTCCGAAGAGAAGTGATCCTTTAAAGGGCATCTTTGTGAGATTTGCCTTGGAGGTTGCATCTGCTGACCAATTCCGGAGCCACAGCTGTCTTCTTGCCACCACCACTTGAGGCCACTCCTTTGGCTGAGGTACAGATTAGGTCAGAGACTGCGTCAGCTAAAAAGGCAGTGGTGGGTTCCATAAGCACTCTGGAATTCGCCACCGAGTCATCCACCTCCCAAGAAAGGAACAGGCATGAACGAGCTACCAGGGCACAAGAAGAAGCAATCTGTAAGGTCATTGCTATTGTGTCAAAGGCCTGTTTAAGGATGGACTCCATCCATCTATTGTGTGCATCCTCTAAGGCTTCCTTTCTCCACTGGGATAGTTGTTCACTTATAGACGGCACAGAGCAGCGCATCCACTTTAGGGAAACACAAACGTTCTTTTGCTGCCGGATCCAGTGGGTATAGAGCATCTAACACTCGTCCACCTTTAAAACTTGCTTCTGGGACATCCCTTTTCAGGTCAATCAATTCCTGGATGGCTTCCAGTAATGGAAAGTAGCAAGAGGCTTTACATAGAGAAAAAAGAATGGAATTCTTCTTTGATTCAGTCACAGAATCTACCTCAGGAACTCCCAGGATCTTCAGGGTCTGGGAAACCAGGACCAGCAATTCATCTCTATGGGAAAACCATAACATGGTCCGATATGATTCTAAACCAGGGGGAATTTCCCCATCTTCCAAGGAATCTGTATCCTCCCTTCATCCGTGCCGTCTGGGACCCTGCCAGAGACACCCTTTGTGAGGCCAGGCATGGCTTGAGGTCTGCCAATAGGACTGGGAGAGGGAGGGCTTACTGGCTGAGGTTCCATCTGGACAGTGACAAATGAGGTAGCAGACTGCGCCTATATGAAGGCCTGAAAAAATTCTACCCAAGAGAAGACAGTCTGATCCATGCCTAGCCCAGAAGGTACTGGGTTTGGTGCCACTGAATTTCCCTCTCCCATGGATGACCCAGGTTTTGTTTTGGAAAGGAGTTTATGACTGGTTAGCCAGTATGATTACAGGACTAGGTGAGATGGACCCTAAAATGTGTCTTAATGTACCTCTGGAGGGACCCACCAAACATGCAAATGAATTCTGCACCCAAGTTTTTGTGGCAGCTAAAGGGGAACTAGCCAGGGCTTGGAAGTCGCCTGATCTTCCCTCTCTGGCAGTAGTTCTTCATAGTTCACACAGTCACTTTTGAATGGCTCGCCTCGTGGCAGTGAAACATGACACTTTGAAGGCATTTAAGATTACTTGGGAGCCCATGATCCTGTGGTTACAAGCCCAGGAGGATCCTTCACACAGGACATAGGGTTCGCCCTTGAATTGTGGCGGCGTCTATCCAGTATACTAGGGACATGTCAAATTATTATTATCGTTAGCATCGGATAAACACAAGGAATACAGAGACTGAGGATTTTGTATACTATATTTTAATTTTTCAGCTTAGCTTACATGCTCTCTTTCAAATGTATGAAGCAGTGCCCTGGAACGGAGGGGAGGGGGGATGGGGAACTCTATACAAACTACTACATGGAAAAACTGTACATATTTAGATGTTACAGCACTATACTCTAATTGTACATAGCATTAATTTCTGGATTTATCGTGTTTTCAACATTTGGGACTTGATGTACTAGATTTATATTTACTCTACTTGTTGCCAGTAGCAGGTGGGTCCAACTATCTGTAACTTTCGTGTTCCACCATGATTTGTATGTACTTAATGCTATGTTTAATGCAATATATGCACAGCCCGTGCACCTGGCATTACTTGTATTCTGCGCCTAGTAAGTTGTGTTCGTATGTATGTGTGCGCAGAGCTGACATGCACTGTGCAAACAGATGTTCTATGGTGGGCAATTCAGCATGCACAAAGACGCGCGCAAGATGACGCCGCCATGACCAAACACACAGGGTGCCGACCAAGCCTAAAGCGGGGCCTAGCCCACCAGGGGGCTGCTCAACCCCCTCGGAAGCCAATTCCCCTTACCCCAATGGGAGCGGGAATGATTTTGGTATGGCGCGCTGAGCAAGGAGACCCGAGGAAATCTTATTGAAACTCTCTAAAACGTTTCTGAATTGGGAAGTAAATCCTTTTTTTTTTTTTTTTTTTTTTTTTACTTACCTGGGCTCAGCGCTTACCGGCTGAGTACAGAGACGGTCTCCAACTGCGAGGGGAGAGGACTTTGGTAATCACCGCCACGCTTGGCTTCCTGCACCTTTCAGCTGATTAAGCAGCAAAGTCCACACCGGGAACCGGCTACCAGACCTCTGAGGGATCGTGGAAATCACCTAAGGAATTTTCAACTGTGGGAGGGACCTTTAGATATCACTGCAGGAGAGCAGGGCTCAATCTTTTCTCCAATTTAAAAGTAGAATTTTTTTCTTCCAAAAACTACAGCGATCCTCATAGGGAAAGCACATCCACTATCTGCTGGAGGTGGAGAAATACTGAAGGGTTGAGGTCACTGCAGGGATGTATGTAGGGTGACATCAGCTTTGAAGCCTGACTGTCTCCATCTGCTGGCAGGGGAGCATAACCCATTGGTCCTGAATCCATCTGGCTACATGTTAGGAAAACTATGATATTACTACGTATAAAACAAGCTCTGGTGACATTCACCTGGGATACAGAAATTAATCATGCAAAGAAGTCAAATGATAAAGCTGATTAATGCACTGATCTTTCCCCTCTGGAGCTTGGAATTTATAGCAAATGACAGAGAAGAGGTATGGGGCTATAATTTGGGATTCAGAACTTCCTGGGCTTTAATGCCACTTCTGCCACTAAATTTCTGTTCAGCCTTGAGAAGGGCATATTAAATCCTGACAATCAGGAATGTCTCGCTATGAAATGGAAAGTCATCATGCCAGTCAAGAAGAAGGCAGGATTCCGCTCCCAAACCTCCATTTGCAGTATCACAAAAAGGATACTGTGAAAACACAAACAGAGTTCTATAGGTATATGCAGAGTAGAGCTGGAACAATTATTTTTTGGACTACAAAACTGCAATATGAGAATATCTGTGCAATCTAGATAGTTTCATAAGAACATAAGAAGTTGCCATACTGGGTCAGACAAAGGGTCCATCAAGTCCAGCATCCTGTTTCCAACAGTGGCCAATCCAGGATACAAGTACCTGGAAAGTACCCAAACATTAAATAAATCTCATGCTACTAATGCTGGTAATAAACAATGACTGTTCCCTAAGTCTATTTAATTAATAGCAGTTTATGGACTTCTCCCTCCAGGAATTTGTCCAAACCTTTTTTAAACCCAGCTAAACTGCCCTAATCACATCCTCTTGCAATGAATTCCAGAGCTTAATTGTGCGTTGAGTGAAAAAGAATTTTCTCCAATTTGTTTTAAATGTGCTACTTGCTAACTTCATGGAGTGCCTCCTAGTCCTTGTATTATCTAAAAGAGAATATAACTGATTCACATTTACCAGTTCAAGTCCTCTCATGCTTTTATAGGCCTTTATCATATCCCTTTCAAACTTCTTTTCTCCAAGATGAACAGTCCCAGCCTCTTTAGCCTTTCCATCCCCTTTATCATTTTGGTTGCCCTCCTATTCAACTTTTCCAGTGCAGAGATATCTTTTTTGAGATGTGGCGACCAGAACTGCACACAGTACTCAAGGCGTGGTCTTTACCAAGGAGCGATAGAAATGTACTGTGATATTCTCCATTCCTTTCCTAATAATTCCTAACATTCTATTTGATTTTTTGACCACTGCAGCAGGGAAAGCAAATACCCCAATGAATTACATAGCATAGTAAAGGATGGCAGATTATGACCAATTGGCCCATAAAGCCTGCACAGTTATTCTGCTAAGGAAACATCCCAGCTGCCACTCATAGCATCTTTACTGCTGATATTCCTAGAAAGGTTAGGCTCTTAGAGAGTTACCTTGGCTTCCAAATGCATGTAAAAACCTGCTTTTTTCCATTTTTCCATTATTAGCTGAATGATTAGAGGTATCAGGATACAGAGTGATCTAATGATATTGTCCAGGTTTATTTGACATGTATAGTATATGGAGAAAAGGTGAGGCAATTTGTGAAAGGGATATTTATGAATACTTGAAAGCCATGTGAGTTTGGCATACTGTATATCTGAGCTTTATTCTGCATAAAGACTGTCTGCAGGCACTGAGTGGGGACTGGGTGGAGTGGAATTTATTTGGTATGTGTGTTTATTGGGGGCACTGTACATTTTAAATTTACATTTTGCTTTGAGGTTTTGGGGTTTTTTTTTGTAAATTGCGGCAAGCCATCAGAAAGTAACGTTTCCAAATGGAAATAACACATAAATAATCACTTCTTATCCCAGTCAGTATTTTTTTTTATCTTTCTCACTGGTTCTCTAACTCTTAACCCAGTAACTAGGCTCTTCCATACCATGTCTTACCACCAAGCTTTGCAACTCATAGCAATGTATGAAGTGCCATGCTGGGTCAGAGCAATGGTCTGTTCAGCCCTACAACAGTGGCCAATCTGGGTCACTTGGATTTAACCCAGCAGATCCGCAGATACAGTCTCTAGTTCATGCCTAAATGTGGCAATCTCCAAGCATCTCTGGCTGATAGCTGCCAATGGATCTGTCCTCCAGAAACCTGTCTGAACTTTTTTTAAATCTCAATTACTGTAATTCTTTATATAATGGACTCCCACAATGTTCACTTAGATCACTACAGATGGTAGAAAACTCCACTTCACAGCTTCTAACTGGATCAAGTCCACGCAATCATATCACACCTGTCCTACAATTACTCCATTGGCTTCCGGTCCAATCACTAATACAATATAAAATAGCGATCACAGTCCATAACCTACTAAATAACATCCCCTCCCCTTGGATTACCTCCATCCTTCATTTTTACACACCTATCAACCTCCTTCAACCCTGTTGACTTTAAAGCAGCTATTACTGCTAGCAGCTCAGCTTCCTGAGCAGTCACACCTTTTTCCGTCTGATATTGTATTTTCGTGATTATTTCTAACTCTGGTGTAACATTTAGTGCTGCAAATGCAGATTGTTGGCCTTTCTGTGCTCCGTCAGTGAACCAAATCAATCCTTTCTCAAGAGGGCTGAATCGGATTAACAATAATTCAGGGATATCTTTCTGTTCTTCTTGAGACTGTCCTTTATTAGGGAAAAACCAATCTAACAATTTATTTTGGGCTTTTGTGAGGGGTTTAGTTTCTATATCCTTTCCATTTAATTCTATCTGATATTTACCATATCTGGTGGCGGTCAATGCTGCTTTACTGGTGGTTAGCATATGGTGTATCGAATGATCACAGTGTAATACCAATGCGCAATATGGCATGATCGCTCTCCATTTTCCTATTGCAGCAACAATGGCTGTTAGTAATTTTGGAATTTCAGGCAGTGCCATTTCCACCGGGCTATAAGAGCCGGATAGAAATGCCGCAGCCTGGTTTGGGGTATCATCTTGATTTACAAGAGCGGCCCACGTGTTACCCAAATCTCGTACCCATATATGCACTTTTAGTTGGGGGTCTACAGTACTCAGGGGTTCAGTTCGTAACAAAGTCTGTAATATGTCATGTATGGACAATTCATCCTCCTTAGTCAAGGCAATTTGCGTGTTGGAAAGAGTACCCGCAGGTACGTGTAAATGCCGTAACAAAGGAGAAATTCGAGCTGAGTAGCCTGGGATCCATTGGCGACAATAATTAAAGGTTCCCAGCAATCCCCGAAGTTGTTTTAATGTCTGAGGAAGTTCTTGCTTCTGCAATTCTAACAATAAATCTTTAGTAATGTGTCTAGCTTTGGAAGATAGCACTTGACCTAAAAAGTTCACTTGCGTTTTCGCTAAAACGCATTTCTGTCGATTACACTTATATCCAGCTTCACTTAATACCTGTAACAATTTAAAAGTCCATTCCCAACAGTCCAGCTTATTGTCTGTGGAAAGTAGGATGTCATCTACGTATGTAAATAAGGACACAGATTGGGGTAATTTACTCCTAAACCTTTCCAAATCCTTGTTCAATTGTTTTGAGAATACAGTAGGGCTATCCGTAAAACCTTGTGGAAGTCGGGTCCACCGATACGCTTTGTTACCATATACAAATGATGTCAAATCACGGGAAGCCATATGTAAGGGGATAGCAAAAAATGCATTAGATAAATCAATAACTGAGTTAAACTTATGTATTGGCTGCGTCTGTAAAAGCGTCAATGGATTGGCACATACTGGATATTGTGGGATGACCATTTCATTTAAGGCACGTAAATCATGAACTATTCTCACATCATTTTCTCCTTTCGGCACAGGGAATAGAGGAGTGTTATAGGGTGAGTCGGATTCCTCAATAATACCATTTTCTAATAGTCTCGCAATCTGACGCATCGTAGGGACTGTCAATTTTCTATTAATTGGATAAGGATTCACATATGGACCTTGCTCATATGGTTTTAATTTAATCCGATAAGCGGGAGCTGTTCTAGCTTTTCCATAGGGGGCTTCTTCTGTACTCCATAATTCAGATGGCAAATTATCCCAATTCCACTCGTCAGGAATCTCATCATTCTCTTTTTTACCCGTTAGAGCAACCAATGAGAGAATGCTCTTAGAATCGGGGATTTTAAAAGTTAATGTCAATCCAAATTGAGTGAGTAAATCCCGACCTAAGAGATTAACTGGGCAATGTTCAGCAATTAAAAATTTTACGGATGCCTCCCTTTTACCCTGTGTAGTCTTAATTATCACAGGTGTTAATTCAGTTAAATGCTTTTCACTAGGCTTACCATCAAAACCTATAGTAGTATTGGTTTCACGTGATTCTCTGACAGCAATTGGTTTAACACATATAACAGAAGAGGTAGCTCCTGTGTCAATTAAAAATTGCATTGGAACTTGTTGTGGGCCTACTAGTAATTGAACAAATGGTTCAGATGTCTGGAGGAATACAGTATCACCTTGGACGATTCCTGTATTCCCTGCCTTATGTCAGTAACTGTCTGGCTGGTACACAGGAAACTGTGAGTGTGTCTGTTGTGCAGGCTGTGTCCCAGGCTGCCCAGGCTGCCAACGGTCTGATACCGGCGGCTGTGCATGATAGAAATTTGGGTCTTTTGGCCGCCTACATTCAGTTGAATAATGTCCTACTGCGTTACAATTCCAGCATTGTACATGAGCTCTTCTATCTGGTGATGGCCTATTCCCTCTACCCTGTGTCATACCTCGACCACCTCTACCCCTTTGCATGCCTCTACCCCGGGGGATATATGGGCCATATCCTCCCTGGTATCCATCTAAGGGTGGTTTTTGAATCACATAGCAATCCTTTATACCATCAGAGATATTAGGATCTTTTGGAAAGTTGTTACTCTGATCATGGCTTCTGACCTTTTTCTTTTCCTCTATTTCCGCAATTTGCATAGTCATTAATTTATGAGCTATTTTCTGCTGTTCTTTATGTGGAGTCTGTAACATTTTTGTATGCACTGAAGCAAAATGTAACAGAGTTGCCCTTACCTCAGGCCATGCCTTTGTAGATAATGCCACAACATTATTCAAATTTGTCTGCATGTTTGCTGGTAACGTAGCGTAAAATAAATGTAAAAACACAGGAATATTAGGCTGGACATCAGCATCCTGTCCAGTTTGTGCTTTATACGTGTCCATGCATTTCGTCAAATGTGCAGAAAAATCACAGAGTTCTATAGGTATATGCAGAGTAGAGCTGGAACAATTATTTTTTGGACTACAAAACTGCAATATGAGAATATCTGTGCAATCTAGATAGTTTCATAAGAACATAAGAAGTTGCCATACTGGGTCAGACAAAGGGTCCATCAAGTCCAGCATCCTGTTTCCAACAGTGGCCAATCCAGGATACAAGTACCTGGAAAGTACCCAAACATTAAATAAATCTCATGCTACTAATGCTGGTAATAAACAATGACTGTTCCCTAAGTCTATTTAATTAATAGCAGTTTATGGACTTCTCCCTCCAGGAATTTGTCCAAACCTTTTTTAAACCCAGCTAAACTGCCCTAATCACATCCTCTTGCAATGAATTCCAGAGCTTAATTGTGCGTTGAGTGAAAAAGAATTTTCTCCAATTTGTTTTAAATGTGCTACTTGCTAACTTCATGGAGTGCCTCCTAGTCCTTGTATTATCTAAAAGAGAATATAACTGATTCACATTTACCAGTTCAAGTCCTCTCATGCTTTTATAGGCCTTTATCATATCCCTTTCAAACTTCTTTTCTCCAAGATGAACAGTCCCAGCCTCTTTAGCCTTTCCATCCCCTTTATCATTTTGGTTGCCCTCCTATTCAACTTTTCCAGTGCAGAGATATCTTTTTTTGAGATGTGGCGACCAGAACTGCACACAGTACTCAAGGCGTGGTCTTTACCAAGGAGCGATAGAAATGTACTGTGATATTCTCCATTCCTTTCCTAATAATTCCTAACATTCTATTTGATTTTTTGACCACTGCAGCAGGGAAAGCAAATACCCCAATGAATTACATAGCATAGTAAAGGATGGCAGATTATGACCAATTGGCCCATAAAGCCTGCACAGTTATTCTGCTAAGGAAACATCCCAGCTGCCACTCATAGCATCTTTACTGCTGATATTCCTAGAAAGGTTAGGCTCTTAGAGAGTTACCTTGGCTTCCAAATGCATGTAAAAACCTGCTTTTTTCCATTTTTCCATTATTAGCTGAATGATTAGAGGTATCAGGATACAGAGTGATCTAATGATATTGTCCAGGTTTATTTGACATGTATAGTATATGGAGAAAAGGTGAGGCAATTTGTGAAAGGGATATTTATGAATACTTGAAAGCCATGTGAGTTTGGCATACTGTATATCTGAGCTTTATTCTGCATAAAGACTGTCTGCAGGCACTGAGTGGGGACTGGGTGGAGTGGAATTTATTTGGTATGTGTGTTTATTGGGGGCACTGTACATTTTAAATTTACATTTTGCTTTGAGGTTTTGGGGTTTTTTTTTGTAAATTGCGGCAAGCCATCAGAAAGTAACGTTTCCAAATGGAAATAACACATAAATAATCACTTCTTATCCCAGTCAGTATTTTTTTTTATCTTTCTCACTGGTTCTCTAACTCTTAACCCAGTAACTAGGCTCTTCCATACCATGTCTTACCACCAAGCTTTGCAACTCATAGCAATGTATGAAGTGCCATGCTGGGTCAGAGCAATGGTCTGTTCAGCCCTACAACAGTGGCCAATCTGGGTCACTTGGATTTAACCCAGCAGATCCGCAGATACAGTCTCTAGTTCATGCCTAAATGTGGCAATCTCCAAGCATCTCTGGCTGATAGCTGCCAATGGATCTGTCCTCCAGAAACCTGTCTGAACTTTTTTAAATCTCAATTACTGTAATTCTTTATATAATGGACTCCCACAATGTTCACTTAGATCACTACAGATGGTAGAAAACTCCACTTCACAGCTTCTAACTGGATCAAGTCCACGCAATCATATCACACCTGTCCTACAATTACTCCATTGGCTTCCGGTCCAATCACTAATACAATATAAAATAGCGATCACAGTCCATAACCTACTAAATAACATCCCCTCCCCTTGGATTACCTCCATCCTTCATTTTTACACACCTATCAGAAACCTCAGATTTGCCAATCAACACCTCTAGTTGTGCCAGCGGACAGGTATACACCCCTAGCACTCACTAGAAAGAGGTCCTTTTCACTGCCGGTCCTATCTGTTGGAATTCATATCCTGAACAGCCTCTTGTTTGATGCAGGATATGCAATGGGATATTATGAAGAATTCTCTGACAAATCTAGAAAATGTTAAAGTGTAGCCATCTCTTATCACCTCTAGAGCCCATTGATCTGATGTGATCTTAGTCCACTCCTCGTAAAGGAGGGTTAGTCTCCCCCTGACAGCTTCCAAGGAAGAGTACACCAGCCTGACATCATTGTGAGGCCTTACTTCCTCCGGCCCCTTGACCGGAATTATCCCGGAGAGGTCTGTGTGTCCCCCAAAAGGACTGCTGCCTTTCTGAGCCTTGCTTCTGTTGGAGGTATGAAATCTCTTTATATCTTGAAAGCAAGATCGTGGTGGGAAAAGGTTCTTGCCACTCTTATCATCCTCGGGCAACTTATTCACTTTTGACTCCACCAAATGCTTCATCAATTGTTCTAGATCTGTCCCGAACAACAGTTTTCCTTTAAAAGTGAAATTACAGAGCAGTAACTTGGACCATACATCCACCAACCAATTACACAACAATAGGAGTCTTCGTGCTACCACCACTGATACCATGTTTCTGGCAGACGTCCTGACCAAATCATGCAGCTTATCTGCCACATAGGCTACTCCTGCTTCCAGCCGGGCTGCCTGTTTGGAATTGGCCGTAGAGGCAGATTCCTTCCCCTGTGCCTTCTGCACCCAGCACAAACATGCTCACTGCATAAAGTTACTACAGATTGCTGCCTGAAGGCTCAAAGCAGAGACCTCAGACATCCTCTTGAATTGAATCTCCAACTTTCGGTCCTGGGCATCTTTCAACATGGCTGACCCCGCCATGGGGATGGTCATCTTCTTGATCACCACTGAGAAGCATTAAAAACTGCAAGGTCTCCTCCTGCAAGGGATATAACTTTGCCATAGCCCTGCCTACCTTCAGGCCTACCTCAGGAGTATTCCACTCCCGCATGACCAACTTCTTCACCTTCTTTGGTAAAGGAAAGGTGGCCTACGCAGCCCATTCAGGATAGAGTCCACCCATTCACTGTCACATACTTCCTGCATAATCTTGATCCCCAGCTCATCCAGAACATGGGGAATGAGAGGGCTTAACTTCTCTTTCCGGAATAATTGGACAACCTTAGAGTCGTCCCCTTTCATGATCGGGACCTCTTCTGAGTCCAACAAGCCATTATCCGCATTTGGAACAGCTGCTGCAGATAGCAGCCCTTTGTTCTATAAATTACAAACTGAGTTATTTTAATACACACTAGCCAGGAGTCTAAAAACACTAGCTAGATTAAATAGATAGAGATTTTAAAACATACAACAGGAAATACAGGAGAAAAGAGAACAATGTCAGCAAGAAATCAGTCCATATTACATCTAGCAAATTAAAAATTAAACTTCTCTGGTCACAAGCCCAGGTATGTGTCAGGTACGTCATTTCAGAACACTGGGGTCAATACCATCAGGTCCTTGTGATTTGTTACTCTTTAGTTGTGTGACTCAGTTGGTTTCTAGGGTCCTGCAGATTGTATGGATCTATTTTCCTCCGAGATGAAGCAAGAAAATCCCCCATACTGCACCTGTATGTCATTATCCTGCCATTACAAATTAAAATGAATGGATTTTTTTTTGAAATTATAAAAACATTTAAAGTGTATCTAAACCCAGTGGGAAAAAAAAGAAAGTTCCCTTTGACAAGAACTAAATTTTAAATAACCTTTTGTACTAATCACAGATCCAGTGAGTACAGTGTACGTCTTCTCCTAGTCCCCGGGTACAGATGTAATGTGTCTACCCTCCTCCACCTTTTTTATTGGCAATTACAGCAGCTGCTTAGTGTTATCTAGCCAACGGTAAAATTAACTAGTCTTAGGGCTAGAGGACCTGAATTTTCTCCCACACGTCCTAAAGATTTTTTTTTAATGTGGGATACTGGAATTCAAGAAAGCATGGGTCAAGCACCAAGGATGCTCAGTGACATGAAAGAGAGTAAAGTTGAAGAGTATCAGGGTCCTTAATATTGACATAAGTAGGGGTAAAGGACAGACTAGATCTGGAGATCTTTATCTGCTCTTATATGCTACGAAGGCAATTTCAAAGGAATTGCCCTGGGGAAAAAGGAGTTATCTAAGTAAATCCCTACAGATAAAAAGTACCTTCCCTCAGCGGGTGAAAGAATGAACATATTTTTAGCCTGGGTGAAAGGGGCGGGGTAGGAAGGCGAGCATGAGTGGTGACTTCATCTTGAAGCCCATAGTACTTTTGTACTGGCGGTGTTTGCGGACCTGAATTTTCCAAGGGAAGCGCCTTTGAAAATGAACTTGCAGGACCTGCAGGATACTCTGGCAGTTTAGAAATGTCTCCCCTGTGTGCTTAGAAATGGATACAGTTTTGGACGGCTGGACAATGCAGTCTGTCTTGTTAAAGGAAACAAACCTCGGGCTGGCGTGTGGAAGAGCTTAGACTCCCTCTCATCGCGCCGGCAGGGATTCCCAGCAGCAATCGCGATCCAAAGGTGGGGAACGAGAGGCCCAGCTAACGCACGGCGAGGACAGTTACAGGCGGGATTAAGGCCGGATGTGAGGGAATACCAGGGAGCTGTGAATGAAGACCTACGGAGCCTGAGCTTCAAACCCCCAAGTCACAGAAGCTGGTGAGCGTGGCTAGAAGCAAAGTGTGCAGAGGAAGGTGAGTTAGGACAAAAGGGTATTTTACTGTACATTCATGGGCTATGGAGCCTGAGAGCTTCTGCACTCAGATCCGTTTACATGAGCCCTCTACCCCAGCTATCTGGAGGTAAAAACAAAAGAACAGTTTAGTCATTTACCAGGATGGAGCTCCTGTGGAGAAGACGGAAGAGAGATCCTTTGTTTTGTCTCCACTTTTTGCTCAGTTTTCTGTGCTCTGTTTGCTTTGTTCATCTCTTCTTCCTCCTCTTCCTCCTCCTCCTCCTCCTCTGGACCATCATCCTTCATGGTGAAAAGGCTTCCAGGAAGACTGCTGTGTTTGGAAGGCATCCTCTAAAGAAGAAAAATTGAGACCTGTGAACTTACTTCCCTCGTGAGACTGGGATCCTACTGCAGTACTACGCTGGCTGCTCTCACCTGCCTTCAATCACTAAAGGAGGTAATTCTCGGGAAAAGAGAGGATTGGGTACACAAACTAGATATCTGGGGGTAGGTATTGAAAAGCTCTCTGTTTTTCTAAGCTGGCTGGATAAACATATCCAGTTGTTCTCCTGAATATCCCCAGAGAAGCGTTACTTAGGTGGATAAGTCACATCTGTCTGCTATTGAGCAGGTCTAATTTACCCAGATACCTTATCCATCTAAGGCGGAATAAGATGTAAAAACATTTTTTAAATAAATAAATAGCTAAAATATTGCTACTTAGTTGGATAACTTATCTGGCTAAGTAGCACCATCCTGATCTGCCCACAACTTATTCAGCTATTCAGACAGCCAGATATGTGACTCATAACCAGATATTCAGCGGCCGCTACATAGAAGGATAAGTCCTATTTATCCGGCTGTCTAGCGCTCAACACTCTTTGAATATCCGGCCCCTGGTCATTGAATGCAGGTAAATGCATACACATTTTTGCATGTGCATGTACCAACAAGCTTCCAGAAACCCCTCATGGAATGTTTTGGCCCTACAAGCACGTTTGACGATGGTATCCTAGGGAAAAAAGTTAAGCAGTTCATGTTACACTGGCCAAACAGGACCAGTGGATCCTGGATGCCTTACAGCATAAAGCATGCCAGTAAGAGCTTAGCCAGGAAGATTAGAAGTACAAGAGCATCCACTGGTGTCCCCTGGTCAGGCTCCTTCCCCGTTTCTCTGGGAGCCTGGTCGGATTCATCAGAGCCATATCTCGGAGAATTGAGTAATCTCTGAACCAGGGGCATCGTGGGCCTACTCAACTTGGCTGGACTGGGACCAGCCCCAGTGGGCCTACCCAACTGAGCCAGACTAGAACCAGACCCCGCTGTTCCCCTGGGCTGTGCCTGAACAGGCCTGGCAAGAGTGAATCCACAAACAGGCTGCTGGGTAGCCCAAAAGGCATCGTGGAGCAACAGCACAAACTCTGGGGAAAAACCTCTGCCCCAGCCCCCTCAGGGCACTGAGATTTCCTCCTCGCCCAGCCCCCCCCCGACCAATACCGAAGTCGGACTGGGATGGGGACAAACGCGGAGGACCCTCCCTCACTCTCCCCGACGGCGTGGGAACAATCACCAAGAAATCCAAGATGGCTGCCGTTCCCGCGCCACCTGAGGAAGAAGCAACACCCAGGTTAGAGCTCTGGCCTAAAATAGAACTACAATCACCCGAGCCGTGATGCCGCTTCACGGGTGGAGGAGCCCCGGAGGAGCCCTCCCTGCCCTCTGTGCAAGCCGCACGGAGACTGGCTCTGTTGAGCTGCAATCGTGCTGAGCCGCAAGCTCCGCACGTAATATCACGGGTCATGCTGGGGAAGGGGAAGAAGCTCCAACGGGGGCAGACTGAGAAAGGCTCACAAAAATAATCTGAGTAAAACAGCCCCCCTCGAACTGAGCTGGGCTTACCACTAAAACGAGAAGGAAGTTGCCCACACAGCTGTGCTGCTGCCTTTCTTTCTCTTTTGTTTTTTTTTAAACTTTACCAGAAAAGGTCACTGAGACTTAAGGCATGAAATAAAAAGGAACAGGGGGAACCAAAAAACCCCCATGGAGCTTGCAGCCACCAGGGTGGCCTCGTGAGGGGAGGGATCTGGACAACCAGATGTACACCCTTGGGCGCACAGACGGGCACACAAAAGGGTAACAATCCCCGGCCCGTCCGCCTCTAGCGGATGGGGTAGGACCCGCAAGGAATCCTGACGTGAAAAAAAGAAACCCCCGGGAGGACGGCTCAAAAGAACTCAGTCATACAAAACTGCAGGTTTCACACCCTCTGCCATCTACTGGAGACAGAGAAATACTGAGGGACTGCAGGTGGCACTGGGGTTTATGAGGCAGTAAAACTTTCTCTGTCTCCATCTGCTGGCAGGGATGAATAACCCCAGGAGTCTGGACTGATCCGGGTACGTACAGGGAACTGCAGCTTCACCTTTACCAGTCCACGTATCCCTCGGGTTGAGACTTTGGGTACCAGGGCCGGCAGGTCTTAGGTGGGGGCCTCTGCTTGTGACGAGATCTGTGGATGTAGCAGGGTTAGAACCAAGAGAAGGCAAGGTGGTGGTGGCAGGCTACGGTCAAAAGCAGGTCAAAGGCAAGCGGCGGGGCAAGTCCAAGAGTCAGGCCGAAGTCAATATCCTTCTGAAGGGTAAAGGAAGAATGGACAGGCAGGGCAGGTAAGCAAGGGGCAGAAGCACACCGAAGAACTGAAGAGGCAACCAGAAGGTCAGACGAGAAGACAAAGACAACAGAGTCTAAAGACGAAGACTGCCAAAGCTGAAGACTGAAGACTCAGGACCAGAAGTGGAAGACAAGAACTGGAGACGTAGACAAGCTGGTACTGGAAGCTTAGTCAAGTTGGAACTGGAGATGCAGGAACAAAGATGCTGGCAACTCGCGCCACTGGAAACAGGTTGACCTGTTGCCGAGGAAAGGACTGAAGAGAGGAATGAGCCTTTTATAGGCCAGAACTCCTGATATCATTCTCAGGGGCTGTGGGGGCTTTTTCCGCCTCGCTGCCTTTAAATCTCTAAGTGATGCGCGTTGCGCCTAAGGAAACTAGCAGGGAAGAATACAGGAGTGGTGGCGTCTGCCGCATGTCGGCGGCATCTCACCGCATACAAGGAAGCAAACACTGGTGGTGTCGGCTGGGGTTAGTTCGTGCCCGGGGCTGGAGATAAGAGCAGCGGTCCACGAGAGCAGCCTGCAGACTGCAACACAAAACAGCTAATCCTGAGGATTTGCATTACATTGTAGAAATCACTTCCACGCGTACTTTTGTACATACAACCCACCCGGGAGTAATTTTCAGAAAGCCCATTTATTCATGTAAATACTTTTAAAACTTATTCCCAGTAATAATGAAAGATTTGAATTATGCCAATATAGGTTGGCTGAATATCTTCTCAGAGCATGCTAAGAAAGTTAAACTTCTGGATGTCATAAACGGCTGATTCATGGAGCAGCTGGTCCTGGAATCAGTGATAGGAGGAACTACTTTACATCTTGATTCTCAGGACCTGCTGTAAAGAGTAACATCACTGGTACTACTTGGTAATAGTGATCATAACAATCAAATCTGATATCACTGGAGGGAGAATAAGAAATAAAGCTACCACTGTAGCATTTATCTTTAAAAGGGAAGACTGTGATAAAATCAAGAAATTAGAAGAATAATAATGGAAAATTATGTTTCTTACCTGATAATTTTCGTTCCTGTAGTACCAAGGATCAGTCCAGACTGCTGGGTTATGTCTCCCCTCCAGCAGATGGAGTCAGAGAGAAAAGTGAACGCACCCCCCAGATATACTGGTGTGCCACCTGCTGTCCTTCAGTATAATGGATAACAAAGCAGAAGAAGAAAAGAACTCCTCCGCACCCGTAGCCAAAGAACCATTGCAACTGTCTAGCTCAAGTAGTAAGTAAGGTAAAAAACAGTAAAAGGCAAACTAAGGGAACGCAATGCGCCAACGAAGCGAACAACAAATCTGCAGTCCGAAGACATTCTGTCCCCAAAAAAGACATGAGGAAAATTTCACTTACCATGTTCAAAACAGAAGTGTGATAGAAAACGGGATTCGAGCGGAGTCTCCTGCACAATATAGGGCGGGCGTCTGGACTGATCCTTGGTACTACAGGAACGAAAATTATCAGGTAAGAAACATAATTTTCCTTTCCCTGTACGTACCAGGATCAGTCCAGACTGCTGGGATGTACCCAAGCCGCCTCAAATGGGATGGGACCCCGAGAGTCCCGCTCGAATCACACTGCTGCCAAAAGAATCCGCCGACGGCCCCCGAACATCTACCCGATAATGTCGGGCAAAAGTATGCAACGACTTCCAAGTGGCCGCCCTGCAAATCTCCTGGCTAGAGACCAGAGTACTCTCAGCCCAGGAAGACGCCTGCGAACGGAGAGAGTGAGCTTTAAGCCCGTCTGGAACGGACTTACCACACCCAATGTACGTGGCCGCTATTGCGCTCTTCAGCCATCGGGCAATAGTTGCTTTAGAGGCCTGTAAACCCTTTTTGGCCCCCTGCCACAGCACGAACAGATGATCCGACCGCCGAAAAGCATTGGTGACCTCCAAATAATGCAAAAGTACTCGACGAACATCCAAACGCTTCAAGTCGGAACCATGAGAAGCCCGCAGCTCCGTCTCCGAGAACGACGGCAAGTCCACGGACTGATTGACGTGAAAAGCCGATACGACCTTAGGCAAGAACGAAGGGACCGTACGTAACGAGACCCCGGAATCAGAGATACGCAAGAACGGATCCCTGCACGAGAGTGCCTGTAGCTCCGACACCCGACGCGCGGACGCTATGGCCACTAAAAACACTGTCTTGAGGGTGAGATCCTTTAAGGTGGCTCGCTTCAGCGGCTCAAATGGCGCGACGGTGAGGCCCTTGAGTACCAAATTCAGGTTCCAGGAAGGACAAGGGGCTCTGAGAGGAGGACGCAAATTTCGAACACCGCGTAAGAATCGGGACACATCCGGATGACACGCGAGAGAGGAGCCGTCAATCTTTCCCCTCAAACAACCCAGAGCCGCCACCTGGACTCTCAGCGAACTGTAAGCTAACCCCTTCTTCAGACCATCCTGAAGAAAAGTAAGGATGTCCGCAATGACCGCACGACGAGGCTGAACTTGGGCGGCCGCGCACCAGGAATCAAAAACTTTCCACACCCTGGCATAAGCAAGTGTGGTAGAGGGTCTCCGCGCGCGAAGCAAGGTAGAAATTACCGGTTCAGAATAACCTTTCTTTCTCAAGCGCCTCCGTTCATAAGCCAAGCCGCCAGACAAAAGCGATCCGCCTGATCGAAAAATACTGGTCCTTGACGAAGAAGGTTCGGAAGGTGGCCCAACCGTAAAGGCCCGTCTCTGGCTATATTGATGAGGTCGGCAAACCATGGTCTTCTCGGCCACTCGGGAGCCACGAGAATCACTGGACCCCGATGGGATTCGAGACGCCTTAACACCTTGCCGACCAAGGGCCAGGGGGGAAACACATATAGGAGGATGTGATAAGGCCATGGAATCGCTAGAGCATCCACCCCCTCCGATCCGTGTTCTCGCCTCCGGCTGAAAAAACGCGCTGCCTTGGCGTTGAGCCGAGTTGCCATCAGGTCCATTCGCGGCACCCCCCATCGCCGGGTGATGAGACTCATCGCCTGATCCGAGAGCTCCCATTCCCCGGGATCCAAGTGCTGACGACTGAGATAATCCGCTTGCACGTTGTCTACGCCTGCGATGTGAGTGGCCGCGATGCGGGCGAGGTGGCGCTCCGCCCAGGTCATTAACAAAGACGCCTCGACCGCCACCTGCTGACTTCTCGTGCCGCCCTGGCGATTTATGTATGCTACCGTGGTGGCGTTGTCTGTGAGGACCCGAACTGCCCGTCCCTGTACCAAGGGCAGAAGCTGACGCAAGGCGAGACGGACCGCCCTGGTCTCCAGACGGTTGATGGACCACGATGCTTGGCGAGGGGTCCACGAACCTTGTACCGCCCGTGATTGACAGACCGCTCCCCAACCGGTCAGACTGGCATCCGTCGTCACTATGACCCAATTGGGGGGCTCGAGGTCCACTCCTTGTAGCAGATTGTCCGGGACCAACCACCACGCTAAGCTGGATCGCGCCGGCTCCAACAGAGGTAACTGTACTCCGTAATCCTCGGATTTCTGATCCCAGCGCGAAAGGAGAGCCCTTTGCAACGGCCGCATATGAGCAAAAGCCCACGGTACCATCTCCAGAGTAGACACCATATGTCCAATGACCTGCATATAATCCCAGGCTGTGGGCAAGTGGAGACCCAGAAGCCTCCGCACCTGACACATCAGATGCTCCATCCTCTGCCGAGTCAGGAATACCTTGCCCACCAGGGTATCGAAACGCGCTCCCAAAAATTCCAACCGCTGACTTGGAATTAGCTGGCTCTTTGCAAAGTTGACCACCCAGCCTAGCGACTGAAGTTGCTGTACCACCAACTGGACCGCCCGGTTGCAGTCGCACTCCGATTTCGCCCGTATAAGCCAATCGTCCAGGTAGGGATGTACCAATACCCCTTGACGTCGCAGGGAGGCTGCAACTACCACAAGAACCTTGGTGAACACTCTCGGAGCCGTAGCCAGGCCGAATGGAAGGGCGCAAAACTGGTAATGTTCTCCCAACACCATGAATCTCAGATATCTCTGATGCCTTTCCCGGATTCCGATGTGGAGATACGCCTCGGCTAGATCCAAAGAAGCCAAAAATTCTCCCTTGTGGACGGCCGCAATAACAGACCGTAGAGTTTCCATGCGAAACCGGGGAACGCGTAACGCCTTGTTTACTCGCTTCAAATCCAGAATAGGACGGAAGGTACCTTCCTTCTTTGGGACTAGGAAATAAATGGAATAGCGGCCCGTTCTTGTCTCGTCCGAGGGAACGGGGAGCACCACTCCGAGGGCCCGTAAGTGGTTTACCGTCTGAGCTATAACCAGTTGCTTTTCTCGAGGTCCGCAAGGAGATATCATAAAAAAGTCCCGGAGGGGCCGAGCAAAGTCCAACTCGTAACCGTAGCGCACCACGTCGAGAACCCACTGATCGGACGTGATTTTGACCCACTCCTCCCAAAACAGGGACAAACGACCTCCGATGCGGGGGAAGGAGGAGTGGGCCAGCGCGCCTTCATTGGGGCGGTTTTCCGGGGGCCGGTTGCTGGGAGGCTCCCAATCGCTGCGGTCGCCTGCCACGAAAGGAAGAAGACCAAGGAGACCACGTCTGCGACCTCGAGCCTTGCTGTTTCTGCGAAAAGGAACCACCCCTTCCGGAGCGAAATCTGCGCTGCCCACGGAACCGGGATCGCGCATTCCCGAAAGGATGAAACTGACAGGGCTTGTCCTCCGGCAATTTATATACCTTATTATCCCCTAAGTCTTTGATGAGTTGGTCCAATTTCTCACCAAACAATAACTTCCCCTTGAAGGGGAAAGCGGCTAGCCGTGACTTAGACGAGGCGTCCGCCGACCAACGGCGAAGCCAAAGCAATCGTCGCACCGCGACCGCTGAGGACATAGTACGGGCAGAGGTTCGCAACAAATCATACAAGGCGTCCGCTGTGTAAGCCACCGCCGCCTCCACACAGTTAGCCTGCTCCGCCTCGGCAGGTGGGAGCTCCTGTGTGGTGAGCAATTGCTGAACCCAGCGGAGAGTGGCCCTCTGCACCATACTGCTGCAAGCTGCCGCACGTACCCCCAGGGCCGCTACTTCAAACATGCGCTTCAGGAGAACCTCTAACTTTCTATCCTGAAGATCCTTCAACGCTACGCCTCCCGTGACCGGAATGGTAGTATGTTTCACCACAGCGGTGACTGCCGAATCCACGGCGGGAACCTTAAAAATTTCCAAAGACTGTGAGGGCAGAGGGTACAGCTTATTCATCGCCCTGCTAACACGCAGGGATGCCTCTGGAACCTCCCATTCTTTAGATACCAGCTGTACCACCTTGGGATGTAAGGGAAAAGTTTGCGGGGGGGACCTTAAACCCGCCATTGCTACATCCCCCGTAGAAGTATCTGTCTCTTGCTGCGGGGTGGGAATCTCTAATTCCTTTAACACATGCTGGATGAGAAAATTAAGCTCATCCTTGCCAAACAGGCACAAAATTTCGGGGTCATCCCCCTCGAGCGCCTCCTGTGGTTCCGAGACCCCTGCCGCAGCAGCATCTGGGGAGTCCTGGTCGACATCCAGTCTTCCTGGATCACAGGTGTCCCCTAAAGATATATCGCCCGCTCCCCCTGAAGTCCCCGCTTTTCTAGTCACCCCCGACATGCCTGTGACCCTAGGAACCTTCGCGGGGGGGGGTCATCCGGCTCCCAGCCTGCCTCAGCTTCTAAGAATGCCCGATGCATTAAAAGTACAAATTTTGAGGAAAAAGGGACCCTCCGTTTAGTGGAGCCCGAAGGGGGAGGGGCCGGAGGACCATTTGGGTCATTTCCACTGCGCGGGCTCAACTCGGGCGGCGAGAGAGGAGAGGAACCCTCATCCTCCGATTCAATCTCAGCAGGCTGCCGCGCGCCTAAAATGGCCGCCGCCCTCTCACAAGGAGGCGGGGCCGCCGGCCGCGTGGCAGCCAGCCTCCCCTGCCGTGCCGAAGAAGACAGGATCGTGCCGCTGCGGGCAGCGCTCGGCCCCCGAGAGGGTCCCTCGCCCCCGGGAATACAACGGGAGCAGAGACCCTCCCTGGAGAGTCGCGCCCCCGCCCTGCCATAGGCCGTGCAGGCCGAAGATCGCGGCATCCGGAGATCAGGACCGAAGACGCGCCGAGGGTAAGTTTGCAAACTGAATAGAAAAAGCGCGCCAAACCGAAGCTCAGAAAATCGCCGGGTGAATCAAAATCCACCCCCTCCGGAGTCCCTGGTAAGCGCGGCAGGCTAGGGCATAAAACCGAGTACTGCCTGCAACCAGCAGGACTTAAGTGCTCGCGACAGATTAACCTTTTTTTTTTTTTTTTTCTTAAATTTGAGAAAAGCCCTCTTCAGTTTCCACTTTCTAGTCACCCCGGCAAACGGGGGGGGGGGGGAGGGTGACCGGCCCACCGGTGAACTCTCCCCCGATACCAAAGGGACAGTTAATCCGGGAAATAGGGAGAGCAAAGCTCTCCACGCCTGCCTGAATACTGAGCCAAACAGAGCACCGCTGAGAAATTAATAACACCCAAGAAATACACAATCTTTTTTTTTTTTTTTTTTTTTTTAAACTAGGGAAAAACCCCAGTTGAGCTAGACAGTGTAGATAGTGTAGGCAGAAAAAGAGAAGAAAACACCTGAAAGAATTTAGTCAGGACAAACCGCAGGTTATGTCTCTCATCTGCTGGAGTCAGAGGAAATACTGAAGGACAGCAGGTGGCACACCAGTATATCTGGGGGGTGCGTTCACTTTTCTCTCTGACTCCATCTGCTGGAGGGGAGACATAACCCAGCAGTCTGGACTGATCCTGGTACGTACAGGGAAAAGAATTTGAGAGGGTTAAAATTTTTGCAAGGTGCATGAAGAATGTTTAAAAACAAATGGCACATAAGGTGGCCCATACCTCTCAATACAATAAATCATGCATATAGCAAATGCAGTCCTTTT
The DNA here is from genome assembly GCF_901001135.1 of Rhinatrema bivittatum. Classification (NCBI taxonomy): domain Eukaryota; kingdom Metazoa; phylum Chordata; class Amphibia; order Gymnophiona; family Rhinatrematidae; genus Rhinatrema; species Rhinatrema bivittatum. The sequence continues at coordinate 22,048,960 of NC_042617.1, read as the reverse complement.
TTGATAGATATAGGTTTTTCAGTATTTTAGAATTTTTGAAGTTTTTGATCTTGGCTATACCCACTTTTTTTTTTTTTTTTTAAGATATTATTGGCCTGTGTATGGCAACTTCTCTATTATGGTGAATTGCAGAAGCCCAGATAAAATGTATTCCACAAGTTAATAAAGGTCAGAAAAACAAACATCTGCCAGAGGCTATTAAAACAGAAAATAGTTTAAGCACTAGCAAATAAGAGGTAACAATATTGATAAGGTAGGTCAAGAGAGAATTTGAGGAGAAACATTTCAAAAAGGCAAAACACTAATAATAAAATCTTTTTCAAGTACATCATAAACAGAAGTCTGAAAGGGAGTATCTGGACCATTAGATGACCAGGCACTAAAAGGAGCACACTGGGAGTATAAAAGCCATAGCCGAAAAGCTAAATCAATTTTTTGCTTTTGTGTTCACAGCAAATGATTCTGAGAAACTGAAACAAATCTGTGTGGATTTGGAAGAGGTGCTACAGCAAACTGACAAACTACATAGTAGCAAATCACTGGGACCTGATGGCATTCACCCCAGAGCTTTAGAGGAACACAAATATGAAACTGCAGATTTGTGTTTCATATCTGCCACTGTACCCAAGGGCTGTAAAATAGCCAAAGAATTGTCAATTTTAAAAAAGGATTCCAGGGAAGATCAAGATAACTACAGACCAATCAGCAAGATGCCTGTGCAGGGTAAAATGGTGGAAGCTATTGTCAAGAATAAAATTACTGGTCATATGTGTCACAACTGAGGGTCTAACTAGAACTGGAAGACCCCCACGGGAGTAATCCAGGACCTCAGGGGAAGACAAGTCTGAGCTGGAGGATAGGAAAATTGGTTCTTACCTGCTAATTTTCATTCCTGAATTACCATGGATCAGTCCAGACAAGTGGATTTATGCATCCCTACCAGCAAATGGAGGCAGAGAACAAAACTTTGAGGCACTGCTGCATAAGTGAGATTGCCACCTGCAGTCCCTCAGTATTGACCTATACCCAAGCCAAGATGTCTACCTTAACAAACCCCAATAAACCTTGGGCGAACAGAGACTTAAAGTTGGAGCCCCCTGCAAACTAGGTCCCCTTAATTTAACTCAAAACAAATACGAAACTATGTACACATCTTATTATTCTGAGCATATCCTATGCCAGCTCAGCCATATCCAGAAGCAAGGAAGTCTTTCGACAGATGGGGATGGGTCTCTGGACTGATCTGTGGTACTTCCGGAATGAAAATTAACAGGTAAGAACCAATATTTCTTTCCTGTTCAAACCCCGGATCAGTGCAGACAAGTGGGATATACCCCTCTATTCTGGGTGGGAACGCAAAAGACCCATGCACAATATACTCTCCCCAAATGTCGCCTCTTCTGGAGCCCAAACATCTAAGCAGTAATGTTTGGTAAAAGTATGAAGAGAAGACCACGTCGCCACATGACAAATCTCCTGCAGAGAAAGCAGTTGACACTCCGCCCACGAGGTCACCTAAGCCCTAGTGGAACGCGCTCTCAACCCCTCCGGCACTAACTAGCCCTTACAGATGTAAGTCAAAGCTATCATCTCTTTTAATCATTGAACAATAGTGCCCTTGGAAGCCTTTTTTCCCTTCTTTGCTCCACTAACAGGACAAACAGATGATCAGATCTCTGAAAGGCATTTGTCACCTTGAGATATCGCAAAAGAACTCAATGCACATCCAATAAGTGAAGCTCCCTGTCAAGTTCACTTGCATAATGTCCTCTCCGGCCACATGAGAAGTAGCTATTTTCACCAGATGTTTCTCCGCTCACACGAACAGTTCTTGCGCCTCCAGCTCCACTAGATGACTCTTTGTACCGCCCTGACAATTGATGTATGCTACTGAAGTCGCATTATCAGAGAAAATTTGCACAGACTTGTCCCAAACGAACAGAAGAAACGCCAGAGAGGCCGGAAGACAAGAACAGAAGGCTTGAAAGGCCCCCAGAGCAAGGCAGGATCAGAAGGCCTGGAAAGGCCCCAGAGCAAGGCAGGATCAGAAGGCCTGGAAAGGCCCCAGAGCAAGGCAGGATCAGCTGGTCTGAAATGCTATAAGGCAAGGCAAGAACAGAAGTTCTGAAAGGTCACAGGGCAAGGGAAGAACAGAAAGCATTAAAAGGCACAAGGCTACATAAGACAAGGCAGTAAAGCCTGGAGGCCAGAGAGTAGTCCAAGGCAGGACAGGGCCAAGCAGGGAGCAAAGCAGACTCAATGTATAAAAGACAGGGTTAAACAGGGTGAGCCCTGCTGAATCATGGGATCATAGAATCTCTGAGTGAAGTGAGGGCAAGAGTAACTCCATGGGGACCTCTGGTGGCAGGTAGGCTGCCTAACAGGTAAGATTATAACAATATAGAGAAATATAGGTTAATGGGGAGAGAGCCAGCATGGATTTAGCAAAGTCATGCCTTACTAAATTATTATAATTTTTTAAGATACATATAAACATGTAGCAAAGGATGAACCAGTTGATATAGTGTATCTGAATTTTCAGAAGGCATTTAACCAAGTCCCACATGACAGACTCCTCATTAAATTAAAAAGTCTTGGGATAGAAGGCAATGACCTATGATCCATTGATAACTGGTTCAAAGATAGGAAACAAAGAGTAGGATAAAATGGTCAGTTTTCCCAATGGACAAAGGTCTGCACTGGGACCAGTGTTGTTTAAATTATTCATTAATGATGTGGAAAAAGTAGCAATGAGTGAAGTGATCAAATCTGCAGTTGACATAGAATTATTCAAGGTAGTTAAAACACAAGCAGGTTAAGGGACTGCAGAAGGACCTTGTGAAACTGGGGGACTGGGCATCTAAACAAAGGAAAATTGGTTTTTACCTACTAGTTTTTGTTCCTGTAGTATCACGGAATAGTTCAGACCCCTGGGTTTATGCATCCCTGCCAGCAGATGGAGACAGAGAAAGTTTTACTGACACTGTTACATAATCCCTGGTGCCACCTGCAGTTCCTCAGTATTGACCTGTACCCAAGCACAAACAATTCATAAATACACCAAAGTAGTTAAAAAAAAAAAAAAAAAAGTTTTTGTAACAAGTCTGTATTCCATACCATGAAAAAACTGTATTCCCTATCAATAAGCCTTAGCTGAGTAGACGACTCTCCACCTCCACCGATTGAGCAGGTTCTGGACTGATCCATGGTACTACAGAAACGTACCCGGATCAGTCCAGACTCCTGGGATGTATCAAAGCTCCCTACTTAGGTTGGGACCTGGAGAGTTCTGCTTGCAAGACACTCTTGCCAAATGACAGAGACTCTGGATCCCCCACATCCAGATGATAATGCCTTGTAAATGTATGCAGTGACTTCCAAGTCGTCGCTCTATAAATTTCCTGCAGTGAAACTAACTGAGCCTCTGCCCACGAGGCCGCCTGAGAACGCAGAGAGTGCGCCTTCAAACCTTCAAGGCACCTGGCGCCCCTTCAGAATGTGTGTTGACCCAATAGCCTCCTTGAGCCACCTCACAATGATAGCCTTGCAAGCCTGGGTACCTTTCTTTGAACCGCTCCATAAAACAAAAAGATGGTCAGACCTCCTAAAATCATTTGTTACTTTGAGATATCTCAACAAAGCACTGCGAACATCCAAAAGCTTAAGCTCCCGTGAATAAAGTGTGGAAGAATCCAACTCCAGAAAGGCCGGAAGCTCCACCATCTGATTCACATGAAATGCCAATCCCACCTTTGGTAAAAATGAGGGAACCATCCACAAGGACACTCCCGAGTCCGAAATCTGTAGGAACGGATCACGGCAAGACAAAGCCTTCAACTCAGAGATTCTCCTAGCTGAACAAATGGCCACTAGAAAGACAACCTCTGGGGTCAAATCCTTAAGAGTCGCTCTCCGAAGAGGCTCAAAAGGCATCTCACACAAGCCTCGGAGAACAAGATTAAGATTCCAGGATAGACAAACTCTCCTCACCGGAGGATGCAAATTCTTAGCCCCACGAAGAAATCTAACCACATCAGGATGAGAAGATAACGAGCAACCTTCTACTTTACCTTGCAGGCAAGCAAGAGCTGCTACTTGGACCCTTAGAGAGTTGAAAGCCAAGCCCTTGACCAAACCTTCCTGAAAAAAGCAGAAAATCTGAGACACTAAAGACCATAAGGCCTGCACTCCATTAGCTATACACCAGGACTCAAAAACCTTCCAAACCCTCACATATGACAACAACGAAGTAGATGTCCATCTAGCCTGCAGAACAGTAGCAATGACTGCTTCTGAATACTCTGCGTTTCAAATGCCGCCTCTCAAAAGCCAAGCTGCTAGACAAAAATGAGCAGCCTGGTCTGAAAAAAATGGGGCCCTGCCAAAGGTGCCCTGGAAGATGGCTGAAACGTAATGGACAGTCCACTGCCAAGTTGACTAGATCCATGAACCACGGCTGACATGGCCACGCCGGGGCTACCAACACCACCTCTCCTGGGTGTCTCTCTATCCGATGCAACATTTTGCCTACCAGAGGCCACGGGGGAAATACGTACCAGAGCGTCAACTCCCTCGGCCCCGTACTCTAGTTTTCAACTGTAAAACCGAGCTGCCTTCAACACTGAAACGAGTCTCCATTAGATCGACATGGGGACAACCCCACCTCTCAAGGATGAGCTGCATTGCTGTCTCAGACAGCTTCCACTCCCCCAGATGTAGTAAACTGCGACTTAGAAAATCCGTTTGGATGTTTATGATCCCTGTGATGTGTGATGCTGCTATTTATTTACTTATTTATTTATTTCAAATCTTTTCTAAATCGTCATTAAGTTATATACCATCACAACGGTTTACAGAAAGGCACATATAGAATTATGGGGATTGTATATATTAATACTATCTATAAAAGTGCCATTAAAGTCTGCTAACAGTTTCATAATAAAGACTAGTTGATGAAATTTATAAATATTGTCCTTTTTTACATGTCTATGCATAACTGTATATTTTACTAATGTTAATGGTGGAATAAAATAAAAAAAATCGCACATATTAAGTGCTGTGTGCTGGTGTTCTGCTGCCTGTATTCACTACTCTCCTAAACTCCGTTTTCTCTAACAAATGCTTGTTTAAAAAGCCAGGATTTTAAACTCTTTTTAAAAAGTTTATAATCTCTCTGTAGTCTAATCTCCAGAGGCATGGTGTTCCATAATATGGGTCCGGCTAAGGATAGCACCCGTTCTCTGACTTGGGTCAGTCTTGGGTCAGTCTTGCTGTTTTAACAGAAGGGATGGTTAGGAGGGCTTTGTTAGCAGATCTCAGGTTTCTATGTGGGACATGGACACGCAGTGCTGTGTTCAGCCATTCGGCTTTTTCGTCATGAATTAATTTATGTATAGTGCATAGTGTTTTGTATTGTACTCTGTGTTCAATGGGCAGCCAGTGTAATTCAGCTAGAGTTTCAGTGATGTGATCCCTTTCACTGGTAAGTATTCTTGCGGCAGAGTTTTGCAGTATTTGGAGTGGTCTTAATGTGGTGTATGGTAATCCTAAGAGAAGGGCATTACAATAGTCAGTGCTCGCAAATATTAATGCTTGAAGGACAGTTCGAAAGTTTGTAGGTGTTAGTAAAGGTTTTAATTTCCTGAGAACCATAAGTTTAGCGTATCCTTCTTTGACTTTTAGTGATACGTGTTGTTTGAGGCTGAGTTCCATGTCAATTATCACACCGAGGTTCCGAACTTTTTCGGCTAATTCTATTTTCTGTTTATTTTTAAGCTGTATTGGCATTTGAATAACAGTCATATTTTTTCATTCTAGATGTAGGAATTCTGTTTTTTCGATATTAATCACTAGTTCCATTTGGTTTAGTAACTGTTTGATGATATCTAGGTACATGTTAGCCAGGTTTAATGTTTTTTCGATTGTGTCTTCATTGGGTAGTAATAATTGAATGTCATCAGCATATATTTAGTGTATGATTCCCAGGCCTGCTAGTAGATGGCACGCAGGAAGCAGGTAAATGTTAAAGAGCGTTGCGGAGAGCGCTGATCCCTGTGGTACTCCTGAAGATTTATTTTCTCAGACAATACGTTTTTAATTTGGACTTGAAAAAATCTGTTACTTAGGTATGATCTGAACCAGTCGATAGTTTTTTTTATGTAGCCTATTTCTTCTAGTCTTTTTAGAAGTATGTCATGATTTACCGTGTCAAAGTTATATTGTTATATTGTAAACCGGTACGATAAGACCTCGTCTTGAGTATCGGTATAGTAAAAGAATTTAAATAAATAAAGGCTGATGATAGGTCTAGGATGTAGTGTTTACCTCTCAGGATTTTATCGGTCAGAGAGAGCAGCAATGTCTCTGTGCTATCCGCTCCAAATGTTGTTCCGCCCAAAGGATTAGCTCCTGAGCCTCCTGGGCCACTGTTCGACTTTTGGTACCTTCCTGCCGATTGATGAGGGCTACGGCCGTCGCACTGTCCGACAAGATCCTCACTGAACGACCTCATATCAAAGGCAGAAATGCAAGTAATGCTAACCGCACTGCTCTGGTCTCTAACCGATGGATAGACCAAGACGCTTCCTTCGCGGACCAAGTGCCCTGTGCCGACTGCTACTGACATACTGCTCCCCATCCAGAGAGAGTGGAATTGGTAGTAAGAATTACCCAATCCAGAACCTCCAAGTCAACACCACGAACTAGATTGTATGTCAGCAGCCACCAAGACAGACTGTCCCGTGCCAAACCCTCAAGAGGTAAAGGAAGATGAAATTCCTCAGAGAGCGGATTCCAACGTGCCAACAGAGCTCACTGCAGCGGTCTCATATTTATTTATTTATTATTTATTATTATTTTTGGTTTTTTATATACCGATCTTCTTGCATTGGATGCAAATCAAACCGGTTTACAGTAAAACAATTCAACTTGCCAAGTAGCATTACATGGAACAAAGAACATGGAACAGTATAATAGTGCTTGCGAGCATTCCATAGAATACTAGTAACAAATTAAACATATGTGCAAAGGCCCACAGCACTAACTCCAGCGTTGAAGCCACTGAACCCAAAATCTGCAAATAATCCCAGACTCTGGGTACCAGTAACCTCAACAAGCGTCAGACCTGACTCTGCAACTTGGAAACCTGCTCCTCCGTAAGAAACACCTTGCCTTTCCGCGTGTCGAACCATGCACCTAAATGGTCGAGAGTCTGAAACAGAACCAAGTGGCTCTTTTCTAAATTCACCACCCAGCCTAGCGATTCCAGAATATTTATCACCTTCTGCACCGAATGGCGACAAACGTCCTCCAACTTTGCCCTGATAAGCCAGTCATCCAGTTAAGGGTGCACCAGCACTCCCTTGCACCATAATGCCACTGCAACCACCATTACCTTGGTGAATGTGCCGGGCGCCGTGGCTAACCAAAAGGAAGAGCCTGAAACTGGAAATGCTGACCCAGCACCAATCTCTGATGATCCAGGCAAATGGGAATGTGCAGGTAAGCCTCTGTCAGATCCAAAGAAGCCAGAAACTCTTCCTTGAGCACTGCCGCAATTACCGATCTCAGGGTCTCCATCCGGAACCTCGGGACCTTTAGTGCCACATTTACCTGCTTCAAATCCAGAATCGGACGGAAAGTGCCTTCCTTCTTTGGAACGGCGAAGTAAATGGAATACTTTCCCTTGCCTCTTTCGCCCTGGGGAACTGGAATCACTGCTCCTAACATTCGCAACCAATCTAACGTCTCTTGCACTGCTCATCATTTTTCCAATGACCCGCACGGGGAGACTAGAAACAAGTTGCGAATGGGCTGAGCAAATTCTAATGCATAACCTTCTCTTACTAAGCTGAGGACCCATTAATCCTGAGTGATTTTGACCCACTCCCCGTAAAACCGTGCTAAGCAACCACCTATAAAGGGAATGGCAGAGTGGACTAGCCTCGCCGCATTGTAAGGATTTAGCCCCTGTAGTTCCACTACCTGTGGAAGCTCTAAAAGGCCTCCGGGCTCCTCCAAAGGACTGACCTAGAGGGGAGAACTGTTTCTGTGAAGCTGGGGCCCCTCTCACAAGCAGAGACCTCTTAATGTCTCGAAAACGCGACCAAGTCTGAAAGAACCATCTGCACTTAGGCTTATCCTCCGGCAACTTATGCGACTTATTCTCTCCCAGATCTTTCAACTGCTCCAGGTCCTCTCCAAGCAACAAGTGACCCTTAAAGGGCAGAGACCTCAACTCGGACTTAGATGACACATCCGCTAACCAGTTACGCAACCATAACAATCGCTTGGCATACACTGTGGACCCCATAATGCGAGACGAAGTTCTCACCAAGTCATACAAGGCATCTGCAACATATGCCACCATCGCCTCTAAGGGTTCAGCTTTAGCTGCCTCGACACCCGACTTCGCCTGCCCGACCTGAAGTTGCTGCACTCATTGCAGGCAAGCTCTTTGCATGAAGCTGGAACAGATGGCCTCCCTCAAGCTCAGGGCAGACACCTCAAAAATCTTCTTGAGGTGGATTCTCCAACTTTCAATCCTGTACATCCTTCAACGCCGTGGAACCTGCAACTGGGACAGTCGTTTTCTTTGTGACCGCCGACACCACGGCATCCACCTTTGGAAGGGAAAACAACTCCAAGGTCTGCTCAGGTAAAGGATAAAGCTTCGCCAATGCCCTGCCCACTCTTAAACGGCATCAGGAGCACCCCACTCCCGATCCACCAGCTTCTTTACAGATTTATGATAGGGGAAGGCATTCATGGGACCCCTAAACCCATCCAGGACCAGGTCTGCCCCTTCCATGTCCGAGACGTCTTGAGGAAACTCCAGCCCAAGTTCCTCCAGAACCTGAGGAATCAAAAGGCCTAATTCCTCCCTGCAGAACAGACTACCTTGGGGTCATCCCCCTCAGAAATCAGGATTTCCTCCAGATCGTCCCCCAGAATTGTGCTGGCCCCATCTGGATCAACCCCCTGGTCCTGCGACAGCAAAACCCCAGGATCCCCGGGAACTCCCCCTCTGACTCATCCGAATCATCGCCAGCTGGAGCCGGAGCAGTAAATGCTGAACCAAGGAAGGCCTCCTATTCTGGGTCTGCCTAGGCCTCGAACCCAAGCCCAGCCCCACAGAAGGTCGAGAATGGGTCCCCAGCCCTGCTTGCTGAGCTAAATAAGCTTCATGTAAAAGCAAAACAAAGTCAGCGGAGAAAGGCCAAGGAGCAGCAGGCAACTGAGGGAAACCCACTATAGAGGAGCCAGACACATGTAGATCTGAGGAAAGTACCTCATCTATCCTCCCCTACTACTCCCTGAGGTAGACCGGGAAAGCCTCAGGGGAGCAATACTGTAGCAATTTTCATGAGAATCGCTCAATACAGTAAATGCCATTAAATTTACCCACGTTAAATGCACTTAACTTGGGTAAATGGGTTTTGAAAATTGCTGTGATACGGTTGCATTTTCCTTTGAAAATTAATTCCTGTATGGAAACAGTGGTGGGTTTCATTCTAGGCGTTACCACCCAGGAAAAGGACCTTGGAGTCACTGTGGACAATACATTGAAATCCTTAGCTCAGTGACAGACAGAAAATAGCAAATAGAATGTTAGGAACATTTCAGAAGAACAGAGAACAACAACAACTGTGAATATCTCAGTGCCTTTGTATAGATTGATATAATTCATAATTCTGGTTCAGAACTGTGGCTTATTCAGCCATTCCCAGAATCATCAGAGGGCTGATTCATACTGACACTGTTGAAATATAGTGAAATTCTAATCAGACTCAAAGAATGTGAAAGATCTGGAAACTTGTAGGCTCTGCAAAGCCTATAATTACAGGCCAGGAAGGCATCAATGACCATGTTTGCACCACAATACAGGGAAGCTGGGTCCAGGATGCAGGCTTTTGTCTTACAAATGCATATCTCAACGGACAGGAGCCAGGTGAAAAGATTCTTCTTTTAAAGTTACAGTTTTAATTAAATCCTGGTGCCAAGAAACGGAATTCAGGCCTAACTCCTATTGAAGCCACAGACTTGCGATTTGTTTACACAACAAAGAATATCAAGAGAAGAACAGAAGAACACAGTGCATCAAAGCCAGGGTGATAAAGGAACTTTTATGGTAGAAGGGTGGTTTCAGGGAAGACAAGTAAATAGTATGATTTTTACAAATGAATGGAGGATGTCCTCACAAGCATTTCCTATACATGATAGATTGTCATGACAACAGCATAATGTATCTTTGTAAATAAGTCTTTGGGCAGTCACGTCATTCATTCTGGAAACTTCGGTAGTGCTGTATTTTGATTATATAAGTCAGGGCATGTCATATATTCATTGAGATGCTAGTTATTACAGATAGAGGGCATATAGCAACTCCCAGGAACACTTGTCTTTGACTCTTCTTTAAAAAAGCCAAAATAAATTAAATTTTAAACATCTTGCTGAGTTGAAGTGTTCTTGTTGCCCTGGCTTTGAGTCCAGAAATTATTGACAAGATCCATGAGGCAACTGCACCTTAATTACTGTGTGCAGTTCTGGTTGCTCCATCACAAAAAAAGATATAGCAGAACTAGAAATGGTACAGTGAAGGGCAATAACATTGATAGAACGGCTCTCTTACGAAGAAAGGCTAGAAGAGACACTTAGGAGGAGGTATGATGGAGATGTGTAAAACCGTGAGTGCAGTGAATATAGAAATAGGGGTCAGTTACTTACCCTTCAGCTAGAGGGGCACGTCATGAAAGTATTTGGTAGCAGATTTAAATAATTATTAGTCATGGGGATCCCAATCTCTTCTTTCAGGGAATGAGAAAAAGGGAAGGGGTCCCCCATTATCATCTGCCACTGTAGGAGACAGGATGCTGGGCTCGATGGACACTTGGATAGGTACAGATGCCACTGAAGCATAAAACCAAAACATCAGGAGGGGAAACTAATACCCCCCCCCCCCCAAAATCCTTTCTGCTCTGGGTTCCGCCCTTCCTCCCAACGAGTAAGAATTGAGAAAAAACATACCCCTATTGTTCCGGTTTTCAGTTTGAATTTGCTTCCGCCTTTCATGGCCCCGAACATGGGTAACATCAGGCTTCGGGACTTGCTGCCAAGAACTGATGCTTGACTTCCGAAGTAAATGAAAAAAGAAAAAGAAAATCATGAGAACCCATTACTTGAATGTTTCTAGCACAAGTTACAAGCAGACTAAGGGAGAATAGCGCTATGGAACTTAGAATAGCACTATACACCTAGGTGAGTGGTTTGGCAAGGTCAAAAAACTGGAGGTGGCCCTGGGTCATCTTTTCCCCTTTCTGCATCAACTTATCTCTCTCTCCCTCTATCAGGATCCCCTTGACTCAGTTAAAGTGTCTTGCCTCTAACTTGACCCCCTTCTCCCATAATAGGAAAATAAGAAGGGAACATTAGAATGAGGATTGAATTAAAACCTAAACAAGCCCTTACAGTTTTCCTGAGCTCTTGTACCACTCACTGCTCCTGCCAGCCAAATGCTGCTTATAGTTTTCTGTGACAAGTGATGTGGGAGACAGTCAGCCCCTACGCAGCTACAGGTGGTAGGAGTCTGGTGGTCAGGACAGAGGACCTGCAGCTATGGGTTCTAATCCCCGCTCTGGTGCCAGCTGCATATGTCGCTGCAGAAATTACTCTACCTACTTCCTGTACCTTTGTACAACTTGAGTAATGTCTAGTCCATTTTTCAAAGTTTTGTATAAATGTGAAACTTTACAAAACAAAATTCCCTAAATGATATATTACCAATGTAGATCCAATTTTGAAAGAAAAAAAAAAAATCCAAAACAAAAACCAAATAAATAAATAAAAGGATCTGCCTGGTTAATGAACTGTACACTAACTTGTCTCCTAACATTGGAGGAAAGAAGCAGGTCTCTAATACTCTGGGGAACACCTTATTGGAAGCCAACTCCCTCCTTACTCCCAAGAGCTCAAAACTTGGCACAGAGCACAGAAAAGCACAGACATGTTCTAGTCCTTGGCTCACTTACTGAGATTTCAGCTCAGGCAACGCTGTGGGTTTCACAATCTTGATCAGACCCTTCAGTCTCTGCTGCTCCTTCTTCAGCTCAAACGTCCTCAGGTGCAGCTTCTTGCGGGACACGCTGTCCAGGGAGCTGCTCGCTTTGATTTCAGTCATGAACGCGTCCAGAGAATCCTGAGCAGTAGACTGGGCCTGATCTGCATGAGTACAAGGCATTGTCGCCAGAATGATGCTTACTGCACATCGAGACGTGTCCTGTACCATCAGAAGCCCAGCAAACCTTGCTCCCAACACAAAAAATTAAAACAAGCTTCGCAGTCGAAATTAGGACCACTTAGCCAGATGATTTAGATCATATCTGGCACTGTTTCATAAGAACATAAGAACATAAGAAATTGCCATGCTGGGTCAGACCAAGGGTCCATCAAATTTGATTTAATGACTGGAAAAGGAACAGTGTGCAAATCCAAGGCTCTCGTGCTAAACTTTCAAAAGGGAAACTTTGATAAAATGAGAAACATTGTTAGAAAAAAAACTGAAAGGAGCAGCTACAAAAGTAAAAAATGTCCAAGAGGCGTGGTCATTGTTAAAAAATACCATTCTAGAAGCACAGTCCAGATGTATTCCACACATTAAGAAAGGTGGAAAGAAGGCAAAACGATTACCGGCATGGTTAAAAGGGGAGGTGAAAGAAGCTATTTTAGCCAAAAGATCTTCATTCAAAAATTGGAAGAAGGATCCAACAGAAGAAAATAGGATAAAGCATAAACGTTGGCAAGTTAAATGTAAGACATTGATAAGACAGGCTAAGAGAGAATTTGAAAAGAAGTTGGCTGTAGAGGCAAAAACTCACAGTAAAAACTTTTTAAAATATATCTGAAGCAGAAAGCCTGTGAGGGAGTCAGTTGGACCGTTAGATGATCGAGGGGTTAAAGGGGCACTTAGAGAAGATAAGGCCATCGCGGAAAGATTAAATGATTTCTTTGCTTGGGTGTTTACTGAAGAGGATGTTGGGGAGGTACCCGTAATGGAGAAGGTTTTCATGGGTAATGATTCAGATGGACTGAATCAAATAACGGTGAACCTAGAAGATGTGGTAGGCCTGATTGACAAACTGAAGAGTAGTAAATCACCTGGACCGGATGGTATACACCCCAGAGTTCTGAAGGAGCTAAAAAATGAAATTTCAGACCTATTAGTAAAAATTTGTAACCTATCATTAAAATCATCCATTGTACCTGAAGACTGGAGGATAGCAAATGTAACCCCAATATTTAAAAAGGGCTCCAGGGGCGATCCGGGAAACTACAGATCGGTTAGCCTGACTTCAGTGCCAGGAAAAATAGTGGAAAGTGTTCTAAACATCAAAATCACAGAACATATAGAAAGACATGGTTTAATGGAACAAAGTCAGCATGGCTTTACCCAGGGCAAGTCTTGCCTCACAAATCTGCTTCACTTTTTTGAAGGAGTTAATAAACATGTGGATAAAGGAGAACCAGTAGATGTAGTAAACTTGGATTTTCAGAAGGCGTTTGACAAAAGTTCCTCATGAGAGGCTTCTAGGAAAAGTCATGGGATAGGTGGTGATGTCCTTTCGTGGATTGCAAACTGGCTAAAAGACAGGAAACAGAGAGTAGGGTTAAATGGACAATTTTCTCAGTGGAAGGGAGTGGACAGTGGAGTGCCTCAGGGATCCGTATTGGGACCCTTACTTTTCAATATATTTATAAATGATCTGGAAAGAAATACGACGAGTGAGATAATCAAATTTGCAGATGTCACAAAATTGTTCAGAGTAGTTAAATCACAAGCAGATTGTGATAAATTGCAGGAAGAACTTGTGAGACTGGAAAATTGGGCATCCAAATGGCAGATGAAATTTAATGTGGATAAGTGCAAGGTGATGCATATAGGGAAAAATAACCCCTGCTCTAATTACACAATGTTGGGTTCCATATTAGGTGCTACAACCCAAGAAAGAGATCTAGGCGTCATAGTGGATAACACATTCAAATCGTCGGTTCAGTGTGCTGCGGCAGTCAAAAAAGCAAACAGAATGTTGGGAATTATTAGAAAGGGAATGGTGAATAAAACAGAAAATGTCATAATGCCTCTGTATCGCTCCATGGTGAGACCGCATCTTGAATACTGTGTACAATTCTGGTCACCGCATCTCAAAAAAGATATAATTGCGATGGAGAAGGTACAGAGAAGGGTTACCAAAATGATAAGGGGAATGGAACAGCTCCCCTATGAGGAAAGACTAAAGAGGTTAGGACTTTTCAGCTTAGAGAAGAGACGACTGAGGGGGGATATGATAGAGGTGTTTAAAATTATGAGAGGTCTAGAACGGGTAGATGTGAATCGGTTATTTACTCTTTCGGATAGTAGAAAGACTAGGGGGCACTCCATGAAGTTAGCATGGGGCACATTTAAAACTAATCGGAGAAAGTTCTTTTTTACTCAACGCACAATTAAACTCTGGAATTTGTTGCCAGAGAATGTGGTTCGTGCAGTTAGTATAGCTGTGTTTAAAAAAGGATTGGATAAGTTCTTGGAGGAGAAGTCCATTACCTGCTATTAAGTTCACTTAGAGAATAGCCACTGCCATTAGCAATGGTAACATGGAATAGACTTAGTTTTTGGGTACTTGCCAGGTTCTTATGGCCTGGATTGGCCACTGTTGGAAGCAGGATGCTGGGCTTGATGGACCCTTGGTCTGACTCAGTATGGCATTTTCTTATGTTCTTAAGATTTTTTTTTTACAACCTGTCAGCGTCAGATACGTTGCCTTCTGGGGTGAATGATCCATGCTACCCGGTATCACCCCAAATTGCTACGGGAGGAGTGGAAAATAGGGTCCTCGACCCCCACTCCAAGTGCCTCAGATACCAGGGGGGATGTTCTCTCAGAACCTGCCAACCCCCTGGGAGGCTGTCTTGATCACGAAGAAAGTTCACTTAAGCTTTCTGTTCTTTTTTTTCTTTTTACACTATACCCATAGAATAAACTGTGAGTAACAACCTAAACCACCTACTTTTTCTGTTCTTTTTTTTTTTTAATTTAAGACTGTAGGGTTTTGCACCTCCACCATCTGCTGGAGACAGAGAAATACTGGCAGACTGTAGGTGGCACCTAGGGGTATAGGACAGAGTCCGCCAAAGCTTCTCTGTCTCCATCTGCTGGAGGGGAGGCAAAACCCAGGAGTCTGGACTGATCCGGGTACGTACAGGGAACCCCATTTAGCAGAAGCCTTAGGCTAGAGAAGAGAATTTCAGATCCAACACCAATAAGATTTAATGCTCTGCTTCTGCCAGGATCATCGCCCCATTTTAATAATTGGGAACAAAAAGAAGAATGAGTCAACTCAAGTAAACTGGCAAATTAATGGCCTTTGACTTCCAATATGTAAAGGAAACCTAAAACCTATCAGCTGGCAATGTGTTTGCTGTTTTTTTTTTTTTTAAACACAACATGAAGTTGAAAATTTCTTCAAGAAACTTGAGTCTCAGATGGAAAAGCTACACCTTAGCAGCATTAATGTCTAAAACATAAGACCTTTAGAGAAGGGGAATGCGGAATAAATTGGGCTTTATGCTGGCACGGGAAAAGAGATCTTTCATATGCGCTCAATGAATGTGAATGGGAAGCCAGCAAAGTCAGTGAGCAGGGACTTCCATCTCTGTCTTACTATCGGAGAACAGAAATCTCAGCTAAATGCTAGAGGAATTGTAGTTCTGTAGGTAATATATTATATATTTGGGGGGAAGGGGGGTACCCAAAAATTGTCTTCTGGAGAAACAGAGTTCTTCATTGCTAAAATTCTTCATATTAATATCCCTTGGAATCCAGAGATTCGTTTTGGGCCTTCCAATTCCAGAGGTTGGTTTCCAAAAGAGAAAGTTAATGTCCCCACTTCCTCCTCCTGCATTTCCCTGGATCGACCCACAGAAAAGGCTTGGGGGAGCTATTCTGTGGCGAGGTTACAGGCTGACCCTTCTTTCTTAGAGATCGAGGTACTAAAGTGCTCTTTTTTTTTTGGGAAAACGAGATTTTGCGCAAAAAAACCCAAAACTTTGCAAAATGCCAAGCAATGTGCAAAAATGCTAAAAGCTTGACATTTTGCATGAAAAATCTTTGCAAAAACCCTCTTTTGGGGGAAAAACACTTGCAAAAGCAAACTCAGTTGTAGTAAACCTTTGCATGTAGCTTGCTATATGTGAGTTTATTTAAATTCCCCCCCCCCCCCCCAAACAATCACCTGCTGTGATACCAGATCTTGCAAAGCAGCTGAAGGGAATTAGCAAAAATGTATTTATTTTTATTTATTTACTTTTACTATACCAATAGTCGTAGGCACACATCATACCGGTTTACAAATAACTGAAGCAGGCAGAAAATTACAATGAACAGGGAGGGGGAAAAGGTGGAGTAGGCTAGAAAAGGTGAGATGTAAGAGCAGCGAGAAGGAGCGAGAAGGCGAGAGCGAAATGAACAGGAAAACAATAATTGAACAGTGAGAGATAAAAACAATTGAACAATGAGAACTAACATATAGGTGATTGTATTCTTGATTGACAGGGCCGGGAGGGGAGCTCGGTTACATTAAATCCTTGGGGGAATGCCCCAGAAAAAATGGGTGCTCCAGAAAGGTGGGTTTTTTTTGTTTTGTTTGTTCTTTTACAGAAATGGGCCCACAATGCCTAACTATATCTCAAAAAGCAGCCAGGGTTGGGGATGGGAAGCACTTGCCTTAAAGGCACTACATAAGCTTGGGTGAGGACCCCCTTTCCCACCAAAGTTAAAAACCCTCTTTAGTGTGCTAGTGGGTCCCACCCATCCTGATCCTGGGCCCAAACCACTCGGGGAAGGCAAAACATCCTCTAGCTCCCCCTTGTGGCTCATTAAAATAAGCATTTAAAGAAAGTCTGCTCCCCCCATCCCCCAAGCTTATCCACTAGATGGAGAGGGGTGCATCTCCCTAGGGCAGAAGCTCTGCCCACTCACTTTCGCCCTTCCGGCTGCCATTTTCCAATTGGCGTCGGCTCACTAGCTCACCCCATTCGCTCCCTTGCCACATGCTGAACTCCTCCACACCCTGACATTTTCTTGGTCACATCTGCAGGCAAAATATTAATTTAAAAAAAAAAGAATTCCAATACCTTTGTTTGAAGTCTTCAGCTTCTCTGCTATCTCTGACAGCTCCTTTTCTACTGCATTTAATTTAGAAACCTATAAAAGCCAAGGAATTTAGTTGGCTAACAATCTTCTCCTGAATGAGAAAAGAAATCTGCAATCAATCCTTACTAAATTGCTTTTGACTGTTCATAAACAGCAGTGGTGTAGAGAACACAGTCGCAAATAATTCTGAATGGGTCTTGGTTCTCCCAGGAGTTTTGCTGTTTCTGGCCTCTGAAAGGTTTTTCATTTACAGGGATTTTTCTCCCCCTTGGCTGTAAGACTGTTTAACTGCATTCCCCAGCTTCCATCCCCCTCCCCCTTGCATGTCATTAATTCAAGGGAGCTGCCACTGCAATACGACAGCCGGAGACAGGTGAGGTGGCCACAGACCAGGAGAATGGAAGTGTTCTGTGTATATTACCGCAGGTTCTCCCTCAGAGAGTCTTTCTGGGCTGGCCTCACAGCCAAGGTCTGCTCTCCTGGGCCAGTAGGATTTGGGGTGCATCTCAGCGATACATCTGCATTCCAGGGGAGGGAGGGAGGTAAGGCAAGCAGCTGTTGTGGTTCCAGTGACCCCTGGTGGCAGTGGAAAAACTCGAGTTGCCCTGGGCATTATGGCTAGGGAGGGAACTTTAAAAAGTAGAACACTGGAGAGAAAGAGAAGCGTTTTTGTAATTAAATTTAACAGATAGGGGAGAGAAAGGAGCAGCTACCATGAAAGCAGAGGTCCCGGATAGTGAGAGAAAGATACAACCAAATTTCTGAAGAATCTGACACTCGTTGGAGCGAAATAATTCAACAGTGGCGTACTACCCAGCCTTAGATCAGATGAAAGCTGCTTTTACCCTGCGCTAATTGGGTGCATTCTGAAACTGTATAATATCACAATAGAACAACAAAATGTTTTCCGTTTTTATGGCAGGACTATACAATGCTTCTATATAATCCAGTTAGCCCACAGGAGGACAAGCTTTGCTTTCGGCTTATTTTTTTCTGCATTGCTGCAGGATGGACACTGGGGCTCTTCGCTCCCAGTATGATACAGCTGAGTCACAATACTAAGCGGGAGAGGGATGCTGTACCCTCTAAAATTGAAACCGACTTTCCGCCTACAGCAAATGAAGCTGGGCGTGGAGATTCAGAAAGTTATTTTAGGAAATGTGAGGGAACTGATATATGAACTTGCTCTCACCAGCGATTCATAGGTCTCCGGCTTCTCTTCGATCTTTCCCGCTTTCTTCATTCGATTGATGCGTTTCTGCTCCACGGAGCCTGTGCGATCCAGGAACGGGTCATCGTCGCTGTCATAGAAATCCTCATCCTCCCAGTTCTTGGCTTTCCTCTTCCTGGAAACTGAGGGAGGGAAGGTGGCAGATCTCTTGTTACTACAGAACGGGCTCTGGAGGGTGGTGACCCTCATGTCTAGAAAATACAGGCACTGCACACACAGGGGTCAGCTCCACTAGCGGATCTCTCATCGGTGAACGCTTTCAACCAACACGGTCTCAGCAGAGCAAGCTGCACTCTAAAGCAAACAATCCCAGTCCTAACAAATGGGCTCATCCCTAGGAGTCAGTTCTAAGCTATGGAAAACACCCCCCCTAATATCCCACAGATGGCAATTTTCAGACTGGGCACACAAGTGGAAAGGCCATGATTGCTTTGATTTGACAAGCACGCGTGTAAATTCTCCCAGGGAAACAACGCGTGCCAAAAAGCGAGTGCGATTGTGTGCGCGCGTAATTTTGTTGGGATAATTTTCAAAGTAAATTTTCATTTTGTGTTTGTGCGGAGAGAAAAATCCTCCTACAAATTATTTAGCCCAATTCGGAAACAACTGTTTTATGTATTTGGCATAATTGTATTTTATTGACTCGACTGTTTCCTCCTGCTCCTTCAGGCTTCTGGCTAAGTCAAAACTGGCCTCGGTTGGGCTACAGTGCCATGAGCCTTCATCCCTATCTACCTGACCTTTTATCCCTCCTATTTCATAGCCCACACACTGTAGCGACGGTTCTCGGCCAGGAACCATTCAGTCGTGAGCCTTAAGTCCGGCCACCGGGTGTCAGCTGTTTAAGAGAGAGGTGAGCACTGCCTCTGCAGCATCCCTACCTCACCTGACCTGGAAACCGAAACGCTTTCCCAGGAACTGCGCGCATGTCCTCTGCAAGGCAGTGCGGCGCATCAGTTGGTGCACCTGTCCATCCTCGGCGCATCCAGAGCCACTGAAGTTACACCAGCCCACGGTCCAATGGAGAGCGACTCGGTGATGTTCGGGACATGTTAATGAGAAATCACAACTTACCTGATAATTTCCTTTCCCTTAAACCAGACAGATGGATTCAGGACCAGTGGGTTATGCACCTCTACCAGCAGATGGAGGCAGAGCAGAACTGCCATCACAGTACATATATACCTCTGCAGTGACATCAGCCCGCTAGTATTCTCTTCAAAAGCAACTGTGGACAGACTAGCAAAAATCTCGCTTAATAACAGCTAACAGGAAACACTGAGCTCAGACAAAGAATGCATTAAAACTTATCTAGGGACTGGACTAACATTTCTCAGTACCCCTTGGAACAAACAGCACTCAGGAGGCCGAAAGACAATCATTCAGCAGCCAAGGGCGGGAAGCTGAATCCATCTGTCTGGTTTATGGAAAAGGAAAGTATTTATTTATTATTTAAATATTTTTGTTTGCCGACATTCGTAGGTACATCATGCCGGTTTACATCGAACAATGTTAACAGGAAAAGAATTATCAGGTAAGTAGTAATTTCTCATTTCCTAGCACCCAAGACAGATGGATTCAGGACCAATGGGATGTACCCAAACTACTCCCGAATAGGGTGGGAGGCCGCCCACGGTCCAGTCAAAACCACACGTGCAAAGGCTGCGTCCTCCCGGGCCTGCGCATCCAGACGATAATACCTGGAAAAGGTGTGTAAGGAGGACCACGTAGCAGCTCGGCAAATGTCGACGGGAGACAGCAATCTAACCTCTACCCACCATTACACTGCCTGAGCCCTAACCCTGAGTAGGCAACAGCTTTTCAGAAGCCACATACACAGTTGAGATTACCTCGTTAACACAGTGAGCTACTTTAGCCTGCGAGGCTGGCTCTTCCTGCCTGGTACCGCCAGGCAGGAAGAGCCTGGCGGTACCAGGCATCTGATCACCTGTTTGAAGGACAAACAGGTGATCAGACGTCTGCAAAAGCTCATTAACTTCCAGATACGGCACCACATGACTCTTGACATCCAAGGGATGTGACAGGAGATATTCCTCTGTATCTCTTTCTCTATCCAGAGACGGCAGGGAAATGGATTGATTCAAGTAAAACATTCAAGACCACTTTTGGCACAAAAGAAGGAACAGTACGCAGCTGAATCGCCCATGGAGTCACTCAAAGGAACGGCTCCTGGCAAGACAAGGCCTGCAGCTCAGCAATTCAGAAACACTGTTTTCAAGGTCAGTAACCACACGGAAAGGCTACGCATCGGTCAAAACGTAGGGCCCACCAAGAAATCCAAAACTCGATTAAACTCCACAAGGGTACCGGTAACTGCAAGGGAGGACAAAAACGTTTCACTCCTCTCAAGAAATGGGCCACATCTGGATTCACCATTTACCTGACCCCTGAAACAGGCAAGAGCCGCTAGCTGTATCTTCAAGGAATTAAGGGCCAACCCCTTACTTAATCCGTCCTGCAAAAATTCCATAATGAGCAGGATCTTAACCGAATGAGGAAGAACCCCCTCGATCTTCACACCAAGCCTCAAACACTCGCCAAACCCGCACATAGGCTAAGGAAGTGGAGAACATTCTTGCGCGTAGCAAGTTGGCAATCACTGCAGTAGATTATCCATGTTTCAGCAAGCGAGGCCTCTCAAGGGCCATACCGTAAGACAAAACAGAGTCGGATCTTTGTGAAGGACAGGTCCCTGCTGCAACAGCTTCCTGTGCACCAGAAACTGGAGGGGGGGGGGGGGGGGGAAGGGACTAGCAGGAGCCGCCGCAGATCCGCGTACCAGGGTCTCCTGGGCCAATCTGGTGCCATCAAAAGAACCAGCCCTCTGTGACCCTCCGAACTATTCTGCCCAACATGGGCCGCGGGGCAAAGCATATAGCAATTTGTCCTCTGGCTAGTCCTGCACGAGAGCATCGATACCCAAGGACCCTGGATATCTCCTGTGACTGAAGAATCGAGGAACCTTCGCATTGCAAGAAGTTGCCAACAGGTCCAGAAACAGAAGGCCCCAGATATCCACTATTAGCTGATTCGCCTCAACCGACAATACCCATTCTCCTGGATCCAGACTCTCCCTGCTGAGAAAATCTGCTCTTACATTCTCTTTTCCTGCAACGTGCAAGGCTGAGATTTCCTGAAGGTGCACTTTCGTCCATTCCATAAGTTGGTCTATCTCCTGTGTCATTTGCTGGCTCTTGGTTCTTTCCTGCTGACTAATGTAAGCCACTGTTGTTGCATTGTCCGATATTACCTGGATGGCTCAACCCTGCAACCTGCCGCTAAACTGCAAGCATGGCAACCAGATTGCCCGGGCTTCCAGCCAATTGATGTTCCAGAGAGACTCTTCCACACTCCAGCGCCCTTGCGCCATAAGTTCCTGACAGTAAGCTCCCTAACCCTGGAGGCTTGCATCCGTCGTATTAACCAGTCTGACGATTTCAGCGAAATTCCCTCTCTCAGATGATCTGCTTGCAACCACCACTGGAGGTGAGAGCAGACCTCCGTTGGCAAGTGGAGCCGAATCAAATAGTCCTGAGACTGCAGGTTCCAACGAAACAGCAGAAAGCGCCAAAGAGGATGCATATGCGCCCTTGCCCACTGCACATTTCCAAGCTTTCCGCCATCAAACTGATTACCTGTAGATAGGACCACACTGTCAGGCATATTGTGTTCATCAAAAGACGCACCTGTGCCATCAACTTCTGAATACGAGCTACCGGCAAGAAAATTTTGCCCTGCTACATGTCAAATCAAAACACCCAGATACTCCAACGACTGAGATGGCTGAAGACTGCTCTTGGCTAGGTTCACCACCCAAGTGAGTTCCTGCAACAGGGAGATCACCTTGCGGGTCACCAACCAGTCATCCAAATATGGGTGTACCAGGATCCCATTCTGTCTCGACTCTGCTGCCACTACCACCATAACTTTGGAAAACATTCTGGGAGCATTAGCCAGACCAAAAGGCAGCACCCGAAACTGATAATGGCACCCCAACACTAAGAAACGCAAAAAATGTTGGTGCTCCAATCAAATGGGAATATGGGCGTACACCTCAGACAGATCCAGGGAGGTCAGAAATTCCTCCGACTGTACCTCCATTATGACTGAGCACAACGTTTCCACACAATAATGAGTCACCTGCAAATGACAGTTGACCCCGCTGAGATCCAGGATGGGACGAAAGGAGCCCTCCTCCTTGGCGCAATGAAATAAATGGAATATCGACCCATATTTTCTTGAGACCTGGGCACTGGAACCACAGCCCTCAGACTGAGGAGCCTTGCCAATGTAATCTCCACTGCCTGCTTCTTCTGTGGGGAGTGGCAGGGAGACACCATGAACCCGTCTGGAGGAACACTACAAAACTCCAGCGCATATCCCTCTCGTATCACTTCCAGGACCCACTGATCCAATGTTATTTCGATCCATCTCTGATAAGAGAGAAGCAGCCCCCTATCTCCTGTTCTCAGGGGTGAGTTGGCAAACCTTCATTGGGTGGCTCAGGAGGTTCTACTACCCAATGCTGTGCCCTGCCTGGGCTGTCTGGGACGAAAGGACTGAAACCTAATGAAAGGTCAAATCCTCTGAAAAGTCGCTCCTCTGTAGGGTTGAAAACACTTGGAACCCCTGGCACAACCCCTCATGCCAAAGGGGTGCAGCGACTGATTTTATCCTCCGGCAACCAAGGAATCAGGGATTCGCACCATTTACTGGTCATTTTCTCCAACTCACTCCCAAACAAAAGCGAGCCTTTAAAGGACAATTTCATAAGATTAGCCTTGGAGGTCGCATCAGTTGACCAATTTCTCAGCCATAACTGGCGCCTGGCCGCTATTACCGATGCCACCCCTGGCTGAGATGCAGACCAAATCGCAGTCAGCATCTGCTAAAATGTTAGCGGCTGGCTCTATAACTGCCCTGGAAGTCACTCCAGAGTCATCGAACTCCTAAGAGAGAAGTAAACAAGAGCGAGCCACCAGGGGACAACAAGAAGCTATCTGCAAGGTCATTGCTACTGCTTCAAATGCTTGCTTAAGGATGACCTCAAGCCTCCTATCGTGCACATCCTTCAAGGCCGCTCCTCCCTCCACGGGGATAGTTGTCTACCCAGACAAGCACATTCATTTTCAGAAAACTCAGACGCTCTCTCACCACTGGATCCAGGGAGTACAGGCCTTCCAAGATCCGACCCCCTTTGAAATTCGCCTCTGGGGCATCCCAATCAAGATCAATCAATTCTTGAATGGCTTCCATAAAAGGGGGGGGGGGGGGGGGGGGGGAAAAAAAGAGGCTTTAAGTAAAGAAACCAAGATGGGATTTTTCTTAGGCTCAATCTGCCCCAGGACTCCCGGCATCTTCCATGTCTGGGAAATCAGAACCGATGTGATACCCATGGGTGAACGTCAGTATATAAAAACAAATAAATAAATAAATATATAGATATAGAAACATAGAAATTACGGCAGAAGAAGACCAAACGGTCCATCCAGTCTGCCCAGCAAGCTTTCACACATTTTTTCATACTTATGTTACTCTTGTCCCATTTAAGTAACGTTTTGGGTCTATTTCCCTTCCACCCCCGCCATCGTAGACAGCAGTGCTGGAGCTGCATCTAAATGAAGTATCTAGCTAATTGGTGTGGGGTAGTAACCGCCGTAATAAGCAAGCTACTCTCATGCTTGTTTACCCAGCCTGTGCAATTCAGTCCTTGTTGATTGTTTGAATATAAATTCTCTTTTCTTCATTCCCTCTGCCATTGAAGCAGTGAGCTTCGCTGGATATGTATTCCAAGTGAAGTATCAGGCTTGATTCGGGGTAGTAACCGCCATAGCAAGCAAGCTACACCCATGCTTATTTGTTTTACCCAGACTATGTATTTCAGTCCCTGTTGGTAGTTGTCTGAATATAAATCATATTTTCTTCATTCCCCCTGCCGTAGCTCATCTCTATGGAAGAACCGCAACATAGTCCTATAACAATTCCAGTCCCGGAGGAATTTCCCCATCCTCCAGGGAGTAAGGATCGACCTCATCATCTGGATGCATTTCGGGAGGACCTGCTACCAATCGAGGTGTACTTCAGCACTTATCAGTAGTACCGGATGAGGGAGAGGCCACTGCCTCTGATTCATTCTGACTGACAGGATTGGTCGGGGCTGACGAAAGGATTACAATCCTTGAAAAAATAATTCTACCCAAGAAAAGGCAGAAGGATCCATGCCAAAGCCAGAAGGCACCTGTGCTGCACCCACAGAGCTACTGTCCCCCACTAACGAACCAGTTAAGGGAGTTCCAAGGTCTGGCATTCCTCCTGACCCTCATCAGGCTGGGAAGAGCCAGGCTTAGTAAAATCAGAGGAAGGGAATTCTCCCTGAGCCTCTAAGCAGCGCTGGCACAAGTTAGATTGCACTTCAGGCTGAGATGCCCGAATGTGACAGGTAGCACAGAGGGAAAGGCGCTTAGGTTTCTTAGCCACAAGCACCATTAGTCCGTCAGTATGCTTGACAGGTGACTGAAGGTCTGTGTCCAGCTGAATTTGCACTGCAAAATTTGGTGTACTTCTGCTGTGTGTTTCAGATTGTGAGCACAAGCACCGTGCCCAAAAGAAACTAGGCCCACAACCCAGATGCACGTCCACACACTGATGGTCCTGAAGAGGGCAGCCTAATGCGCAGACAAAAGCGTGTGAAAACACCATGGCAAACAGAAAAAAAAGCCTAACAGCAGGGCCTAGCCCACTCGGGCTGCCCAACCCCCCCAGGCTGCCCAAGTCCCTGAACCTCCCATGGGAGTGGGAATAAACATCAGAACGGCATGCAGAGTATGGAGACCAGAGGAAGGGGAAGGCTATAAACAACCCTTCTACTCTGTCTGTCTGTTTGTTTTTTTCAAACTTTGCCCGATCTCAGCTTTCCCAGCTGAGTAGAGAGATGGTCTCTGGCTGCGAGGGGGAGAGGGCATGTACTGTCACTGCCTCACTTGGCTTCCTGCACCCACTGCCTTTCAGCTGTTTTAATCAGCTAAGTCAATGCCAGCTGAGAAAAAATAAACAGCTACCAGCCCAAGGCACTCATTTGAGGGACTCCGGAAATCACCTCATGAATTCTCAACTGGGAGAGGGACCATTTGGTATCACCGCAGGTGAAAAGGCAATACAATCTTTTCTCCTCTAAAATTTGGAGCAATCCCCAGTAGGGAAATGTATGTCCACCTTCTGCTGAAGACAGAGAATACTGGCGGGCTGATGTCACTGTGATGGCAGTTTTGCTCTGCCTCCATCTGCTGGTAGAGGTGCATAACCCACTGGTCCTGAATCCATCTGTCTGGGTGCTAGGAAATAACCCATTGTCTTCTGCACCTACAAAAGGAGCCTCACATACAGTAGTACGCTTTTGCTAAAACATAGTAAATGACGGCAGATAAAGCTCAAACGGTCTATCTGCGCTGCTCAGCAAGTTGCTCCTCTATGCAGTTTACCCCCATAATTAACAGAGGTTACTCTGAATCTTCATTTCCATCCTCTAGCCTCTAGGGACACATCTGAAGCAGAGAAAATTAGCCCTTAACACCGCAAAACAAAAATATGATGTTGGCAGTGCAAGATGGTATGGAAAGTAAATAATGCTAAAATTAAATTTTTTATGCCACTAGCTCTAATCGTTCCCTGGGCCTCCTTTGGTTTCTTTTCTTTTCCCGAGATGTGCCTCAGTGCTCGAGGGAACATTTCACCTCGCTTTATCCACGCCGAGTAGCGATTTCCTGCATGCCCACTGGTCGGTTACTAACCTGCCTCCTGCCGCAGCAAGCCCCTGGCATCCAGTATGCGGCAAGCTTCCATGGCGCAGTGAATCAGTGCTTCCTTCTTCTTCCCAGAATGGATGGCCTCAGCCACTAGCTGCTTTCCTGCCGCATCATCCACAGGTAACCTGCAGCACACAGAGCGTATCACTTTTAAGCAACAAACCCGGACGCAACTTGTAAATGTGATGTGAAAAAAAAAAACACTTCCATACCTTCAAATATCCTATCTGACACTTCTTGAGGCTCTGATCTGCTTTGTTTACTCTCTGTACAACTAACTCCTTAATACCTTGTGCCTTTGCCCTGCAGTTCCTGCTTGCCCTCTTTATGTCGGGACAGTGTGGTCTAGTGATCACAGCAACGTGGGCTGCGCGTTACAGAGCTGCCTAGCAGGTTCTTGCTAAGTGAGGATGCTGAAAACCCACTGTGCATCTGTGACCATTTCAACAGCCTAAGGGAAAAAAAATAACCCAAAGAGTGTCTAACTAAATCATCACATCTACCAAGCTGTTTTCATCTTCAAACCCCGTTTCTAATTTCTTTTCACGTTATTCTGAGGTGGAGCCGTAACTGCTTCCATTGGGAAATTACTTTATAAATTTCACTGCTGCAAGTAAACAGCATCGTCCTCTGAAAGAGCAGGGATCTACTTCCCCTTAATCTTAATGGCTCATCCCTGCGTAATCTGTTCCCCCCTGGGGTCACGATTAGGAATATATATGCTGCAGTTAAATCCCCCCACCTCAGTCATTCAGCACAAACGCTCACACACATTTTACAAGCTCAGTGGCCTTTTCTGTACTTCTCCTAAAGACTGGATGTCGTTCTTGCAGAAGACAGAAACTGAAGCCTATACAACCAAAAATGCTTTGGCGGGAGACTTATGCAGCCAAAGGGTGGCATCTAGTTCTCTTGCTTCCAGCTCCATTATGCCCAGCTTTGGTGGCCGCTTGTTTTTAGCATTCATTCCCTGCTATCGACAAACAAGAATGCATCTGTATTTCCAGGCTGCTCCTCCGCAACCACTGAATCAGTTTTAATAAATGAGAGGCGTCATTCAAAACTCTGCGCCTTTACATTCCTGCCCACAGGTCAGAAGATTATGAAATTTGACCTCATATTTAAAAAGCTGGAAAATTCAAAGCCCACCTTGGCAGTTGCTAAACTGCTTACACGCCAATCCTGCGAGCTGTGTGAACGGTGAGGAATTTCACCTGCTTGAACCAGATTAAAGTCCAATGCGCTCAAAAGGAAATTGGTTCTTACCTGCTAATTTTTGTTCCTGAAGTACCACGGATCAGTCCAGACAAGTGGGTTTATGCATCCCTTCCAGTAGACGGAGGCAGAGAACAAAAACTTTGAGACACTGCCTCATAACCAAGAGTGCCACCTGCAGTTCCTCAATATTGACCTGTACCCAAGCCAAGATGTCTACCTTAACAAACCCCAATAAACCTGGGGCGAACAGATACTTAAACATTGGAGCCCCCTGAAAAAACTAGGCCCTCTTAACCTGACAGAACACACATCTGAAACTATGTACACTTCTCATTACTCTGAATATATCACATATCAGCTCAGCAACATCCAGAGGTGAGGAAGTATTTTGAAAGATGGAGATGGGTCTCTGGACTGATCCGTGGTACTTCAAGAACGAAAATTAGCAGATAAGAACCAATTTTCCTTTCTGTTCATACCCCAGATCAGTCCAGACAAGTGGGATGTACCCAAGCCCCTCTGTTCTGGGAAGGAACTCGAAAGACATACTCACAACACACTTTCCCCAAAAGATGCCTCCTCCAGTGCCCGCACATCCAAGCGGTAATGTTTGGATAAAAGTGTGAAGGAAAGACGACGTCCTTGCATGACAAATCTCCTGTGTAGAAAACAGTTGACACTCTGCCCATGAGGTTGCTTGCGCCCTAGTGGAATGACGCTCTCAACCCCTCCAACACCTACCGGCCCTTACAGATACAAGCCAAAGCTATCATCTCTTTCGGCCATCATGCAATAGTGCCCTTGGACAAAAGATGATCAGATCTCCGAAAGGCATTTGTCGATAAAGAATTCTGCGCCCATCCAGTAAATGAAGCTCCCTCATCATAAAAGCATCTGCAGACAAATACAGCAAGGCCGGTAACTTGAAAGAAGGAAACCAACTTAGGCAAAAAATGAAGGAAAACTTGCAGTTCGAAAATCCTCCCTTCTGGCTGAACAGATAGACACTAGGAGAACAGCCTTCAGGGTTAAGCCCTTTAGAGAAGACCTCCTAACCAGTTCAAAGGAAGGACCACACAGCACCTGAAGAACTAAGTTCTGATTCCATGCTGACAAAACTTCCGAATGGGAGGACACAAACATTTTGCCTCTTTGAGGATCTTCCAGATGAGACGCCAACGGTCTTCCCTGAATCCTACCTTAAAGGGAACCTAAGAACATAAAAACATGCCATACTGGGTCAGACCAAGGGTCCATCAAGCCCAGCATTCTGTTTCCAACAGTGGCCAATCCAGGCCATAAGAACCTGGCAAATACCCAAAAACTAAGTCTATTCCATGTTACCGTTGCTAATGGCAGTGGCTATTCTCTAGGTGAACTTAATAGCAGGTAATGGACTTCTCCTCCAAGAACTTATACAATCCTTTTTTAAAACACAGCTATACTAACTGCACTAACCACATCCTCTGGCAACAAATTCCAGAGTTTAATTGTGCGCTGAGTAAAAAAGAACTTTCTCCGATTAGTTTTAAATGTGCCCCATGCTAACTTCATGGAGTGCTCCCTAGTCCTTCTATTATCCACCTGAACCGAAAGGAAATTATAGACCAAACTGTTAGTCAAACCGGTTTGCGAGAAGGTTAGAATCTGCGGAACGTCTGCCGTCAAAGGCTGCACCTTTTTCTGCAAACACCAGGATTCAAAGACTCTCCACACTCAAAGACGTGGATGGCCGTCTTGCCTGAAGCAAAGTCACAATCACAGGCTCCGAATAACTTTACAAGTGGAGCCATCGCCATTGCCTCTCAAAGGCCAAGCCACTAGACAGAATTGATCCTCCCAGTCTGAAAATATAGGACCCTGCCACAACAGCCCTAACAGATGGGCCAAGTGAATGGGACCATCCACCACCAGATGAAGAAGGTTCACAAACCATGGCCAGTGTGGCCACTAGGGAGCCACCAGAATCACCCTGCCTGAATGAAGCTCGATGAGCCGCAGCCCTCGACCTACAAGAGGCCATGGTGGAAACACGTACAGCAACAGCAACCACAGGAGAATGAGAGCGTCGACGCCCTCCGATCAGACTTCCCTTCTGCGACTGAAAGAAAGATCCATCTTCACATTTCCTGAAGTCGCCAAGAGGCCCACAACTGGTCTACCCAGGCTGGCCTGAGTCAAGGAGAAGGCCTCAGCCGACAACTCCCACTCCCCCAGATCCAGAGGCTGTCTGATGAGGAAGTCCACCGGCATGTTGCCCACTCCAGCTGCATGGGAAGCCACTATTCTTGCCAGATGCTTCTCCCCCGCAAACAGAAATTTCTTGCGTCGCCAGCATTACTAGCCGACTCTTTGTTCTGCCCTAGCAATTGATATAGCTGCTGTCATCACATTGTCCAAGTACACTTGCACAGACTTGCCCTGAATGGGCAGGAGAAACGCCAGAAAGGCTTCGCACACTGCCTTGGTTTCCAGCCAATTGATGGGCCAGGTCACCTCCGGCGACGACCATTGACCCTGGGCTGATTTCCCTTGACAAATTGCTCCTCCCCCAGCCAAAGAAGCTGGCATCCATAGTCACCATTACCTAGTTGGGCACTTCGAGGTCCATCTCTTTCTCCAGATTGTGCCAAGACAGCCACCACGAGAGACTGCATTTGGCCTCCTTCGGCAATGGCAAAGGAAGCTGAAATTCCTCTGAAAGCTGATTCCAATGGGACAAGAGACCTCTGAAGAAGACGCATGGTGCAAAGGCCCAAGGAACTAATTCCAGCGCAGAAATCATGGAACCCAGAATCTGCAAATAACCCCAGACCCTGGGAACTGACAGCCGAAGGACCTGTCCCTGCAATCTGACTACCTGTTCCGTAGTCTGAAATACCTTCCCTAACTTGGTATCAAAATGCATCCCCAGATAGTCCAACAACTGGGCCGGCTTCAAATGACTCTGCCAGATTCGTAACCCAGCCCAACGAATCCAGGAGTTGCAGGACTCATTGAACTAACTGACAACACTGCACTTCCGATTTCTCCTATACTAGCCAATGGTCCAGGTATGGGTGTACCAGAACACCCTCCCTCCAGAGCGCCACCACCACTATCACCATAGAGAATGTGTGCAGTGCTGTCGCTAAACCAAAGGGAAGGGCCGCACCATTTGGTTGCCCTGAGAGACATAGCGAGAGACTACAAAAAAGTGAAGTAGTGAAGTAACCTCTATCAACCAATATTGACTCTCACCCTCCGACCTCTTCCCTAACTCCTCCCCCCCCCCCCGCTCTAGTCCCTGCCCTGACACCACCCCCCCCTGCTTACCCCCCCATGTCTCCACCTTCCACAGGACATACTATGTTATGCCTTGCTACCCTATTGTTTTTTCGTTGATTATTGTATCTCTTTCCTGTCTTCCATCTCCCATGTTTTCGCTCCCTGTTTATTGTAACTTTACCTTCTATATAGTTGTTAATTGGTTTTCCCTTGTTCTATTGTAAACCGGTACGATAAGACCTCGTCTGGAGTATCGGTATAGTAAAAGAATTTAAATAAATAAATAAATAAATTTAAATAGTCAAGAAAATTCCAAGGTATAGCCATTTTTCACCACCTTCAGGACCCACTGGTCTGAGGTAATCATGGTTCGCTCCTCGTAAAAGAGGGGCAACCTGCCCCCTACTGTTCCACGGAGAAAGGGGTGCCTCTGGCATCATTGGAACGACTTTCTTCCACTGGTCCCTTGACCAGCATCGTCTCTAGCAGATCTGTGGGTCCCTCGAAAGGGCTGATGCCTACCAAGATTCTGCTTCGATCCTGCCTCAGAGGAACTCTTGCCGGAACGAAACTGTCTGTAATCCTAAAAACGGGACCGAGGCGGGAAAACCTTCTTGGCACACTTCTTAATGTCCGGCAGCCTATTTCCTTTGGGCTTCCCCAAAGTCTTCATCAACTGATCCAAATCTTCCCCAAACAAGATCTTTCCCTAAAAGGGGAGATTACATAATTGGGACATGGATTTGACGTCCGCCGAGCAATTAGGCAACAATAAAGGCCTATGGTTCATCACCGCAGAAACCACACTCCTGGCTGGAGTACGATTCAAGTGTTACAGCGCATCCACCACCTAAGCCATTCCAACTTCCAGCCGCGCAGACTGAATGGCGCTAAACGCCCCAGAGGAAGCCTGCTCCCGAGCCTTCTGGACCCAGCACAAACAGGCCCTCTGCATCATGCCGTCCTCAGGCTTAAGGCAGAGACTTCATACATCCGCTTCAACTGGACCTCCAAGTTGTAGTCCTAAACATCCTTCAGAGTGGCAGCCCCCACCACTGGGATCGTCTTCTTAGTCAGAGTGGACACGGCTGCAACCACCTTTGAGATCCACAGAAGATCCAGAATCTCTTCATTCAACGGATACAGTTTCACTATAGCGCAACCGACCTTCAAGCCTGCCTCCGGGAAGTCCCACTCCTGGTTTACCAGCTTATGTATCTTCTTAGGTAGTGGACAAGTGCTAGGAGACTCACACAGGCCAAGCAGAACTGGGTTCACTCCTTCGCTATCCAATTCATCCAGGGCTCTTCCAGCACATGGGGAGTGAGGGGCCACAACTCCTCCTTCATGAATAGACTGAATACTCATCCCCCTCCGTCACGGGGAACTCATCTGGATCCAGTTCATCCATGCCACCATCAGGATCAGAATTTGGTCCAGGTCAGCGGCCATATCCGGTCCAACTCACGGAGATCCGCAGCATCTTACTGCATAACATCAGAGACCCCCCCACCCACCCCAGCTCCCGGAGACCTTCTCAACCCCTGCGTGGCCAAGGCCTAGCCACCGTAGAAGTTCTCCCAAGCCATCAGAAGATCCCGCCTTCTGATTCTTGGCCAAGCGACGACTCCTTCTCACCGGGATGCTTCCTCCCTGCTCCCTTTCTCGCCAGAAAGGCCTTATGCATGAGGAGGACAAATTCTGGAGAAAATCCTCGGGATTTGCAGGACCATGATCATACAAGCTGTTTCAGACTCCCCTCCTCCATGCTGATCCTCCTCAGTTACCTGAGATACAGGGAGAGCGGAGGAGGGGAATCTGAGCCCCCCCAGTGGCCCGTGGACCACTGCCCGCGCTCCTCTGATGATCCAGCTGCCACAATTGATCCCCCTGTGACTTCAGCCATGGTCTCCAGCGAGCTTGAGGCCCTCTGGGCTCCTGAAGTGCCAGAGGAAGTTCCCTCCTCTCCTGCAGCACAGTCAGTGCAAAAGGAGCAGGATCTGAGGTGGGCCGACCAAAGCTACAAGCCTTGCAGGCCGCTATGCGCAGCTTTGGTGCCATTTCCACATGGCCACCAAAGGAAAAACTGCTGAAAGAAAGGTGATGGTGGGGCACGTTGCTGCATACATAAGCCACACACGCGGTCAGGAGGCACCACAGTCAAGCTACGTTGCCGCACTGTGGCAAACGGCACACAGGAAAAAAAAAAAAACCAACAAAAAGATAGCCTCGCAACCACCAGGATCTCCCGTCAGAGAAATTCGGCTCAGGCTTACCCCTACCTACCAGCACCCGGCATCGCCAGCCCCCGCTGCCGAAAGCACCCTGCTGTCGGACTGCCTCCAAACAGAAGCTCCAGGTTGCCGGCTTCAAATTATTCAGAGCTTTAACCTTTCCCCAACAGGCAGGGGATACAACCCCCCACCCCACCCCTCGGCTCCACCTGTGCGATGGCCCATGAAGGTGCCCAACAGCTCAGGGAGCAACAAGTTGACTCTGAAATCTTCTCCTCTGTTTTCTTTTCCTAAAACTAGTCAGACTGCAGGTTTGCACCTCTACCATCTGCTGGAGACAGAGAAACACTGAGGGACTGCAGGTGGCACCCTCGATTACATAGCAGTGCCTCAGCCTCCATCTGCTGGTAGGGATGCATAAACCACTTGTCTGGACTGATCCGGGGTACGAACAGGAACCTAGAACGCGTTACTTTTTGTTGTTATCTTCTTGCAATGTCATTTGCAGGTTAAAGTTCAAGGTGTTCTCCATTCTGTGTCCATGGCAAAATACGAATCAGGCTATACAGCTGCAAATATATTACGACTCAGATGTTCTAAATATTTTAATTTAGTCCGAATGCTGCTGTTACGGGAGCTCTTTCTTGCACAGTTCAATTAAATTCCGCTTTGTAAACCTGAATTGGAAAGAACCCTAGTTTCTTTAAAACAATTCTGCTTCTTGCGTTTAAACAGGCTCTTGGGGTCAGACTCTGTTCGGACCTGGGCCACGTTATGCACTATACCTCACTCTGCAGAGCCAGCTGTTGTGTCCCTGGTCCTCATATTCGTACTCCAATTCTTCACCTGAGAAAGAAAGAATAAAAATAAGTGAAAAGAAAATTTTCTCTTTGTGAAAAATTATTGTGTCTCATGGAAAATCTCAGCCCATAATAAAGGCAACTAGTTTAGTTACTACTCTTAAAAGGAGCGCTGGCCCTTACTTGTTAAAAAAAAAGTATCAGATTTTGCTGTGGTCCATCGTCTATGTTATTTCTGAAAATATAAACTTGCTTTTTGCTCAGTTCTCCCAGTTTCCAACATACAAACTGGAGGTTTAACCAAGGCATTGGACAAAATCAATTACTCTGGGAATCATCTATGACAAAAAAAAAAAAGGCAGCTATATCAATACACAAAAAAGGTTGGGGATTTGACTTAAGGAATTGCAGGACTCAGCTATAACTATTAGCAAGAGCTTAAAACTCCAGAGCAAACTCATGAAGTGCCTCACAGCACAATCTAATACATATATGTGGCATGCACTCTAAATGTATGCAATTAATATTAAAAAAAAAAAAAGTAAATAATTATGCTTCCCATGCCATGGTAAGTGTGGTACTGTCTCACAGCACAGCCAAAGATTCAAAAGGAACATCTGGGACATACAAATGTCTGTATTTCTAACATTCACAAAATAATTATTTTGTGGCATTGAAGTTCATTGCAAGATAAGTGATTTTAATTATTGTTGCACTGATAGATTGGCATTTCTTCTTTTATATCACCACTGTATTTTTTTGACTGATATTCACTAAGGGGCGGATTTTAAAAGGGTTACGCGCCTTTTTAAAAGGGTTACGCCTGCCAGCACTCGGCCGGCAAACGTAAATAAAGAAAAAAAAGGTGGGGGGGGGATTTAGGTAGCACTGGGGGGCGGAACGCTATCGGGACTCCCCTAGGGCTCAACGCGCGCAAGGTGCACCCCCTTGCTTGCCGACCCTGAATTTTATAGCATGCGAGCGGCTGCACGCACATGTTATAAAATTGGGCGTAGATTTGTGTGCGCCGGGTTGCGCACACAAATCTACGCCCGCGCGCATGTTATAAAATCAGGCCCTAAATATTTGAGAGAGATTTCCATTTTTATCCTCTCTCCTCTATTAAGTAATAAAGTGGCTCGCTAGGAATTCTCTATGGTGGTCCACAGACAGTGCCAGCACCTTCCCTGTCGAAGAAGCCTTGCAGTGCCTTCTTAGGATCCTTCACATAAAAGGCCTCGCGCTCCTCCTGGAACTCGATGGCAATAGGATTCTCTTCAATCTCATCCTCAATGGCATCCTCCCCTGCAAAAAAAAAAAAAATGCCTCATGTGAAAGCGAAACCAGAGAGCCACGGAAACCAAGGAAGCAATTTCAAGAGCTGCGAGCAAAGATTCAACAAAACTCCACTGTCATTGCCTGGGAAATGAAATCAACGCATCTAATACATTACCGGTAACAGGAAGCATCTTTGCTATCCCCCACCACCACCACTGAAGCAAAGCTTGGCAGTGGTTTTTGACCAATATCTTTGCTTAATCATAAAACACAGACCTCTGCAAGGTGGTGGAGTCACCTAATTTGCTACTCTAATAGCAGAAAACTCTGGGGTACATATTCAAAAGAAGGTGTGCTGGATTCAACCTTTTTCAATCAGGCAGACAAGAATGCATCGGGATGGACAATTTAGACCGCTCAGGTCTTAAACAACTAATATAATCTTACAGGAAGCAACAGTCAACGACACAGCCTTCTGCGAAACAGGGCCCATGTCGGGGGAATGAGGCTGCACCAATGAATTCAATGTGAAGTTTCGTTCTTGAAAGTATATGACTGCCTGCCCAGCTTTCAATAATAAATATTGTTTGAGTTAAGACATTCTATGAACTCACCTTTGGTGCATGATGTAGTTCTCCATTCGTCTAAATGGGTTAGCCGCAAAACTCTAACCAGATATATCAGGGGTCATTCCTGGGGTGGGCAGTAGGTGTTCTGAGGAAGAGTGGAGTTAGCCAGTGAACCTAACCGGCTAACTCTGACCAGGCTTCAGGCAGGTCTAAAGTTAGCCGGATATACCTATCTGGATAACTTTTAAGATACCACACATATCTCCCTTTCAGAGATGTTCAATGACCATCATACTGAGCATCATCGTTTGGTGTAAAAACACATTTCAAAACTCTGCCATTGTCTAATCATCGGTCATTGTTTTTTTAGACTTTTATGAATGCAACTGTGCTTTTTTTTAACTTATTATAATTCAGTGTTTTGTAAACGTGAACCCAGTATTTGAACAGTGCAATGAATTTCACCAGGAGTCTTCTTAACTAATAACAGAATTGTGCATATTCTATGAGAACTTATTCATTTATTGAGAGATTGTCCACTTAGCTGAATAGTATCCAAGGATATAATTTTAACCAATGTCACTGCCCAGATCGCCTCTTAATTCCTTGCCCAACACGGTCCGTGTTTCGGAATGCTATCCTTCGTCATGGGGCAATAATCTTCTACAAAGATCACAAAAAGGAATATTACCAGTCTTTACTTAACTCAGACATTGATGAAGGATAGCATTCTGAAACACGGACCACGTCAGGCAAGGAATTAAGAGGCGATCTGGGCAGTGACATTGGTTAAAATTATACCCTTGGATAGAATACAGCTAAGTGGACAATCTCTCAATATATGAGTAAGTTCTCATAGAATATGCGCAAGTATGTTACTATTTAAGAAGACTCCTGGTGAAATTCATTGCACTGTTCAAATACTGGGTTTACGTTTACAAAACACTGAATTATAATAAGTAAAAAAAAAGCACAGTTGCATTCATAAAAGTCTAAAAAACAATGACCGATGATTAGACAATGGCAGAGTTTTGAAATGTGTTTTTACACTAAACGATGATGCCCAGTATGATGGTCATTGAACATCTCTGAAAGGGAGATATAAGTGTGGTGTGATAGTTATTATTATTGCATTAGAATCTTCTGAGCGACTACCACCTCTCCAATTCAATTTTTAGAGTCACGTAGTTTTTGAGATAGCCAGGTTCGGCAGTGCCACTGAATATCCCAGTTAACTATCCAGTAGGGGTATGCGGCTAACGTCTCTAGCTGCTCAGTGGCTGAATATGGAACCCAATATATATTTAACATGAGGTTTTGTCCTCTTGCTTTGGCAACAGTCATAACATAATCTCCTGAACTGAGTGGGGTGGCAAGGTGTTAACTGCCCAATATTGGACAGGGTCTTAGTCTCAGCCAAAAAGCTAAGGGGGGGGGGGGGGGGGGATCATCCTCCGCTCACTGCTTGGACCTTCCATTTACATCTTAGCCAAAAGGAATACCTTGCACGGCTCTTCAAAGTCCTGAAAACACAGAATTCTAGTAGCTGCACTGGTTCTGAAGAAACCCGGGTTATTTGTAGGCTGATATACCATTTTACTGGTTCAGCATAAGAATCATCATTAACAAATAAATAGCTCATGCTCGCTATAAAATTAAGAGGGCAATTTTCAAAGCCATTTGCCCAAATCAATGGGCTGTCTGAAAATAAACTCGCACTAAAAGCAGGTGCAAAATTCTGCAGCAAGTTTCAAGGGGGAATTACCTACAAACTTTCTTTATGAAACTATGTGTAAAGTCAGAGGATATAAAGTATCCACGGAATCCATTCAACCAACAACTAGCAGACTCAAATCATAGAAAGTACTTTATCACTCAGCGCACAATCAAGCTGCGGTATCTGTTGCCAGCACAGCAGGGTTTAAAAGGTTTGGACAAGCAGTAAGGAACGCTAGTGCTCTCCCTGGGTGTGAGTAACAGGAAATAAATCTATCTTATGGGATCTGCCAGGTACTTGGGACATGGATTGGCCACTGTCAGGAGACAGGACACTTGGCTTGATGGACCTTGATTTGACTCGAAAAGCATTTCTTTGTCCCAAAGTGGACAGTTTGAAAATTATCCCTAAAATACTCTTTTTTTATAGCCAAAATATTGTTTAATGAAGTGTCTTTGACTCATCTAACTGGATTAAAAACAAGGAACAGTATTGGTTAATATGAATAATAAAAAATACACCAATATCATCTATTGCAGATTGATATTAAATCCTCATTACTTTTCATTCTAAAATCGAGTAAGAACCATTAATTCTCACTAATGACCTGATTTACTATGGATATTCCTCAGTCTGTGCTCATGAGAAAAAGATTAATAAATCGGGTCCTGAATCACTGAAGAGAAAACTAACCTAAACCACAGAAATTTAAAAAAAAAATTCCTTATTCTCCGTTTAGGTCTAATATTTGATAAAACAAAAAAAGTTAAATGCAATAAAACAGTAAGAACATAAGAACATGCCATACTGGGCCAGACCAAGGATCCATCAAGCCCAGCATCCTGTTTCCAACAGTGGTCAATCCAGACATATCAGACTCTCAGACCTCTAAACTCCCATGGCATACTGCACATCAGTCATTGCTCGGTCACGGCTGGAGATAGCATACTTGAATGTGAGATTTAGGAAGAAAAGGCATTAAGGATAACTAATTACTTTAGAAAAAGAACATATCTTTCAAACAAATGATTAGCTGATGGCATAGAAAAATGAGAAATACTATGACATTATACTTCTTCACAGTCAGACCCTGTAATACCATGCATTAAGAATCCAGTCCTGTTTTTCCGATATATGTCAAAGGAGCCTGACAATTTTCATCCTGCAGAATGCCAACAGGATGAGTGTTAACGGAACAGGACAGAATCATGTCAGTCAGACAAGAACATTTTAAAAAAAAAAAAGCTATTTGATTTATATTCCTTCTTTCAGAAAAAAACAAAAAAAACAAAAACTGGCAGGAGGGCTCAAAAAGAAAAAAACAAAACAGAAATTGTCTCAGAACTGCAGGTTTACACCCATCTACCATTTGCTGGAGACAGAGAAATACTGAGGAACAGCAGGTAGCACATGTGGTTAAGCAGCAGTGTCAGTAAAACTCTGTTTCCATCTGCTGGAAGGGAGGCACAACCCAGGAGTCTGGACTGATCCAGGTACGTACAGGGAAATAGTAATTTCATTGTTTTAAAGATATGTAATACTTAGGGACCTTCGTTTTCAGTTATTTTGCCCGGGAATTTCAATGTTATAACAAAAAGTCAGTGGTAAAAGAACTTTGAAAAGTTTCACCGATTTCTTTTTTTGTTCTGGCATTGAAGTTCCCAGGCAAAATAAAATAAAAATGAAAGCCCCTAGTAATACTGCAGAAATATTTGTAGAGCCTCACTTTTCCAGTATCACTTACCCATTCCCCAAGAGCAGCCTGTATCATCATTAGGAACGATCTCTTTTATTTCCTCTTCATGTTCGTCCTCATCAGAATCCTCTCCCAGCATCTTCTTCTGCAAGAGCTCTTGCTGCCTGCGGCCTTCCTTAATCTGAGTCACTGTTAGCTCCGACTCTTCCTCCTGATCATCCTCTGGACCCTAAGGAGTTATGCCAAAATGAAAGGAATAAGGCTTAATGGGGGCTGATGCAATGCAGGCTTGCCATGATCATACCCTCCTCGATTCACAATGTACACTCCCCTTGGATTTCCTCAATACTAAAAATCCACAGCCCCTCCCAACCACTCAGACCGTCTAACCTAATGCTATTAGATGTTCCACCTCCAAAGCTCGCCCACCATGAGGAAACCAGAGAATGCGCCTTCTTCTCCGCAGGATCAACCCCATGGAACAGCCTACCTAAGGGAATAAGATGTCTCCGAGAAAGAACTTTCTTTAAAAAAAATTTAAAAAACCCTTTTCTTTTTCAGGAAAGCGTTCCCAAATCTGAATGATAATGAAATTCCCCCCACTTTGAGAATGATGTATTGTCCTGTTCTCGCCTATTCATTTGACTGTCTATGTTTATATTGTACCCCGCTCTGAACGTAGGAAGGATGGGTAATAAATGGATTTAAATAAAGTGGGCCCAGCCTAGCCCACAAGTTTAGGCGCTAGACTAGCACCCAATGAAATAAGGAGATTAGCGCGTCCAAAACACACGCCCAAACAAATGCGTAGCCGATGGTGCTCATCACATGTAAATTCCATGTAGACGAGGCTATTAGCCATTACCCCCGATGCAGAAAAATCGCTGGCCACCCATCACACATTTTTTTTTAACACAGCAAATTTTACTCCAGCCCTGGAGCTGGCGTTAAGTCAATCCGCCAGTCAAGAGCTCATGAGAAATTTAAAAATACTGTCCTCTGTGGTTCCTCCTACTTCAGTATCATTGCGACACAAATCTACTGCTTGCTGTTTAATTTGTTTGCAATGGTAACGAACATTCTTTCAAACTTTTTAATTCCACTATGCATGAATAACGGAAAATACAGCAAGAGACAGTCAACCAAAATGAGCATAAATTATCCTACAACCATAGTAAGGAACTGCAATAATCAAAATCTAATCAATATCCCATCAATAATTTTTCATCCACGAGTAACTATCTTTTACTGTCGTTCTTGATAAATGTGCAATCCTTACAAAGCGGGCAGCTGTTATTTCTGATCTACTACAAGACCACTGCCCAGATTTTGTCGCCATAACAGAAACATGGCTGAAAAATACAGACTCGGTAATCACGAACCAGATTGCTAATGGCAACCATGACACCTTTTCCAAACCCAGGCCACAACGTAAAGGCGACGGTTTAATGCTTATAGTTAAAAAGAAGCTAGGTTTGAAAGTTATACCATAACCATGAAATTGCATTGTTTGAAGCTAGCAATCTCCAAATCTGCCTGCTATACTACCCTCCAGGACTGCTAGAACATAATATAATATATCTCCTATTATAGACTTTTTTGTTTCCATTTTAGACCCAAATAAACCTTCCATTATATTAGGTGATTTTAATCTTCAAGTAGATAAAGATCCATGTTCCACTGCCTGTCAGACACTCACTGAAGCTCTCTCCGCCCTTGGATATAAGTTACCCAGTAAAGAAACAACCCATAAAACAGGCCATGCCTTAGACTTAAATTTTTAGCAATACTAAAATGACAAACAATACAACCACGAGTATTACCCCAGTTCCATGGTCGAATCATTTTTTTGATCCATGCAGAAATTACTTTTAATTCAACGCTGGTATTACAACCTAACTGCATCCTCCTTTTCAAATACAGACCACCATTTAAGACTGAGGACTTAAAATAATGAGCTTATAGACAATCTTAGTGTTTGGGTAATTGCCAGGTTCTTATGGCCTGGATTGGCCACTGTTGGAAACAGGATGCTGGGCTTGATGGATCCTTGGTCTGACCCAGTATGGCATGTTCTTATGGATAATATTAACATATTATCAACCGGGAGTAAGGCAATTGAATCTTGGCTAGAAATAACTTCAGAGATCGCGGATAGAATCAACCCCATTAAAACTAAAAAAAACTGACAGGCAAAGAAAAACAAAATCCCTGGTACA
Source organism: Rhinatrema bivittatum (assembly GCF_901001135.1). Taxonomy (NCBI): domain Eukaryota; kingdom Metazoa; phylum Chordata; class Amphibia; order Gymnophiona; family Rhinatrematidae; genus Rhinatrema; species Rhinatrema bivittatum. The sequence continues at coordinate 22,007,705 of NC_042617.1, read as the reverse complement.
ACAAGCAAATTAAGGACGCAAAGAAATTACTGAGAAAGAAAGAAAAAACCTGGAAGAAGAACAAGACTATAGAAGCTTTACATAATTACCAATCCTTCCCTGCCCATTATAAAAAGCTAATTAATAGCGTTGAAAAAAAAGATTACTGTGGTAAGAAAATTCAAAAATGTTCCCACAACCAGAAAACCCTATACAATATCGTGAATAAATTAACCTTAGACACGTCCCATAGTAGTTTAGAGCTTCCAGAATATAGATGCAATGAAATTGGTTATTTTTTTTGTAAAACAAAATAGACAAGTTATTGAATAACCTGGATGGAGCTAAAAAACAAGTAATAACCCTTTGCGAAAAAGACCTCATCAAGTGGTCACATTTCGAAGAAATTTTGATTAATGAAGTAGATAATTTGTTAAAAACGCTGAATCCGATAAATCATCAGTTAGATGCTATTCCCATTGCTGAACTGAAACCAATAGCACAGACAATTACACCAACCATTACATGCATTATTAACAAATCACTTTGTGAAGGTCATCTTCCAGACATACTAAAAGGCGCAATAATCAGACCCATCTTAAAACAAAAAAAATTGGATCCATCTGTGCTCAACAATTATAGACCAATTTTGAATCTTCTATCTAAACTGATTGAAAAAATAGTATATAGACAGTTATCAGTACATTTGGATACAAATGACATACTTTATCCCTCTCAATTTGGTTTTTGACGTCACTTCAGCACGGAAACATTACTTCTCTCACTGTCAGATACAGTTTTAAGAGGAATGGACAGCAGACAAATATTTATTAATTTTATTAGACCTTTCTGCAGCGTTTGACACCATAAATCACGATATGCTACTTCAAAGACTATCAGAAATAGGTTGAACCGAGAACATGTTAAAATGGTTCGCATCTTACCTGAATAACCGTTCCCATCAAGTCCAAATTAATAATACTAATTCTGATAAAATTGAACTTGATATTAGGGTTCCTCAGGGATCAGCCTTATCAGCCTCACTCTACTTCACAATTCCCTACACAAACATAACCACACCTGGCTCGACGAGATGCCTCGTTACCGGTCCTCCGACCGACCCACAAGAACAACCCATGCAGGTACCCTGCACACCCCTTCTCTAAAGGCAGCACATTCTACCCACACCAGAGAGAGAGCCTTCTCCGTCGCTGGCCCCACCCTCTGGAACTCCCTACCCACCCTCCTACGCCAAGAGACATCCCTGCAAACGTTCAAGAAAGGAGTCAAAACATGGCTATTCCGACAAGCATATCCCGACACAAACCATACTTAATTCCTCCCCAGCCCCCTCAACTCGAACATTCTCCCTTCCTTTTTCCTCCCCCGCTTCCCCCCCCCCCACCACCACCTAAGGATCCCCAGAAGAGACAACATCCCCCCTCTACTTACTTTATCTCTTTTTGATAATGTGCGGTTTTTAATGTGTTTTTTGTAAGAAATAGTATTTTGTTCTAAGGTTATAAGAAATAGTAATTTGCTCTAAGGTTACATTGTAATGGTTTTCTACTTTTATTTTCTATGTACATTGTTTTTATTGTTTTATTGTATCACCCACCTGAGTTTTTTGTAAACCGGCATGATGTGCTGCACGAATGTCGGTAAATAAAAGTTAATAAATAAATAAATAAAATAAATTACCCTTATGTCACCTATTGACTGGACTCGGCCTAACTCACTCACTACCTCTACGCTGACGACATCCAGATTTTATTACCAATACATGACACAATTGAAAAAGCTTATGAAATCATGGCAATGTACCTGAAGATGATCAAGCAATTACTCACACAAATGAAGCTAGTATGAAACATTGACAAACCCGAAATCATTCTTTTAGAAAGAAAAATTTCCCCCAGGTGTTCAAGATTGATAACACTACACGACAACACTACACGACAACACTACCTTCACGTTAGCTGAACATATACGGGACCTAGGAGTCGTCATTGATCCAGAACTATGTTTTAAAAAACATATATCAACTAAAGTAAGGGAAGGTTATGCTAAATTAATGATGCTGAAACGCCTGAAACCTTTATTATCGCAAAATGATTTCAGAACAGTCCTGCAAGCATTAATCATTGCAAGCATGGACTATTACAATTCCTTACTCCCAGCCTCTTTCATCCGGCCTTTACAGGTCCTGCAAAATGCAGTGGCAAGAATCCTAACTGGCAGCAGAAAAAAAGACCACATTACCCCTATCCTGATAGCACTACATTGGTTACCTATTGAATCACGGATTAAATTCAAAACACTCTGCACATGGTGAGCAAGTGGACTGGCTAAATGCAGCCATTAGCCTGCACGTGCCCCAAAGAAATTTACGATCCGCCAATAAGGGACCACTGTCAAAACCCGCTATACACTCTGAACCAAGTCAGAGAAAGAGCTGTGTCACTAGCAGGGCCTAAACTATGGAACATACTACCAACGAATCTAAGGCTAGAAACTGATTTTAAAAAGTTTAAGTGAGATTTAAAAACCTGGCTCTTCGACAAAGCATATATGGAGTGAAATTGAGATTATTATTCTTTTACTACCTATTTCTTTTAGTCTCTTAACTTCAGTATTAATGCATATTTTTAGTTTTTAAGTTATTTTCTCATCATTCGTTTTAGTCACTATTTATAATTACTGTTATTTTATGCACAATTGATTTTAAGATTGTATGTTTTACCTTTTGCACTTCTATAATTTGTAAACCGTTGCGATGGCTCGTCTTAGCAACGGTATAGAAAACGTAATAAAATTAATAAATAATAAAATAATGTAATGGCTTAACGTAAAAAAAAAGAAATTCCGGGTGCACTCTTTACACGCACACTTTTATACACACACTTTACATGTAAAATACATACACACAACAGCAAGGGGCGAAACTGGCCCGAAGCGGGATAAAAAGGGCGCACACTCATACAATCCTGGGTGCCTGTTGCGTTTGAGCGCTAGGGATGTAACATTTTTCCCTTTTTAACGCAGCACCTCATGTTATCACTGATTCAGGTGCCCAGGGGACGTGGCTGTGCGTGCTGAATACATGCGCCTGTTTTAACGTATGTCTTATTGCATCGACCCCTATGAGTGAACACTCAAAGCCCACCCTAATGCCTGGTAGAGGCCACACTGAGCCCGATGGGACTACTCAAAGAGCATCCACTTCCCCCAATCCTTTGGAGATGGAGCACTCCCAATGGGACCTCCCTAATACTTCAAAGCCTTACAGCAGTATACAATTTAAAAAAGTACTAAGTTAGAGATCCAAGATGGCGCTGTAAGGAGAGGACATGGAGTAAGCAGCTCCTACAACTTTCATTCTGGTTACTTTTTACCGCACGAATGCCTCACACAAAAAGGAAATGACAAGTCAGACAGGGAGCCTCGACCCCTCAGGGACCCGTGGCGATTCAAACGACAATTGCGGGCTTTTACCCACCGACAGATTCTATAGCCCCGGAGGTTCCCGTGAGAGTGGAGGGTGGTGAGCAAACATCCCTGCTCATGGGAGAAGACAGGCTCAGTCCCGGAGCTCCGACAATGCCCTCCCCACCGACGAACACCGCAACTGCAGGCCCAGTCGAGGAGGGAGCTGCAGGGGCCATCGCGACGCTGAGTATGGAAGATGGATCAACAACATCCATCCCATGGCCGGAAGGGCACCTCAACATGGGTCGAGCTGGCAGCAGCGATCGAGCTGCGGAAACTCAGAGACCCTGCACAGCTCTTAAGGACTGGGGATTTAAAAGAGGCTCAAGCTCTTCATACGGTAACGTTTAGTCCACATTTATTACTGGAAAAGCAAAGAACACTTACTATGGCTTCTTTGTGGCAGGCAATCTCTACTTTGCAAAACTTTATAGCAAATTTAACAGTGGCCATAAAAGAGACACAAGTTCAGTTTAATAATATTAATCCAGCTGTATTCAGAAATTCTTCAAATAAAAAAGGTGCAAAGCTCTTTGATACAAGAAGAAATGGCTTTAAATAAAAAAAATTGAAAATTTAGAAAATTCAGTGAGATATACTAATTTGAGAATTTTGAGTTTTCCTAAATGCAAGATGGTTTCTCCTAGAGAACAGTTTAAAAATTATCTTCAAGAGATTTTGCAACTGCCTACAGATGTGTTACCACCATTAGCAAAAGTTTAGTTTTTACCTGGAATAAATAATGGAGGTGGAAATATTCAACTGGTTGAAGAAGGATCGTTAAATGTTTCAGAATTGCTGGAAACTTCCTTTGAATCCCAGATAGAAAAAAGGGGAACTTTGATGGTAAAATTTACATTGTCTTCTGAAAGGGACAATATTAAAGTTATTTCTTCGTAAAAGGTCCTCTCTCTATCTGGGACAGAAAATCTAGATTTATCCAGACGTATCCAAGACAACACAGCAAAGACGTAAAAGATTTTTGACTCTTGCATCTCAGGCAAGAACTCTTGGAAAGCAAATAGTAATTAGATTCCTATGTAAATGTATTATGAGAGTTAATGGGGCAAGATATATATTCTTTGATCCCGAACAACTGGAAAAATATTTAGATTACAATCAAACCTGAGGAACTGTGCATAAATTATCATCCTCAGATATTGTCGGTATTTGTTTAAGATCTGTAACCTCACCTTTTTCCTATTATGTTATATATATATATATACGGTATTATAAGGTTATATATTATATAGTATAAGCACTATATAGTAGTGTTTTTGCTCAACTGAATGGATCTTCTCTGATTTGTATTGTAAGAGGGTTAAATGGTTTTGATTATATGACTTAAAGACATTTTGTTTTCTACATCGGTGAAATTTTTTTTATTTCCATGTATACCCGATTTTCTTTATGACTCATGTATTTGATGTCTGTAACAATTGAAATGCATAAAAATAATAATGGGATAAAATGCATAAAAATAATAATGGGATAAAAGAAACAACTGTCACAGTTCCAAAAGGTTACAGGTCGACAGAAAAGTAACACTGCTATCTGGATAAACTTGGAACACCTTGTGAGAGCTCGGCCACTATTGGGTCCCGTGAAAAGGCCACATTATGACACCTCCTGGGTTTCTACTCGAACCAGCCCGAGAAGATATCGCTTACACATTTGAAAAAAAGAAAAAAAAAAAAAAGACCAATCTCAGCACGAGTGAAAGCGTGTTGGTGCTGAGCAGTTTGATGCATGCCGGATCCTCTGGTTCCTTACCTGCAGGATGAAAAGCCGAGAGCTGCCGCCAAACTTCATAACGTGTCCCACTCGCACCCGGCGGAAGGTCTCACAGGGGACCCGGTTCTTGTTCACGAAGGTGCCGTGGGTGCTCCCCAGATCGTAAAGGTAGAATCCGGGCTGCTCCTGGGGACTGCTCCCCGGGAGCCGGCGGTACTGCAGTACAGCGTGGTACCGCGACACGGACGGGTGCTCTAGGGTCACGTCGCAGGCCGGCAGCCGCCCGAAGAGTAGCCAGCTAGTGCCCTGCAAGGACCGGCAGTGCAGCACGCAGCCGCCCTTCACCGTCTCCAGGCTGTAAGGCGCTTCGGCCGCTCCGGCCCAGGACGGCTCCCGGTAGGGCACAACAAGACCCGGACAGGGCGAAGAGAGTGGCTGGGGAGCGGCGATGACGACTCCTCCTCCCTCGGGCTCTGGCGGCGGGGCTCCACCTTTCACCGGCAGAACAGGCTTCTTAAAGGTCGCTGTCCACTCCGGAGAGTCTGCGGGTCGCTCTGCCCCGGACTCTTCCAACCCTCCGCCATTCCCCTGCTCTGCCCCGGACTCTTCCAACCCTCCGCCGCTCCCCGGCTCCCTCCCGAGGATTCCCCTTTCGGGCTCCTCAGTGACGGGCTCCTCCATGTTTTTCCTTGCGAGGGTCCGTCCCTCAGTGCGCTCCGGCGGGCCTGCGTCACTTGGGTTCCACCCGTAACGTCCCAGCCCCCCGGCGCGAGCCGCCCCTTCGCCTTCTGTTTCCGGGGGGAACTCCGAACGCGCTGCACCGCGCGGGGTGACGTGATCGGCAGGCGCCGTGTCAGTGGGGGTGCGGTTCGAACGTACCTTCGCAGGCTTCTTCTGTCCCGGACCGTAGCAGGAAATCGAGGTGGGACGCTGGATTCTATTTCCCTTCTTTGCTGGCTGATGTTTCCGGATGGGTTAGCGTTGCACACACCATGGTACTTGAGGATTTTCTCTCTTTCTTTCCTTACCTTGGACAGAATAGTTGCTGGTTACTGACCCTTCTCTTAGCAGTGCTGTTCTTGGGGGGGTTTCTCTTTACCACTAGATCTAGTTTTCTTACATTTGAGTTTTTTATCAATTGGATATAATTGCGATGGAGAAGGTACAGAGAAGGGCAACCAAAATGATAAGGGGAATGGAACAACTCCCCTATGAGGAAAGACTAAAGAGGTTAGGACTTTTCAGCTTGGAGAAGAGACGACTGAGGGGGGATATGATAGAGGTGTTTAAAATCATGAGAGGTCTAGAACGGGTAGATGTGAATCAGTTATTTACTCTTTCGGATAATAGAAAGACTAGGGGACACTCCATGAAGTTAGCATGGAGCACATTTAAAACTAATCGGAGAAAGTTCTTTTTTACTCAACGCACAATTAAACTCTGGAATTTGTTGCCAGAGAATGTGGTTCGTGCAGTTAGTCTAGCTGTGTTTAAAAAAGGATTGGATAAGTTCTTGGAGGAGAAGTCCATTACCTGCTATTAAGTTCACTTAGAGAATAGCCACTGCCATTAGCAATGGTTACATGGAATAGACTTAGTTTTTGGGTACTTGCCAGGTTCTTATGGCCTGGATTGGCCACTGTTGGAAACAGGATGCTGGGCTTGATGGACCCTTGGTCTGACCCAGTATGGCATTTTCTTATGTTCTTATGGAATGTTGCAGGTGATTACAACTTTTTCATTCTCTGTAATTCTGTCAGGGCATGATCCCAGTGCTTTTTTTAGTACAGCAATAGTCTAGACATAGTTTCTATTGGATGAGCTTTTTTATTTCTTTTATTTATTTCTTTTATTTATTTAGCATTTTTCTATACCGACCTTCAAGGTTAAATACCATATCAGATCGGTTTACATCGAACAGGGGTAGATAACTGAAACGGAAGGAACAACTTTTTTATAATCAAAGAGACAAAAGAAACAAAAGTTACATTTAACAAGGACCTTAAACTTGGAAGCTTAGGCAGCTGGAAGAACAAAGGCCCGAAGAGGGTATTAAATTAAATACAAGAGTCTTGATGGACCCTTGGTCTGACCCAGTATGGCTTTTTCTTATGTTCTTATGTTCTAATCCGGTCTAGTGTTTGTCCAATTATTAGGGGGAGTGCTAATGCAAATGAAGTATTTAGAGGAGGAGCGAGGTTCCATTGCTCGTGAGCGGATTAATCATCTAATGTGTGTCTTTTCCTGCACCATTTAAAATACGTTTTTGCATTTTAGTTGTTATACAATTTTTAATATGTATGGTATTCTTGTAAACCGCTATGATGGCTTGAGTAGCGGTATAGAAATATTTTTAAAATAAAATAAGTGAGCTTTGCTACCTTGTTATGCCTTTCTATATACAGGCCTTCTGACATCAACACATGACACCCAGCACTGAAGTGCTGGGTGTCATGCTGTCTATCTGTAGTCCACTGACCTGTGATGCAATTATAGATATATCTTAAGATTTAATTTCACCTTTCAAATGATTCCTGTGTCAGGGTTTAATCTACTTGTGGTTAGAAAAGCATTGTGCTTTAGCCACATGTTTCTCCTTGTTTGTTGATCTAATTTTTTTTAACATTTTGTTTTGCAAATTCAGTTCCTTCTTTCATCAAATGTGCTCATACCTTGTTTGGTTTTACACCTGTATGCAGCGTAAGGACCCCTGGTTGTTAGTGAGTACAGCAGATCTGGGGTTGGGGTGTTATACTATAGCAGATGGAGGTGATCTATTTATTTAGCCATTTTATATACCGTTTTTCCAAATAATGATCACAGTGGTTTACAACATGACGTAGATATTATACATTGACAGGTATGTTGACTTAATGAGGTCAAACAACATAGAATTTAAAAATGGACACCTACTTGGAATGGATGGATGGTGATGATGGAAGCCGGCATTGGAACAGTTTGCGTCAGCTTAGACAGATAATGGAGAACAGTGTTTGTTTCAGTGGCGTAGCCATGAGTGGGCCTCAGGCCCTCCTAACCAGGGCTGTCTGACACTGGAGCAGTAAGAACATGCCATACTGGGTCAGACCAAGGGTCCATCAAGCCCAGCATCCTGTTTCCAACAGTGGCTAATCCAGGCCACAAGAACCTGACAAGAACCCAAAAACTAAATCTATCCCATGCTACTGATGCTAGTAATAGCAGTGGCTATTTTCTAAGTCAACTTAATTAATAGCAGGTAATGGACTTCTCCTCCAAGAACTTCTCCAAAACTTTTTTGAACCCAGCTAAGCTAACTGCACTAACCACATCCTTTGGCAACAAATTCCAGAGTTTAATTGTGCGTTGAGTGAAAAATAATTTTCTCCAATTAGTCTTAAATGTGCTACTTGCTAACTTCATGGAATGCCCCCTAGTCCTATTATCCAAAAGTGTAAATAACTGATTCACATCTATTCGTTCAAGACCTCTCATGATCTTAAAGACCTCTATCATATCTCCCCTCAGCCGTCTCTTCTCCAAGCTGAACAGCCCTAACCTCTTCAGCCTTGCCTCATAGGGGAGCCCTTTATCATTTTGGTTGCCCTTCTCTGTACCTTCTCCATCCCAATTATATCTTTTTTGAGATGCGGCGACCAGAATTGTACACAGTATTCAAGGTGCGGTCTCACCATGGAGCGATACAGAGGCATTATGACATTTTCCATTTTATTAACCATTCCCTTCCTAATAATTCCTAACATTCTGTTTGCTTTTTTGACTGCTGCAGCACACTGAGCCAACGATTTTAAAGTATTATCTACTATGATGCCTAGATCGTTTTCCTGCATGGTAGCTCCTAATATGGAACCTAACATCATGTAACTACAGCAAGGGTTATTTTTCCCTATATGCAACACCTTGCACTTGTCCACATTAAATTTCAACTGCCATTTGGATGCCCAATCTTCCAGTCTTGCAAGGTCCTCCTGTAATGTATCACAATCCGCTGAATAATTTTGTATCGTCTGCAAATTTGATAACCTCACTCATCGTATTCCTTTCCAGATCATTTATATATATATATTGAAAAGCACCGGTCCAAGTACAGATCCCTGGGGCACTCCACAATTACCCTTTTCCACTGAGAAATTTGACCATTTAATTCTACTCTGTTTCCTGTCTTTTAACCAGTTTGTAATCCACAAAAGGACATCGCCTCCTATTCCATGACTTTTTAGTTTTCTTAGAAGCCTCTCATGAAGGACTTTGTCATTGCCTTCTGAAAATCCAATTACACTACATCTACCGGTTCACCTTTATCTACATGTTTATTAACCTCTTCGAAAAAAATGAAGCAGATCTGTTAGACAAGACTTCCTTGGGTAAATCCTTGTTGACTGTTTTCCATTAAACCATGTCTTTCTATATGCTCTCCGATTTTGATCTTGAGAATAGTTTCCACAATTTTTCCTGGCACTGAAGTCAGGCTAACTGGTCTGTAGTTACCCAGATCGTCCCTGGAGCCTTTTTAAATATTGGGGTTACATTGGCCACTCTCCAGTCTTCAGGTACAATAGATTATTTTAATGATAGGTTACAAATTTTAACTAATAGATCAGAAATTTCATTTTTTAGTTCCTTCAGTACCCTAGGATGCATACCATCCGGTCCAGGTGATTTGCTACTCTTTAGCTTGTCAATCTGGCCTACTACATCTTCCAGGTTCACAGTGATTTGGTTCAGTTCGTCTGACTCATCACCCTTGAAAACCATCTCCGGAACAGGTATCTCCCCAACATCCTCAATAGTAAACATGGAAGCAAAGAATTCATTTAGTCTTTCTGCAATGACCTTATCTTCCCTAAGAGCCCCTTTAACCCCTCAGTCATCAAGTGGTCCAACTGACTCCCTCACAGGTTTCTTGCTTCAGATATATTTTAAAAAGTTTTTTATTATGAGTTTTTGCCTCTATGGCCAACTTCATTTCGAATTCTCTCTTTGCCTGTCTTATCAATGTTTTAACCTTAACGTGACAGTGCTTATGTTTTATCCTATCTTCTTCAGATGGATCCTTCTTCCAATTTTTGAAGGATTTTCTTTTTTTGGATAAAATAGCCTCTTTCACCTCCCCTTTTAACCACGATGGTAATCGTTTTACCTTCCTTCCACCTTTTTTAATGCGTGGAATACATCTGGACTGCGCCTCTAGGATTGTATTTTTAAACAATGTCCATACCTGTTGAACACTTTTAACTTTTGCAGCTGCACCTTTCAGTTTTTTTCTATTTTCCTCATTTTATCAAAGTTTCCCTTTTGAAAGTTTAGAGCTGTAGATTTACTCATTGTCCCCCTTCCAATTATTAGCTTAAATTTGATCATGTTATGATCACTATTGCCAAGTGACCCCATCACTGTTACCTCTCTCACCAAAGTAATGCCATCTCGGGATCTCATCCCACAATGGTAAAGAGAAGGGCCAGAGCAGCAAGACCGTCATGGGATCCCATCCCTATGAAAGAGGAAGTAGGATTTTGGCTATGCCTAATGAAAAGGCCGTGTGTGTGTGTATGTGGGTGAGAATGGGAGCCTGAATGTGTGTGGGTGGGTGAGAATGGGAGTCTGGAAGAGTGTGTGTGTGGGGGGTTTAGAATCAGAGCATCAGTGGGCATCTGTCTTTGGGTGAGAATGGGAGCCAGGGAGTGAGAACTTGTGTTTGTGATAGAGCATGTGAGAGTGACAGCTCTTTTGTGTGTGTGGATTAGAATAGGAGCCGTGTGTGTGGATTAGAATAGGAGCCGTGTGTGTGGATTAGAATAGGAGCCGTGTGTGTGTATTAGAATGGGAGCCGTGTGTGTGTGGATTAGAATGGGAGCCGTGTGTGTGTGGATTAGAATGGGAGCTGTGTGTGTGTGGATTAGAATAGGAGCCTTGTGTGTGTGTGTGTGTGTGTGTGGATTAGAATAGGAGCCGTGTGTGTGTGTGTGTGTGTGTATTAGAATAGGAGCCGTGTGTGTGTGTGTGTGTGTGGGGATTAGAATAGGAGCCGTGTGTGTGTGGGGATTAGAATAGGAGCCGTGTGTGTGTGTGGATTAGAATAGGAGCCGTGTGTGTGTGTGTGTGTGGATTAGAATAGGAGCCGTGTGTGTGTGTGTGTGTGTGGATTAGAATAGGAGCCGTGTGTGTGTGTGTGTGTGGATTAGAATAGGAGCCGTGTGTGTGTGTGTGTGGATTAGAATAGGAGCCGTGTGTGTGTGTGTGGATTAGAATGGGAGCCTAGTGTGTGTGTGTGTGTGTGTATGGATTAGAATGGGAGCCTAGTGTGTGTGTGTGTGTGTGTGTGTGTATGTATTAGAATGGGAGCCGTGTGTGTGTGTGTGTGTGTATTAGAATGGGAGCTGTGTGTGTGGATTAGAATGGGAGCCTAGGGTGTGTGTGTGTGTGGATTAGAATGGGAGCCTGGGGTGTGGGATTAGAATGGGAGCCTGGGGTGTGAGTGTGTGTGTGTTAGAATGGGAGCCTGTGAGAATGAGAACTGGGGGGGGGGGGGGGGGGGGGGAGGAGAGCTTGTATGTGTGAGGAAGTCTGTGAGAAAAATCATGAGCCTGTGTGTGTGAGGGAGGAAGGAAAGAAGACAGGTGGAGAAGAAACAACAAGAAGAGAGACTATTTATTTATTATTATTTTTTATTTTATTTAAATTCTTTTACTATACTGATACTCAAGACGCGGTCTTATCGTACCGGTTTACAATAGAACAGGGGAAACCAATTAACTGTACAGAAGGTAAAAGTTACATTAAACAGGGAGCGAAAACATGGGAGCTGGAAGACAGGAAAGATTTTAAACGATAACAACTGGAGATTGATAAAATAATGATAAATAGTCAATGAAAAACGATAAAGTAGCAGGACAAAATAGATTGATTGAACTTGGTTGTAGATTTAACTTAGGCGGTAATTGACATAATGTATCTTGTGGAAGGAGGGCAAAGCATGGGGAGGTAGGCGGGGGAGTGGGGGAAGGGCAAGGACTGAGATGGGGGGGGGGGAGGAGTTAGGGAAGAGGTGGGGGGTGAGCGTCAATGTTGGTTGATAAAGGTTTCTTCAGCGGTAAGCTTGTGTGAACAGCCAGGTTTTCAGTTTCTTAAAAAAAAAAAAAAGACTATAAAAAGGAATTAGGAAATGACCGACCAGGGTACAATAGGAAAAAAGAGACTGGGACCAACTGAATATAATAATACAAAGATCAGACAACAAAGGTTAAAACAAAAATTATTTTGAGATTTTAGCAATTGGAATTTGCTGTCTTTGTGTTAGTGAGAGACAGCATGCCATGCCGGGCCGCCTGTAGGGCCTGCGCCGATTTCCTCCCGGGGGTAGGGAGCATCCACAACCTATGGTAGGGTCGTTTTTCGGGTCCAAACATTGTCCCGCGCCTTCGGGGATTTTCAGCCTCCGTCCCATTCCCGCAAAGTGCGGGAACAGGTGCCATTTTAAGTGCTCTAGAACCAGAGCCTCAGACAGCGGGCCATTTTGCTGCTGAGTGTACCGGTGGTTTCAACAGCGCGATCTGCGCTGGGCGATGAGAACCCTCCCCACCGCTTGTCACAGCGCACAGTCCCTGAGGGGGACAAATCTGCGGGGTCTGGCGCTCCTATTAATACGGACACTGATACTGGGGGAGATGATTTGTCCTCTGATTTCTCTTTTTCTTCAGATTTCGTTTTGTTAATGCATAAGGCCTTTAAGGCCCGGAGGGCTAGAAAAAAGAGGGTTCATAGCCAGGGTTCCCCGTTGGGGTCCCGGAAACAAGCTAAGTCCGCACAGGACCGCATCTTTTGGGCTTGCGGACCCCCCTTGTGGATCCGGATTCTTCTTCAGACACGGATGACCAGGATGGCCAAGACTTGCCTCCCCAGCCTCCAAGGGGGGGGGGGGGGTTGAGGGGGACTCTGACCTCCTTTCGGGGGGTGTGCGGGGATCCCACGGGTCAGATGGCGATGACCCGAAGGTGGTCTGCTTCTTTAGGAAAGACGAGCTGGGGCCACTCATTCCGGCTATTCTGGGGGAACTGGGGATCCAGCTCCCCCAGGAAGAGTCCAGATTAGGTGCTACGGATCCGGTAGTCCTGGGTCTGAGGGCATTTCCCTTCCATTTTTCTGCTACGGATTTACTATTCAAGGAATGGGATACGCTGGAATTAGGTCTTAAGGTGGCAAAGGCGATGGACAAGCTCTACCCCCTGCCAAAGGAAGCCTTGGACTTGTTGAGAGTCCCTAAGGTGGATGCAGCGGTAGCAGCAGTCACGAAAAAGACCACCATCCCGGTTATGGGGGGGGACGGCCCTTAAGGATTTGCAGGATCACAAGCTGGAGGTTCAGCTTAAGAAGATTTTTGAAGTTTCTGCACTGGGAGTCCGAGCGGCTATCTGCAGTAATTTTTCCTTACGTGCTGGTCTTCGTTGGGTACAGCAACTGCTGACCAACGAGTCGTTTTCGCAAGAGGAAGCACTTCAGGCTGGAAGACTTGTGGTCGTGATTGCCTATAGTGCAGATGCCTTTCATGATTTGCTTCGTACCTCAGCCAGAGCCATGGTGTTGGCTGTGTCTGCACAGCGTCTGTTGTGGCTCCGTCACTGGACGGCCGACGTGTCATCCAAGGCCCAGTTAGGTTCTTTGCCATTCAAGGGCAAGCTACTTTTTGGTAAAGAGCTGGAGGATCTGATTCAGTCTCTCGGCGAGAATAAGATGCATCGGTTACCGGAAGATAGATCTAGGGGATCTTTTGGTGCTCGTTTTCGTGGAGGTCGGAGGCCTCGCACGTCCAGAGGTTCAGTTTCTTCTTTTCGGCATAATGCCAGTCGGCAGCAGGCGTACTCTCAGTCCTTTCGTGGCTGGTGTTTCGGTCGACCAGGTACCAACTAGAATGCCCAGGGCAGTAAGCCCTCGCAATGATGTGCAGCCGGTCCATTCCTCAGTACCAAGGGTGGGAGGCAGACTGTCTCTATTTTACGAGGAATGGGCCAAAATCACATCAGATCAGTGGGTACTCACAGTGATAAGACACGGCTACGCGTTAGATTTTGCACGTCAACCCCGCCAGCAGTTTCTGGTCTCACCATGCGGGTGGGGCACAAAACGCCGGGCGATAGTGGAGACCGTGCAGCGTCTGCTCGAACTTGGCGCTATCGTCTTGGTTCCTCCCGCGGAGCTTCGGAGGGGCCGGTATTCCACCAGTACCTGGACGATTGGCTGATTCGCGCAAAGTCAGCCTTGCTCTGCCAGGAGGCGATACATTGGGTTCTCCAGTTGTAGAGCTCGCTGGGGTGGATAGTCAATGAATCCAAGAGCTGACTTGTCTCTTCCCAGGAGTTGGAGTTTTGGGAGCTTTGTTCGACACCCGACAGGGGACAGTGTCCCTCTCAGTGGAACGGATGTTCAAGCTGCAAGGTCAGGTTCGAACCTTGTTATCTAAGCCAGTCCCGACGTTTTGGGATTATCTTCAGGTACTGGGTTCAATGACTTCGACGTTGGAATTGGTTCCTTGGGCATTCGCACATATGTGACCTTTACAATCAGCTTTGCTATCCAGATGGAACCCAGTCTCGGAGCAGTTTTTCCTCCCTTTGCCTCTACCGGACTCGACTCGGTGCAGTGTGGATTGGTGGTTATCCCCGGACAACCTACTACGAGGAGTTCAGTTGGTGGTACCGTCCTGGACAGTAGTCACTACGGATGCCAGCTTATCCGGTTGGGGGTCGGTATGTCTCCGAAAGTCGGTACAGGGACAGTGGTCCACAGCGGAAGCTCAATGGTCTATCAATCGTCTGGCGACCAGAGTGGTGCGCTTGGCGCTGCAGGCTTTTCTCCTTCTTCTCAGAGGCAAATCGGTCAGAGTCTTATCGGATAATGTGACCATGGTGGCATATATCAACCGTTGGGGGGGGGGAATCAGGAGTGGCATTGGAAGCTCATCTCTTGATCTCATGGGCTGAACAGCATTTAGCCTGCATAGCGGCTTAATTTGCAGGAGTAGAAAATGTCCAGGCGGACTTCCTCAGTCGCAATCTGCTAGATCCCGGCAAATGGGAGTTGGCAGACGACGCCTTTCAGGTCATTTGTGCTCTATGGGGCACCCCAGCTATGGATCTCATGGCGACATTCCAAAATGCAAAGGCTCCTCGGTTCTTTGCTCGTCTCCAGGACACAGGAGCAGAAGACGTGGACGCGTTGGTTCTCCCGTGGCCAACAGACGTTCTGTTTTATGTGTTTCCGCCCTGGCCGCTCGTAGGCAAGATCCTGCGATGGATAGAGCTGCATCCAACGGAGGTCGTTCTGATAGCTCCAGAGTGGCCGAGACGTCCTTGGTTTGCGGATAAGAACATAAGAAATTGCCATGCTGGGTCAGACCAAGGGTCCATCAAGCCCAGCATCCTGTTTCCAACAGAGGTCAAACCAGGCCACAAAAACCTGGCAATTATCCAAACACTAAGAAGATCCCATGCTACTGAAGCAATTAATAGCAGTGGCTATTCCCTAAGTAAACTTGATTAATAGCCGTTAATGGACTTCTCCTCCAAGAACTTATCCAAACCTTTTTTGAACCCCGCTACACTAACTGTACTAACCTCATCCTCTGGCAACAAATTCCAGAGCTTTATTGTGCGTTGAGTGAAAAAGAATTTTCTCCGATTAGTCTTAAATGTGCTACTTGCTAACTTCATGGAATGCCCCCTAGTCCTTCTATTATTCGAAAGTGTAAACAGATTCACATCTACTCATTCAAGACCTCTCATGATCTTAAAAACCTCTATCATATCCCCCCTCAGCCGTCTCTTCTCCAAGCTGAACAGCCCTAGTCTCTTCAGCCTTTCCTCATAGGGGAGCTGTTCCATCCCCTTTATCATTTTGGTTGCCCTTCTCTGTACCTTCTCCATCGCAACTATATCTTTTTTGAGACGTGGCGACCAGAATTGTACACAGTATTCCAGGTGTGGTCTCACCATGGAGCGATACAGAGGCATTATGACTTTCCGTTTTATTAACCATTCCTTTCCTAATAATTCTTTACATTCTGTTTGCTTTTTTGACTGCTGCAGCACACTAGAGCTTTTGGTGCCCAGTGTCTGGGACTGTTTACAGGTCTAGATTCTACGGTATCAACATTGGAATTAATGCATTAGACATTTGCACATATGCAGCCTCTACAGGGGGCTGCTCTTCCACTGGAATCCGTTATTGGAAGAGTTTCATCTTCATCTTCCTCTTCCATTAGAGGGGAAAGCCAGGGCAGTCTTTCGTGGTGCTTACTTGCACCAATCTCGAGCATGGTGCAGAATTGGAGATTCTGAATTGGATAATAGTCACCACCGATACAAGGCTCTCTGGATACGGGATGGAGTGGCAAGATCAGTCGGCATAGGGCGAGTGGTCGAATCAGGAGGCTTCATGGCCTTTCAATCAATTAGAGACGAGCGGTGCTTTCACATTGCTTGCCTGTCTGCCAAGGTCATGCAGCCATCCAGTAGGGATCCTATCAGACAATGTGACAACGGTGAACTACATCAAGAATCAAGCAGCAGCTCGAGAGGCCTGGGAGTTGATTCTTTGGGAAGAACAGCACTTGGAGCGGCTGGCAGCATCTCACATTGCAGGAGTGAACAATGTTCAGGTGGATTTTATCAGTTGGATAAAAATTAGATCCCGGGTAATGGGAGCTGTCGGAGGCAGCGATGTGCCTCATTCACAGAAGATGGAGATATTCCGACCAAAGAATACCAAGGCGTCGTGGTTTTACAGCCGCTGAACAGAGCATGGTACAAAGGAATCGTAGCTCTGGTGCTGCTGAGAACTTGAGGGATTCTTCTTTGTCTTCCCTCCCATGGCCTCTGGTGGACAAGGGATTACGGTGGATAGAGAAATATCCAGGAAACATGATCCTGGTAGCTCCAGAGTGGCCACATCAACCTTGCTTCCCAGATTTGATCAACATGGCCATAGACGAGCCCCATGAGGTTTAGACATCAATTGACTGTTTTCTACCAGGCCCCAATATTTTTGGGTCAGATGGCTCACTTCTGTCTTGCGGTTTCTCTACTGAGAGGAGACAACTGAGATGAAGGGAATATTCCAAAGCGGTTATTTCATAAGAACGTAAGAACATGCCATACTGGGTCAGACCAAGGGTCCATCAAGCCCAGCATCCTGTTTCCAACAGTGGCCAATCCAGGCCATAAGAACCTGGCAAGTACCCAAAAACTAAGTCTATTCCATGTTACCGTTACTAGTAATAGCAGTGGCTATTTTCTAAGTCAACTTAATCCTTGATATGTGCAAATTTGGAGGATCTTCGAATTCTGCTCTGCTGTTGACAGAGTGTAGCCTCAATTTGTTCAGGCTACAGTGTTGCATATTTTGGCCTTTCTACAAAGAGCTTCTTGTCGACTGGGCTTTAACTCTGAGTTTCCAGGTAGCAACATTGGGTTGCCTCTGGGATAAGTTGCAAGGGTATCCTCTGTCCACACATCTGGATGTTCTATGGTTCCTTCAGGGAACTAAGAACTGGCATCCTCGGGTGCGGAACATTTGAATCTGGTCCTTAGAGGATTGTATGAGTCTCGGTTTGAACCACTAAAAAGAGCTACGGTTAAGGACGACTCTTAAAGTGGTTTTCTTGGTGGCTATTTGTTTAGCCAGGAGAATTTTGGAGCTCCAGGCGCTGTCTGATTCGGGGGTATCTTTATGCATGGTGTCTTCTTTTCTGCCTGAGGTAGTCTCAGCGTTCCATCTCAGACAGTAGAGCTTCCAGCTTTTATAGATTTGGATTCATCTACACCTCATGCGGGGGAGCTTAGGCTCTTAGATTGGAGGCATGCATTATTGAGGTATCTTAAAGGTCAGTTATGATTTCCATAAATTGCATCACCTCTTTGTAGATCGTATTACCTCTTTATACTGTAGAGTAGTCCAAAGAAGGGAAATAAGTCATCTAAGGCAACAATTGTGTGGTGGCTGAAGGAAGCAGTTGAGCTGACTTAAATTTCTAAAGGGTGCCTGTTGCTGAGGAGTTTAGGGGCGCACTTGAAGCGCTCTCGGGTGACTTCCTGGGCTGAGTCACAGCAGGTGTCTCTGCATGAAATTTGCTGGGCCGTTACTGGGAAGTCGTTGTCCACTTTTGCTAGACATTATCGCTTGGATGTTAGGGTTCCGGCTTCCATGTACTTTAGTGAGAGTGTTTTACGAGTGGAACTCTCCACGTCCCATCCAAGTTAAGGGTAGTTTAGGTACATCCCAGGAGTCTGGACTGATCTGGATATGTACAGGGAAAGGAAAATTGGTTCTTACCTCCTAATTTTCGTTCCTGTAATACCATAGATCAGTCCAGAGACCTGTCCATTTACTGGAGGGGAGGGGGGAGAGTCCACTACTCGTACTGTTGCTTAGTATATAATGCGGAGTTGTTGGAGGTTTTCAGTGCTGATTGCTTATGTTAAATTTGGGAAACGAGTTTTCCATTGTTTTTTTTTTTTTTAGCAACTTTGCCTTCTTCTGGCTTCTTGGAGGGGAGTGAGTTTGCTTAGAAATTTATGGTGGTTGCTGTCATCTTGACTTGGGTACAGGCCAATACTGAAGGACTGTAGGTGGCATACCAGGTTATGTTCAGTGTTGGTGAAACTTTCTCTGTCTCCATCTGCTGACAGGGAGGCCAAACTCAGAAGTCTGGACTGATCTCTGGTACTGGGAACAAAAATTAGCAGATAAGAACAAATTTTCCTTTATTGTAGTTATGATAATTTCTGGCTTTCTGAAAAGAGGATTCATGAAAGAATACATTGATTTGTTTTATTACATGATTGCTTGGATCTGTTTGTTTGCTTTTTACATGATATACTTGTGCATTTATAAACTGCAATAAATATAAAATACATAAGGAATTTTTAATGCTGGTAAGTGCTGGAAATAATTGAGGTAAAATATTTTAAAGTTTCATGCATGATGCATAATGACTGTTGCAAACTACTTAGAAAGCCATTGTAGGGTGCAGTATATGGCATTATTTATCAATAAGAATGCAACTAGGAAGTCTCAGACCTGCTTGCTTATAGCCCACCCATGTTAACCTTGTGCCTACCCAAAAAAACAGTTCTGGCTACACCATGCCTTGTCTAACAGTCAAAGCAGTTTACATCTAAAAACACGCCTAATAAAAACTATTGTTCTGAATCCTAGAGTTGAGAGGACAGGTAAAAGATTTTTGACTGACAAAGAAACTATTCATTTTCTTTTTTTTTTTTTTTTTTAAGCTTGATTCATTCAAGATAAACAAGTAATTTAGTAGGAAAGAAGACCATTCTTATTCAAATCTCCTATCCTTATTTCTTTTCTTTGAATTGGGAACCGCAGGTTCTGCAACTTTCATCTGCTGGAGACAGAGAAATGCTGGAGACAGAGAAATACTGAAGGGACGCAGAGGGTGCACCAGGTTAAGAGAGGGCGCCCTTCAAGTTTTTCTCTGTCTCCATCTGCTGGAAGGGAGGCATAATCCCACTGTCTGGACTGATCCGGGTACGTTCAAGGAATTTATATTCTTATTTACCCAAAAGTGATAGAACACTAGAGAGAAGGCGTCTCACTAGGGTAGACTGTATAGGCCAATTGGTCTTTTATGTGTCCTCATTTAGGGGCCAATTTTTAAACTATGTGCTTGGCTTGCAAGCTTATTTCCAAAAACTAAGGCCAGTGGGGGGGAATACAGCACTTTGCATCTGCATGTGAAAATATGAACAGGGCTTTCAAAATGAGATCCCCCATATGTACTTTTTCTTCCCCTGCGTAACCTTGGAGCTACCCCCCCCCCCAGAAAGAGATCTAGGCCTCATAGTGGATAACACATTGAAATCGTCGGCTCAGT
The DNA here is from genome assembly GCF_901001135.1 of Rhinatrema bivittatum. Taxonomy (NCBI): domain Eukaryota; kingdom Metazoa; phylum Chordata; class Amphibia; order Gymnophiona; family Rhinatrematidae; genus Rhinatrema; species Rhinatrema bivittatum. Next base: position 21,987,613 of record NC_042617.1, on the reverse strand, counting down.
GTGCTGCAGTAGTCAAAAAAGCAAGCAGGATGTTAGGAATTATTAGGAAGGGAATGGTGAATAAAACGGAAAATGTCATAATGCCTCTGTATCGCTCCATGGTGAGACCGCACCTTGAATACTGTGTACAATTCTGGTCACCGCATCTCAAGAAAGATTTAATTGCTTGTATTTGATGTAAGTTTGCTACAAACAAATCATTTAAAATTGTATCATGGGTTTTTGGGGGAGGATTCTGGTTAGCAGCTGATTTTGAGTAAATAAATTCATAGACCTGGCCTGCACTTTAGATTGGATTTCGTCACCATACATTAATATCTGTTTGTTTATTATTTTTTTCCTCTAGGAAATGAAGCCATTCATGCTGTCAGTAAGGATCTGTGCTGCGTGTAAACCTCAGGATCACGTCGGTTTGAAAAGGAATCCTCTTTCTATAGATCCCCTTCTGTAGATGTCCTTGGGCATTGTTCAGTAGCCCCCCCCCCCCCAGCACTGTTGGAGAAATTCTGGCTGTAACTTTCCTTGGAGGAGCTCGTCGTGTTCTTAATCCCTCGGACTGTCCTCGCGTGGCTTCACGTGGCCCCTGACTCGTTTCCCTAACAATGCTGAGGTACTGGGGGGAGATTCCCGTGTCCTCCAGCCAGACCAGCAGAAGCTCCTTTGAGCTGCTGCAGCGCGAGTTTCGGACCGTGGAGGTGCAGGACCCACCGCTGCACCAGCCCTCTGCGCACAAGCCCCGGCCCGCCACCATGCTGGACGTCCCCTCGGAGCCCTGCGGCCTGACCATCCACACCATCCAGCTCATTCAGCACACCCGGCGCCTGCGCAGCCTGATCGCCGCCACCCAGCTGCAGGGCCAGCCGCAGGCCGAGGGGATCAAAACAGAGGAGAGCGAGCCCCTGCCGCCCCGCCCCAGTTCCCCCATTTTGCCCAATGACCTGCTACCCGTTGACAGCAAGATCCCCCGGCTGCCCTTTCATCTGAGGCACAGTGACCCCGAGAGTGACTTCTACAGGTAGGCATGGGGGGCGTGGGGGGGGGGGGGGAGATACATTTGGGAAAACTCAGGCACCAGTTTAAAGTTTTTAGGAGCCACGGAAAATGTTTCTCTTACTTTTTTGCTCTTGTTGTTTTCTTTGGAGTTAAAAAAAATGTTTGTGGTTTTTTTTTTTTCATTTTTATTGTATTTCATTCAAGTACATTTATTTATTTATTTGTTGGGTTTTATATACCGGCGTTCGGTGAAGCCATCACAACGGTTTACAAGATTCAGATGGTAGTTAGTATCTTAACATAGGCGAATTAAGGATATAGCAGGATACATATTATATGGTTAAAGGGGGATCGGAGTGGGTAAGCATTAAAGGAGGGGGATAGGAAGGGGGGGATGGGCTTCGGGGGGGTGAATAGAAAGAGAGGGGAAAGGAGGGGTTACAAGGGTGGTGAAATTAGTTAAACGTAAAGTTATTCTTTTTTATAGTCCGACATAAGATCATTTTTGCATGAAAAGGGTTTGCTTGGTGCTGGTTGATGTCTTGGTTTTTGCGTGGTTTTGGTTGGTAGTTGTGTTGCGTGTTTGGCTGTTGTGATAGTTTATTGTATCGGGCAATCTACAACTTTATACTGTTACGGTAGAGCTTGGGGTTAAGATTAAATACTCTAGGCATAGCATATAAGAGTAGGGTAAGGTAGGTCTTTCCTTGCCGCTGAAATCTGAGAGTAGGCCTCAAGGAGACCATTAGAAGGATTTTTCAGCAATGGGACTCTCCACGACAAGGAAACATGAGCCTAAGAAGCCAGGTGGAATTTGCGATGATGACCAGTAGTCCACAAACTCCAAGAGATGCAGATGTGGAATGCAAGAAAACCCACTCTGTACCCTGTTACCAATCATGAAGTCGGCAAGGTACCAATTATAGACCTGTAGATACAAATACCAGGGTAAAGGGTATTTCTTTTAGTTCATTCGGACAGGTGGCTACCCATTATACATTATGGGTCCATGAGCAGGTTTAAAAAATAAATTGCACTCTTATTCCTTTTCTTTTATACTGAATCTATGTGTTCCTTTAAAAATCACAAGTAAAAAGAGTTATATTCATATATAGGCCAACAATCCCCTTATGAAGTGTTGAGCTATGGGTTTTTTTTTAATCATTATATACCTCAAAAACACTTATTCTCATTAACACAAAACCAGTGTTTAATAAAACCACTTACCTTGTTCAAGCGTCAGAATATCTTCCTGTAAATCTTCAACGTGAAGCTTGTGTGGAGCCCTGCGTTACGGCTGAAGAATCTTTGAAATAAAGCTTCTGAGGGCTTTTCTAAAGATATCAGGAAGATTTTGAAGCAATTTGTAGACTCCCTTAAGTTCGTCACCATGAAAGCCTATCTGAAGTCGGTATGGAAGTTGCCATAATAGATAAACCTGTTAAACTGGTAGGGTATGGCCTCCCTGAAGAAGCCTATCGGGCGAAACATGGCAGCATGTAGGAGAAGGGCATAGCCTTATGAATACTTCTGTTGAAGATTTACAAGAAGATATTCTGAAGCTTGAACAAGATAAGGGGTTTTATTAAAAACTGGTTTTAAGCACATCCTAACACAAAATTAGAGCACAAGTGTGTTTAAGATATATAACGATTAAAAACTATTTGCTATATATGAATATACCTCTTTTCATGTGTGTTTTTAAAGGAACATATAGATTTACTATAAAAGAAAAGGAATAAGCATGTGCTTTACCACTTATTGGCTGCCAAAATATGTGCCAGTGAACTAAGAGACAGGCCGTCCTATGGAGTAAATCCTATAAAACAACGGATTTTTGGGAAGCAAGATTCTTCAACCACACCTCCAGCTGACCACAGCAGATACACCAGGCGACGTCGGGACGGGGGAGACGATCCCGGCCCCTGAGAGGAAACCCTGGCCAAGGTGCAAGCACTTCAGACCAAGAGGACGTTCGAGAGAGCAAGCAAATGATAAAAGGCTACGTTTTCAGCAGTGCGACTAACCGGCAGAGTTCCCTGTCAAATTTCAAACTTGCATGCTGGTTTTCCAGCACAAGGAAGCCATGCAAATTGAGTTTGATCATCACGTTGTGCGGTTAAATATAAGCGTGTGACATGATGAAATGGGGCGTGAAGTTGGGTGAGTGAATGGTAACGCTGATTGATTATTTATTTATTTATTTATAGCTTTTATATACCGAGGTTCAATTAACAGGATTAATTATCACATCGGTTTACATTACAACCAGCAAAAAAAACAACAGTGACACAGTCTTGTCTTACATTGAACAGGGTAGAGAAACCTGGATAACATAACTAGGGTGAAAGCAGGTATAGAAACATGGGTAGACATAGCTTGGGTGAAAGCTGGGAACTTATATTGGGAAGGACTATGCTAACCTCCTTAGGGAGACAGTAACACGATGATACGGACTGAAACCATGACGGGAAAGGAGTGGTTATGGGAAAGCTTGGCCGAACAACAAAGTCTTAAGTCTCTTCTTGAAGGTGATTGGACATTGTTCAAGTCTTAGTTCAGGAGGAAGCAGGCTCCGTTGCTTGGGGCCTGAAGCGGACATAGCTCTTTTTCTGAAGGAGGTCTTGATGGTGGGTGCTTGCAGAGTGCCTCTCTGGCCTAGTCTTAGAGGACGGGCGGAGGTGTGGAGTTGCAAAGATATTGTAAGATCCAGTGGGGTGAGGTTGTGTATGGCCTTGTGAGTGACTGTTAACAGTTTGTGAAGGATTCTAAACTTAATTGGGAGCCAATGTAATTTCTTTAAAATTGGAGTAATATGGTCCCTCTTGTTGGATTTTGTGAGAATCCTAGCAGTTACGTTCTGTAGCAACTGGAGGGGCTTGAGTGAGATATCTGGCAGGCCGTGAAGAAGTGCATTGCAATAGTCAATTTTTGAGAAATTGATGGATTGTAGGACTGACCTGAAATCCTGGAAATGGAGGAGGGGTCTTGGCCTTTTTAGAACTTGGAGTTTAAAGTAACACTCCTTTACCGTGTTGTTGATGAAGCCTGTACACTAGCGCGTCCCTAGCGCCTCCTTTTTGACAGAAGCGGCAGCTGTCAGCGGGTTTGACAGCCGACGCTCAATTTTACCGGCATCGGCTCTTGGACCCACTGACAGCCACGGGTTCGGAAAACGGACGCCGGCAAAATTGAGCGTCCATCTTCCAACCTGCAGGCAGATTTTTACTTTTTTTTTTTTGGGGCCTCCGACTTAATAGCGCCATGATATTAAGTTGGAGGGTGCACAGAAAAGCAGTTTTTACTGCTTTTCTGTGCACTTTCCCGGTTCCTGAAGAAATTAGCGCCTACCTTTGGGTAGGCGCTAATTTCTTAAAGTAAAATGTGCGGCTTGGCTGCACATTTTACTTACTGAATCGCGCGGGAATACCTAACAGGGCCATCAACATGCATTTGCAGGTTGCGGGCGCACTGTACTGTACCGTATCGGCCAGTTAGGGTCCGGCGTGGCCGGGAAGTGAAAGGGTCTGCCTTCTGTTAGCTGACCGGGTGCAGGACGAGGAGAGAGATCGAGTTCTTCCAGCATCTCCCTTCTACAGTCGCCGCTGCTCTGCGGCCCGGCACGGATGCTGCCACAGATCGGTGCTTGAGAAACCCCGGCTCGGAGGAGAAACAGGAGCGCTACCTGAAACGGAGGCAAGCATGGCGTAGGAGCATCCAAATGGGGCAGCAAAATGCAAAAAAAAAGTACCCGGCAGGAAAGAGAGCTCCCGTTTAGCTGCCAGCCAAGGTTATAAAACAAAACAACCAAACCTTTTACTAGACTGTCCTCGTAAAGCACCAGTTCGGCAATAGTTGGGGAACAGATAGCATGAAATTCTGTCGTACTATGGGGTCCTAGAAGCCATACTGGTTTTGCAGAAAGCTGGGTTCTTTGCGGGTTGTGCCAGCTTTGTATGGAACATAACGATTAGCCAAGGACCAAAGGAAACCTTTCACTCATGCTCTCTCTGTCTGTAAGGTCCTGGAGGGGCTCCGTTCACCCATGCCTCGCGCTCCTTTCTCTCTGCTCCTGGGATCCGGGGAGGGCACGCCCGGGGGTGCATCAGTTGGTCGCTCCATGCCCTGGGGGAAGGCATTCCCAGGCTAGCACAACCTGCTCTTTCCTGGGACTGTCGTTGCTGGCTATGCTGACATTTGTCGAGCAGAACATAAGAGCTGCCATGACGGATCAGACCGAAGATCCATCAGGCCCAGGAGCCTGTTTGCGACAGTGGCCAATCCAGGTCACAAGTACAAAAGCAATTATAACCGCTGCCGCAAAGATTTGCATTTTTTTTTCACCTTAAACCCTGCAGTTTTGCCGGAAATTACATTTTGTTGGCAACCTGTGATGTGTTTTTTTTCTTTAAGAAGACAGCCGGAAATGTCAGAAGGTTGCCTGCTGCCTTATCACGCAGGTGCTTCTGTACGTGAGTCTTTGAGACCACACAGGCCCCCATTATATGGTGTCTTATCCTATGTGTGTGTGCGTTAAAATAAGTTAAAATGAAAGCCAAGTAGTTTTGGACAAGGTGAAAACAAAGACACGGGGTATGCGACCAGCAGAGGGAGATGCAGGGCAACTTGAAACTTTGAAAGAAACAAAATGCTGTTTGTGTTTTTCATTTGTCTTCTGAAGACGTTTTCGCTGCAGGTTAACGCAACATAATTAATTTCATTGATCGAAGAGTTTATGAAACCTAATCTCTCCTCCCTGCTTAGTCGTGATGCGGGAGAGCTGGGCACGCTTCAAGCCCAGACCGCTGCTCCTGCCTGGGGCTGGCAGCGCTACAGGCCTGGTGGGGTAGGGGCAGGAGCCAGCTGTTGCTTTTAGGGTGGGCAGCAGCAGGGGTAGTAGATGGCAGCAGAAGTCGGTGGAAGGCAGGAGGGTGCTGCCGCCCTGCTGCCTGTCTACCACGAGAAGTTGTGCAGCATAGAAAGAGGCGAGGGAGTTGGGGGAAAACGCTGGGTGGCTAGATAATTTGTACGGAAAGGGGGTAAGAAGAGGGGGTCTTGCATGGGGAGGGTGAAATGCTAAGAGATGTTCTCTGCCTTCCGCTCCGCGCAAAGCTTGATGCCCCCCCCTCTCTCGCTTGTGTGTGTGTGTCTCTGCCATCAGAGGGAAGGGGGAACCCGTGACCGAGCTGAGCTGGAGCTCCTGCCGGCAGCTCCTCTACCAGTCGGTCGCCACCATCTTGGCCCACGCTGGGTTCGACTGCGCCCACGAGGGCGTCCTGGAGACCCTGACGGACATCGCGCACGAGTACTGCTTGAAGTTCACCAAGGTGCTGAGGTTCTCGGTGGACCAGGAGGCCAAGCTGGGGCAGACCCCCTTCTCGGACGTCATGGAGCAAGTGTTTCACGAGATGGGCGTCGGCAGCGTGCTCTCCCTGCAGCGCTTCTGGCAGCATCGCATCAAGGATTACCACAGCTACATGCTTCAGGTGAGAGCAGCAGGGGGTGTGTGTGTGTGTGTGTGGCGTCCGTCAGATCCGGTGCGCAGACATCCGTAAGCGCTGCACGCCGTGAAAACCGTGCTACGTTTCCAAAGTCCCAGAGCGGGTATTCTGTCCTGAAATTACCCCCGCTGAAGGCTGCGCCTTGATATGTTAAGATGTCCCCAATAAAAGTCGCACGTCCCTTTTTTTTTTTCTCTTTATTAATTTTTTAAACAACAAAGAAAGCATCCACTTTGTCATGAAATACGGTTTAAACAATTGAAAATGAAATCAGTTTACCATTTGCAATGTAACCATCAAAACAATATAGATTCAGTTGTTAAATTAACCCATTAGACCCCCTATACATCAGGGGGGTAGAGTACATGCAGATTAAAGGAGAATACGGGCAATATTTAAATCAAATTAGAAAAAGACGACTTATCCATAACCAGATTACTCAACCTGGACTACAGTTTACCCACTGCCTATCTGCAGCGACACCTTTTTAGCCTCGATGAGCTTCAGTGGCGCGTCCTTTTATTTCGGTATAGAACGTAAAGGAGACCTGAGAGTAAGACCAAGAGAAGCCACAGAACCTGGCCAGCAGTCTGTGGTTATACAATCAGCCAAGGTTTTCTCCAAGTGACTCCGGGGGTGGGGGGTGGGCACTGCATCCCGGGGAGCAAACCCTGAATCCCTCACTGGGGACCCCCCGAGTCCTCGTCGAGGTGGTCCAGGCAGAACTGTGGCCGTCGGCGGCAGAATACATTTTAAACAAGGTCACTGATTCTCGAGGCATAAGCCCAGCCTCAGTACGGGTGGAAATCCCTGAAGCTGGGGCTCGGCTTCCCCAAGTGCTTCTCTGCCAGCAGGGCCTTGCAGACCAGGAGTGAGAGGGTTCGAGCCCCATCTTCTTAGGGTAAGGGGGACCTGTTTTCAAAGCCATTTTTTTGCCTGGGTAAATTGCCCTCCCTCCAACGCTGCGGGCTTCTGCTCGGATTTAAATGGAGCGCTCCTTCGGGATGCACCATTTTGAAAAGTGCCTGCAGTATTTCCCCGTTGTATAACCAGGCTGGTTCTCCTGCGTGAAAACCCTTTGGACACAGAGGGCAGAGAGCATGTCTGACGCGCCTGTGTCATCCAGAAAACCATTTACTCTGGGGGACAGGAACCTAGCAAGCAGCAGCAGTGGTCTGAATAAACGCGAACTATGCAGATCTCCCTGCCCTCTGATTGGCTCCTCAAAGTCCCAGCCTGGTCGGATTTAGCTGGTCTCGGACACTGGTGGGTGACTTAGCATTGCCAAATGTTCCCTCTCTGTTTACTTTTCTATCTTGCCTTCCACCCTCTCCCTTACTCCACGGCAGGTCAGCAAGCAGCTCTCTGAAGAATATGAGAACATCATCCACCCAGCAAAGGCAGCCGAGGACATGAAACCTGTGAAGATCAAGGAGGAGCCGGTCAGCGACATCACCTTCCCTATCAACGAGGAACTGGAGGGAGACCTAGCGCCTGGGGACCAGTCCCTGCCCGTGGGTGTCCTGGGGGCGCAGAGTGAGAGGTTTGCCGCCAACCTGGAAGTGGAAGCTTCACCTCAGGCTTCAGGTAGGGGGCTAGCACTGCTAGCACACGTTACACGACTCAGAAAAGCTCCAGGTGCGCTTGTGTTTAACATTCCTCGAGAGTCTGCCACCCTGCCTGGACTCCGAGCAAAGATCAGCTTAAGAGAGGCAAAGCGTGCTTGTGTAAAGCAGACATCGGAGACCTGCTCTGAGAAAGCACAGGAGAGTTATTGCAAATATAGGACAGCTGCACACCTGTGAGTGTTACAGAGGAGCGGGACACACTCGGAGTATAGGAGAGTTATCGGTGCTGCACACCTGTGAGTGTTACAGAGGAGCGGGACACACTCGGAGTATAGGAGAGTTATTGGTGCTGCACACCTGTGAGTGTTACAGAGGGACGGGACACACTCGGAGTATAGGAGAGTTATCGGTGCTGCACTCCTGTGAGAGTAACACAGGGACGGGACACACTCAGAGTATAGGAGAGTTATCGGTGCTGCACGCCTGTGAGTGTTACAGAGGGACGGGACACACTCGGAGTATAGGAGAGTTATCGGTGCTGCACACCTGTGAGTGTTACAGAGGAGCGGGACACACTCGGAGTATAGGAGAGTTATTGGTGCTGCACACCTGTGAGTGTTACAGAGGAGCGGGACACACTCGGAGTATAGGAGAGTTATCGGTGCTGCACACCTGTGAGTGTTACAGAGGGACGGGACACACTCAGAGTATAGGAGAGTTATCGGTGCTGCACTCCTGTGAGAGTAACACAGGGACGGGACACACTCAGAGTATAGGAGAGTTATCGGTGCTGCACGCCTGTGAGTGTTACAGAGGGACGGGACACACTCGGAGTGTAGGAGAGTTATCGGTGCTGCACACCTGTGTGTGTTACAGAGGAGTGGGACACACTCTGAGTATAGGAGAGTTATCGGTGCTGCACTCCTGTGAGTGTTACAGAGGGACGGGACACACTCGGAGTGTAGGAGAGTTATCGGTTCTGCACAGCTGTGTGTGTTACAGAGGAGTGGGACACACTCTGAGTATAGGAGAGTTATCGGTGCTGCACTCCTGTGAGTGTTACAGAGGGACGGGACACACTCGGAGTGTAGGAGAGTTATCGGTGCTGCACAGCTGTGAGTGTTACAGAGGGGTGGGACACACTCGGAGTATAGGAGAGTTATCGGTGCTGCACGCCTGTGAGTGTTACAGAGGGACAGGACACACTCGGAGTATAGGAGAGTTATCGGTGCTGCACTCCTGTGAGTGTTACAGAGGGACGGGACACACTCTGAGTATAGGAGAGTTATCGGTGCTGCACTCCTGTGAGTGTGACAGAGGGACGGGACACACTCTGAGTATAGGAGAGTTATCGGTGCTGCACACCTGTGAGTGTTACAGAGGGACGGGACACACTCTGAGTATAGGAGAGTTATCGGTGCTGCACTCCTGTGAGAGTAACACAGGGACGGGACACACTCAGAGTATAGGAGAGTTATCGGTGCTGCACGCCTGTGAGTGTTACAGAGGGACGGGACACACTCGGAGTATAGGAGAGTTATCGGTGCTGCACTCCTGTGAGTGTTACAGAGGGACGGGACACACTCGGAGTGTAGGAGAGTTATCGGTGCTGCACAGCTGTGAGTGTTACAGAGGGGTGGGACACACTCGGAGTATAGGAGAGTTATCGGTGCTGCACACCTGTGAGTGTTACAGAGGGACGGGACACACTCGGAGTATAGGAGAGTTATCGGTGCTGCACTCCTGTGTGTGTTACAGAGGGACGGGACACACTCGGAGTATAGGAGAGTTATCGGTGCTGCACGCCTGTGAGTGTTACAGAGGGACGGGACACACTCGGATATAGGAGAGTTATCGGTGCTGCACTCCTGTGAGTGTTACAGAGGGGTGGGACACACTCGGAGTATAGGAGAGTTATCGGTGCTGCACACCTGTGAGTGTTACAGAGGGACGGGACACACTCGGTGTATAGGAGAGTTATCGGTGCTGCACTCCTGTGAGAGTAACACAGGGACGGGACACACTCAGAGTATAGGAGAGTTATCGGTGCTGCACGCCTGTGAGTGTTACAGAGGGACGGGACACACTCTGAGTATAGGAGAGTTATCGGTGCTGCACACCTGTGAGTGTTACAGAGGGGCGGGACACACTCTGAGTATGCTGCACTCCTGTGAGTGTTACAGAGGGGCGGGACACACTCGGAGTGTAGGAGAGTTATCGGTGCTGCACAGCTGTGAGTGTTACAGAGGGACGGGACACACTCGGAGTGTAGGAGAGTTATCGGTGCTGCACAGCTGTGAGTGTTACAGAGGGACGGGACACACTCAGGGGTAGATTTTAAAAGAAGCGCGATCAGCCTACTTTTGCTTGCGCATCAGACTCGAGCAAAAGTACGCTGGATTTTAGTAGATACGCGCGGAGCCGCGCGTATCCACTAAAATCCTGGATCGGCGCGCGCAAGGCTATCGATTTTGTATAGCCTGCGCGCGCCGAGCCGCGCTGCCTCCCCCCGTTCCCTCCGAGGCCGCTCCGAAATCGGAGCGGCCTCGGAGGGAACTTTCCTTTGCCCTCCCCTCACCTTACCCTCCCTTCCCCTACCTAACCCACCCACCCGGCCCTGTCTACACCCCCCCCTTACCTTTGTCGGGGGATTTACGCCTCCCAGAGGGAGACGTAAATCCCCGCGCGCCAGCGGGCCTGCTGCGCGCCGGGCCGCGACCTGGGGGCGGGTACGGAGGGCGCGGCCACGCCCCCGGGCCGTAGCCACGCCCCCGTACCCGCCCCCAAAACGCTGCCGACACGCCCCCGGAACGCCGCGACGACCGGGCCCGCCCCCCGACACGCCCCCCTCCGAGAACCCCGGGACTTACGCGAGTCCCGGGGCTCTGCGCGCGCCGGGAGGCCTATGTAAAATAGGCTTCCCGGCGCGCAGGGCCCTGCTCGCGTAAATCCGCCCAAAACCGGGCGGATTTACGCGAGCAGGGCTCTGAAAATCCGCCCCTCAGAGTATAGGAGAGTTATCGGTGCTGCACAGCTGTGTGTGTTACAGAGGGGTGGGACACACTCGGAGAATAGGAACATTAGATAGATTATATCCACCGAAGTGGCAGCATTTCAATATTTGGCTGCATTTATGCAGCTAAATAATTATCTGTCTAAGTAGTGGGTAGGACCAGGGTATTCAAGGCGTGGTTACTTATCCTGCTAACTTAGCCGAATAAGTGGGGATATTCAGATTTATCTGGTAAAGTTAGATTAGCTGAACAAGTTAGATCTGTTATTGAGCTGTCTAAAGTTAGCTGGATAAACTTACTGCACTAACTTAAACTTACCCAAATATATATTCAGCAGTGGCTATGCCGCTGAATATCCCAGCTAAGTTAACCAAATATGTTTATCTCACTAACTTTCTCAGCCAGATAGTCTTAGAATATGGACCTCATTGAGTGTAGATAAATAACATAGTACATGATGACAGATAAAGACCAAAATGGCCCATCCAGTCTGCCCAGGAAGATATTTATCATTGTAATTGCTGCCGCTCTGTGCAGGTTAGCCATATGCCTTCTGTTTAGGGTTGTAACTGCCGCTCTGTGCAGGTTACCCCCGTGCTCTCTGGTTAAGGTTGTAACTGCCGCTCTGTGCAGGTTACTCCCCTGCTCTCTGGTTAAGGTTGTAACTGCTGCTCTGTGCAGGTTACCCCTGAGCTTTCTGTTTAGGGTTGTAACTGCCGCTCTGTGCAGGTTACCCCTGGGCCTTCTGTTTTAAGGTCGTAACTGCCACTCTGTGCAGGTTACTCCCCTGCTCTCTGGTTAAGGTTATAACTGCCGCTCTGTGCAGGTTACCCCTGAGCTTTCTGTTTAGGGTTGTAACTGCCGCTCTGTGCAGGTTACCCCTGAGCTTTCTGTTTAGGGTTGTAACTGCTGCTCTGTGCAGGTTACCCCTGAGCTTTCTGTTTAGGGTTGTAACTGCCGCTCTGTGCAGGTTACCCCTGGGCCTTCTGTTTTAAGGTCGTAACTGCCGTTCTGTGCAGGTTACTCCCCTGCTCTCTGGTTAGGGTTGTAACTGCCGCTCTGTGCAGGCTACTCCCCTGCTCTCTGGTTAAGGTTGTAACTGCCGCTCTGTGCAGGTTACTCCCCTGCTCTTTGGTTAGAGTTGTAACTGCCGCTCTGTGCAGGTTACTCCCCTGCTCTCTGGTTAGGGTCGTAACTGCCGCTCTGTGCAGGTTACTCCCCTGCTCTCTGGTTAAGGTCGTAACTGCCGCTCTGTGCAGGTTACTCCCCTGATCTCTGGTTAAGGTCGTAACTGCCACTCTGTGCAGGTTACTCCCCTGCTCTCTGGTTAGGGTCGTAACTGCCGCTCTGTGCAGGTTACTCCCCTGCTCTCTGGTTAAGGTTGTAACTGCCGCTCTGTGCAGGTTACTCCCCTGCTCTCTGGTTAAGGTTGTAACTGCCGCTCTGTGCAGGTTACTCCCCTGCTCTCTGGTTAGGGTTGTAACTGCCGCTCTGTGCAGGTTACTCCCCTGCTCTCTGGTTAGGGTTGTAACTGCCGCTCTGTGCAGGTTACTCCCCTGCTCTTTGGTTAGGGTTGTAACTGCCGCCCTGGGCCTTCTGTTTAGGGTTGTAACTGCTGCTGCACCATGCAGGTTACTGCAGTGCTTTGTTTCCATCCTTTTACCATTAAAGATCCTCTGTGCTTATCCCACAGTCTTTTGAATTTCAGGCTCCACCACCCTTTCAATAAAAATAAAAATGCCCTGATTTTGCTGAGTCTGCCCACCTGGAGCTTCATATCATGACCCCTAGTTCTACAGCTTCCTATCCATTGGAAAAGGTTTGATTCTCGTGTTTTATTAATACCCATTGAAAAGTCTTTATCTCTGTCCTCCGGCGTGTACATATTTAGGCCCTTCTGTCTCTTCTCATATGACTTTTGGTGGAGACCCTGCACCATTCTGGTCACCTTTCTCTTGACCTTTTCTCTCCTGTCTCTGGCCTGCTTTGAGATACGGCCTCACAAATGACCTGTACATGGGTGGACATCATCACCTCCAGTTTTCCTGCTGGATATGCCTCTTTCTATGCAGTCCTAATCATGGCCTTGTCACACTGCTTCGCTACCTTCATAACAACAGATACCTTTACGCTGAGCTCTGACTCTTGGTCCATGCACATCACTTTCACCCCCCCATCACATACTGCTCCTTTGGATTTCTGCACCCCAAATGTAAGACTCTGTGCTTTTTAGCATTGAATCTTAACTGCCAAGCATTCAGCCACTCCTCGAGGTTTCTTAGATAACATCTCAGTGTGTCTGCTCCTTCAGGGCTGTCCACTCTGTTGCAGATCTTAGTGTTGCCCATAAAAAGACCAACTTTTCTGTCTGACCACTCCCCAATATACCTCACAAAGATGCTGAACAGAAGTAGCCCCAGAACTGATCCCTGAGGCAACCCCATTAGTCACCTTTCTCTCCTTAACCAATTTCTAATCCATTCCTCCATCTTGGGACCTACCCCCAGGCTGCTCGCTTTATTCACGAGTCTTCTGTCTGAGCCAGTATTCAAAGTTTTGCTGAAATGCAAGTAAACCATCAGGATTGTACATGCATTGCTTCATTCTTTTCATTCGTTTTGGCAGTAGGCGTATATCTCATGAATGGATAGTAGACTCGCCAAAACAAATGGTGTGCGCATACGTAGCCAGTGCAAACCTACACTCACACCATTCGTTTTGGTGCCCCTGCTGTCCATTCATGGGATATGCGCTTACTGCCGAAACAAATGCACACCCCTATTAAACCAAATCCAGCACATGCCTTTGACCTAATTCTCTAGTTGCTCAATCGGATTCGTTTTGACTCGATCTTCCTCTGGTGAAACTATGTTGTCAGATCATGCAACCCACTGGACTGTAGATAGTTCATCATCCGTTCCTTCATTAGAGGTAAGGCTAAGGGGCATTTAAATTCTAACTTCCTCTTTACCTCTTTTGTAAAGCAAGCCTGCAACCGCCCTTCTCCAGTCCTCCGGCACCACTCCCATCTCCAAGGAGCTGTTGAAAGGTCCTTCAGTTGCCCTGCCAGGACCTTTCTGAGCTCCCCTAGGATGTTTCTCATCTGGCCCCATGATTTTGTCCACTTTCAATTTTGCTAGCTCCACACAAGCCCTGTCTTCCACAAACGGTGTGGTTTCTCCCCCATTCTCATATGTCAAACAGCAGTAGTCTTCCTCCTGGGTAGTCTTTAGTGGACACCAAACTGGAGTATTTGAGAAGCGTTTCTGCTTTTTCCTCGTCATCTTTCAATCTTACAGTTCCAGGTTTGTGTGCAAATACCTCATAGTAACATTTATTTATTTATTTATTTGAAGCTTTTATATACCGAGGTTTAGCACATGCCTTCACCCCGGTTTACATTGGAACGAAACAATGATACATAGAACAATTTGAGAAACAAAAGTATATGCAACTAGCATATGGAGAAGGAAGTAACAGGAAATAACTAAAAAATAATTTAATTCAAACATAGTAATGACGGCAGAAAAAGACCAAAATGGTCCATCCAGTCCACCCAGCAAGCCTCCCAAGGCAGTAACTGCCGCTCCGTGCAGGTTACCCCCATACATATCCATTGTGGATATCTTGAAAACGTGACTGGCCAATGGGTTTCAAGCACTGGGGTTGAGAAGGACTGGTACAGAGGAAGCATGGGAGGGGGAGGGGAAGGGTTCATGGTTCCTGACAGCAGGGGCTGGGCAGAGGTAAAGGTTGGATTTCCGAGCCTGGCCTAGCTGGGGCTGTGAAGGCAGTGGTCTCTCTGGAAGGGAGGGAGTCCTAGCAGTTATACAACAGTGGTTCCTACTGGTCGGACTGGGCTGCTGGGTTTTGGTGGAAACTGCACTCTTTGGCTCCAGTCATGGATTGTCGCTGTGGAGACTTGGCAGGGGAGTTAATGAAGGTTGTTAACGAAGGCTCACGGTTTTGCAGCCCCTGGGCCAGGGGAGGGCTGGATCTGATTAAGTCGGAAGCTCAAAGCTGCAGGGGAAAACATTCTGAATGGGAACAAATTCTCCGACATCAGAATCCAGCAGTTTCCACTGTTTTGTTTTGGGGTTTGTTTTTTTTTCTGTACGGTAGTCCCAGGTGAAACTACATTCGTTTGGGGAAAAAATTTCAAAGCCGCATTGTCGCCTGGGTAATCCAGGGTGGCTTACAAAACTTAACAGAATATTTGGAAAGCGCCTGCAGAGCTTGCCCCTTCCTTCCTTGAAAGTAAGTTTTTTATAGTTGCCAGCTTATCTCCGCACGAGACGACGCGCTCCCCCGTCTCCCTTGCAGCCTGGGCGCTGGTGCACGCTGCTCACCGTCCTCTCCTCTTCTTCCCAGGTGCGGAGGTAAACGCCTCGCCGCTCTGGAACCTGGTGCAGGTGAAAATGGAGCCGCAGGAGAGCGAGGAAGGGGCCGGGCAGGGCGTCCTGGGCAACGACGTCTTCGAGGAGCCCATGTCCGCCATGAGCGACTCGGCCATGCGGCAGAGCCCCGACGGCTCGGAGGGCAGCTACGGGTCCCACTCGCCGGACAGCCTGATGGGGCCCTCCCCAGTCTTCAACCAGCGCCCTAAGAAAAAGATGAGGAGGACATGAGCGGGGGGAAATGAGGTTTGGTTGGGGAAGGGCTTCTTGGGTTAATTCCAGTTCATTTTGGAAAGTGTTTTCAAAGGCTTGTTCTGGACATGGATAACAGTATTTTTTTAAGCCAAGTTCTGCTGTTTGTATATAATAAAGAATGTTCCTTTTTTTCTTTTTTTTTTTGCTATTGTAGCATTGGGTTTAAATGGATTGAATTGGTTTCCGTTTCTATATGATTTAAAAACAAAAAGCCTGATCCATTTATTATTATAGAGTCACCTCTTTCTCCTGAAGGTCCTGAAATACAGACTGTGCTCTCTTCGAAAATGTTCCCGAAACGCCGCCTCCTTTGGGAAGAAAAATGCATCTTGCATTCCCTCCAGTCTTGTAGCGCCACGGGGAAGGTTTTCAAAGGGATCTATTCCCCGGGGAGAGGGGGGGGGCCAGGTTGGGGCAGGAGCACTAAGGTAGCCAGCCCTGGGCACAGAGGTTGCTGGCTAAGTCTCGGATACAAACCAGCCGACTAGCCTGCAACAGCCAATCTGCCTTGGGCGCAGCAACGCTTTTAACGTCTGCCCCCCCCCCCCCTGTGGGACGGAGAAGCTGCAGAAGGCCTGCATCTTGGGGACCGGTCCTTGGTGCCACGTTGTGATGCCAACCGTGCAAGGGACCTGCTGACTGGATCGATTAGAGTTCAGAGGGCGCCATCCGGGAGTCATTGCTTCATTTATTTATTGAAACGTATTTGGGATGGGAAGAATAAAATACGAAAAAAGAGAGGAAAGAGAGCAGGACATGAGTGTGGGAAGAAGAGCGTAAAAGAGGCGTTTTCAGGTGGAAGGGACGCGGTGGTGGGGGTTGTACTCAGCCTGCAGAAATCCTAATGAGTGAGATCCGTGTGCCGTTGAAGTCCGTGGAGTGAATGATGTAGCTGAGGGTGACTGGTTTTTCACTGAGGTGAGCAGGAGATGGGAGGGAAGAGAAATGTTTTTAATCAGTTAGTTTACTTTTTGGCCAGCTCGTGCCTCCTTTCAGCTCAGACGGAACCGGGGCTGAGAGTCTGGTGCCATGAGCCTTCATGCGAAGCTATCTGGGGGATTTTCTCCTTATTATAATAGATGCTCCCTCCCACTTTTCCTAGCCTGGTCATTGAAGCAATTGTCGTTCCAGCACCCTGGTATCATGGGCTCCAGAGCCGGCCACCAGCTGTCACCCTTAATAATGACCACAACTCCTTACCCTTTGGAGCTGTGAAAGTTACCTCTTCAGCATCCCCAGCCACCCCGGGCTGCAGAAGGGCCTAATCCAGGTGTGGAACTGGGGATTCTCTGCGTGGCCTTGCACAGCACTGACCACTGAGCCACAAGACTGGCCCACAATTTCACTTCTATTTAAAAAAAAAAAAAAAATCCCTGTACGGCTATGGATTAAAATATAAGACTCCGCGAGATAAAGGCTCATCTGCTTCTACCATCGGAACCCTCGAGCTTCAGTTGCATGGTCTGTGATCTCATAACACCTTCCTGACCCTTTCAGCAGCTTTCTGTGTAGCTCCTGCCTCTGCGGCGATCAGAAGGAAGCATTTTCCAGCAAGGAAGGTAGAATTAAGAGTCACCGAACAAGTTATAGGTGTGGTACCTTTCTACTGGACTAACTTAATCCATCCGTGAGGAGGAGCTTTCCAGAGTTCGTCTCCCTGCATCAGCTCACTTACACTGAGTTTAAATAGTACCGAGTCAGCTAGATCTTAGGCTGCTTGCACGTCTCTTTACAGGGCCTGGGAAACAGTATCTCTCTGCATTTGGAAGTATATTTGATAATGGGTGAGAAGGCAAATGTTCTTAAGTCCTTTTGTGTTGCTTTCAAAGTATTTGATCGTCCTGATTGCAAATGTTTTCCCATCTTGTGAGCTCCTAAAGGCCCCTGAGTGTGAGGTCCTTAACGGAGTGATCTTCCTTTGAGAAGTGCTGAGCTGTCGTTCTGGTTTTCTCTAATGTTTTATATTATGTCTGTGAAGGTTTGTTCTTGTCCTTGATTTTTTTTTTTTTTTGTTTTGTCTTGTTTCATTGATGTAGCATCCTTTGTCATGTTTTTTTTTTTGCCCGAGATCATATACACGGTCTTCGTGGAGCAGCGTGCATGTGACCCTCTTATTCTGAATGTCTTTCCCATGGAGGTAGGTGTAGGGTCCTGTGAATTGTGCCGGTACAACATTCGTCATGATTTCTGGCAGGCGTTTGCACTGTTTTCCTTGATCCGGGTTTCTGTTTGGATTTTAATTCTTATGAGGGTAATTGTAGAACACCGTGCGTGACGATAGAGTCTGCGCATTCCTCTCACGCACGGACTTTTCCGTTAATTATCAAAGCCATTTTTCTGTGCACAAGATTGCTTTGAAAAAGCCAAAGTAAAGTCCCCTCGTATGCGCACAGGAAGTTGCACGCAGGAAGTTACTCCTAGCCCTAGCAGTCGTAACCTCTGCCTGCAAACTTACGCACAGATGTTTGAAAATCCCAAAGTGTGCGGGTACGTCCTATCCTTGCCTCAACTCCATCCCCACCCCCCCCGGAGGTCCTCTCAGCGGGGGTAAATAGATGTGGGAAACTGGATAAAGCAAATCTCTTGCCATAACAAAACCCATTCTTCCCTCCCCCCCAGTAACCAGTTCCCCCAGCGGCAAGTACATGCTTTCCCCCAACCGATCCCTCTGCCTGACCCGCAGCTGCACTCTCTCCCCCATCCTCCTGCTCCTTCCCGCTCTCAAACGCCACACCCTCGCTCCTTCTGTCCTCTTACCACCAGCTTCAATGGCTGGCAACAACTTTGCAGGAGACAGGAGGTCCATCGGCTGCTGAAGATTTGTACAGCTCAGGGGCTCAGCACCGAAATGGCACAAAGATAGAATGGAGGATCCAAGGCAGGCAAGGGACGAGTGGAAAACTACTGGAAGAAGTAGAGTTTTTCTAGTGTTTATGAAACAAACACCTATTTATTTTTGGGGCTTCAGAGGTGGCTTATTGGTTAAAACCTAACATAGCCCTACATATAAAGAGGAAGGGAGCAGTGGGGCGAGGACCCAACGCTATATTCCAACTGGAGAGTTGGGAAGGTGGATAGAAGGCATGGCCACCTCTTGCACATGTCACCCAAGCTCGGGTGCCCCAGCAGGGTGGGACAGTGAAGCAGGGAGAGAGATGCTCTGCCTTGGCAAGAGGTAGGGACACCGGGCCATGCTGTCTACGGGTGGAGGCTGTGGCTGCCCGTCTTAGGCTGTGTAAGGACAGGAACAGGGGTGAGGCTGCCCACAACTCCCCTTGAAGTGCAATCAGAGAGAAAGCAAAGGTGAGGAAAAAGGTCAAAGCAGAAAACAGCACCTCCTGTGGGGAGGTTGAGAGTGCACAGACCAGAATCAATGTGTGGTGATGCTGAATCTATGCTAAAGTATGAATATTATCAATAGAGCTGATGGATGGAGCCTCTCTTTGGCCTGATGGCTTCCCTTGGTGGCAAGGCCATAGCCCACACTGACCAGGCTCGGTTCTCCTAGGTGACGGACCCCAGTGTTCTGGAGGTGAGAAATATCAAGCCTCAATTAACCCTCCTTCCCACCACTTCTTACCTCCCCCAGTGGCCGAAGAAGCGGACTGGGGCTCTCCATTAATAGAAGCTTCCTTTCTAGTCATAAGAGCATAAGACGTGCCATACAGGATCAGACCAAGAGTCCATCAAGCCCGGTATCCTGTCTCCATCAGTGGCCAATCCAAGTCACAAGTACCTGGCAAGTACCCAAACACTAAATAGATCCCACGCTACTAAAGCCGGCAACAAGCAGTGGTTATTCCCTATTGATTACAGGCAGTTTAGGGACTTCAGGAACTTATCCAAACCTTTTTTTTAAACTCAGGTACCCTAACTTCCTTAACCACATCCTCTGGCAATGAATGTCATTGGCCTTCTGGGAGAGAAGGAAGGGGCTGGTGTGGTACATCTGCTTCTTGCGACAGAGGGTGAGATTTATTCCCACAAAGTTGTTCCGAGCAAGCTGAGAGGTGAAGGAGGGGGTGTTTTACCTTTTCCCTCCGGCAGTACCTGTTACCGAGAAAGCACTCGGGAATGGCACCTTCAGCTTCCTTTTGAACCAGGGCTAGGCCCATGGCGATTTTCGGCAATGGAACAGCTTAAGAGAATTCCTGTTTAAGATGCCCCGTACCTCTGGCCTTGCCCCTTCCACGGGGGAGTCTTGAGCCGAGAGCTGAATTTGCAACAGGGACAGGCTGACGAGTCACAGCTGAACCACCCCAGGCCTTGTGCCCGTCAGCTCCTTGCTGTTGCCGCCGCTTCCTGCTAAAGATCCCTCTCCGCTCTTGGTACATTTCCTCCCATATTTCTCAGGCCATGCAGATGGAAGCATTAAGCAGCAGAGGCAGTGATTTCCCCAGAATGCCTCCGGGGACAAGGAAGGCATTTAATCATGTGCAAAATAGCTGCGGCGGGGGCCTGGGGTAGCAGCTTGCGTGCGCACGCTGGGTTTCCTGATGAACCGAACAAGATGCCGTGATGTGGTTATGTGCGGGAGGCAGGGCTCAAACTGCCGCCTAATGAAGTCTCCGAGAGGGGAGCCACCAGATCAGGGCTTTGAGATGGCAGTGGAAATGGAGGTTAATGCTGTATTATTTCCCAGGCTGATGACGAGACCGGAATGTGAAAGTGCCGAAGCTGGCTTCTTGGGCATTAAGGCCGGTAATTGGGAATTTGAGCTTCACAGGATGCAGCCCTTAATGGAACATGATAGCGTTTCCCCCACCAAGCCATTAACGAGAGGGATTTCTGTGCCTTTCAATATTTATAATGGGGCATCTTCTGATATTTAAAGGAAATTACACCCTCTCGGTGCTGTGTGCTGTTTCCAGCAAGTGATGATAACCAGCAAGGGGGCTCGTCAAATTGGAGCTGGTTTTGAAATGTGGGGCTTTCTTTGAAAGCCCTAGGAGCAGCCGAGCTTGGGATGGGGAAGGCACAATCATGCCCTGCAGCTCCTGTCCTTCCCTCCCCCTCTCACACCCGTCCATGCACACAAACAGAAGTGTGAGACAGGGCAGCTCCTACCCGCTGCTGCCTGAAGGGCCGACGCTGCTGCCCTGTGCAAACGGTTACTGTGCTGCCCGCCCTCCCCCACCAGGCCTGTTCATTCAGTCTCTGCCCTGCTCCCTCCAGCAATCTAAAACCTGACCCTCTCCATCCCCACCCCCTCCAAACATGGCCACCAGCGGGATGGTGTCTGCCAGGCAGCCCTGAGCCCTCAGCTCCACTTTGGCTGCTGTTGAACCCAGGACACTGCGGCCCCCCACCCCAGACGCAGCTCTGTGCAAGTGCACAGCTTGCACAATGGGCTGCACCGGCCCTGGCCTGAACCAATCTGCTCCCATTCCATGTCGGGTCATTAACAACCCGGGAGAGGGGGTGTCCACATAAAGGAACTCAAAAATACTGGCTTGGCAGTCATTTTTAAAAGCTGATACAGGCTGTTTCATCGCTGACTTGTTTTGAAATATTGCACAGCAGTGAAAAAAAAAAAAAAAAGAATCAGGGCTTAGCAAGTGTTTGGCACCTTTTTTTTCACCTCTGCACCAGCCCCTGAAAATGACAGGAGGGGAAGGGCTGGATAAGAGAGCAGAGCGGCTCTTCTCTGCTCCATTCTGTCTGCTCCAGTCTCGCCCCCTCCTCTCCTGATCTCTGCAGGCTGGAGGGGAGGGGCTCAATAGAGCAGGAAGCAGAGAGCTATTCTTTGCAGGGCACTGGCCAATAGAGTTGGGGCATCTATTAGTAACCATTGTGTACTCTAAAATTTTACTTCCTGTTTTTAACACTAATGTGCATTTTTCTTTTTTTTTTTTCTCCTTTTAACCACTTTGGGCCGGATTTTAATACCTACGCACGGGTGTACATTTGTGCGCGCAACGCGGCATGCACAAATGTACACCTGATTTTATAACAGCTGCGCACGCATGTTATAAAATCCGGGGCTGGAGCGCGCAAGGGGTGCACAATAGTGCACCCCTTGCGCGCGCCGAGCTCTTGGGGGTGCCCTGCTGGCTTTCCCCGTTTCCTCCGCCCCCCAACCCTACCTAAACCCCCCCCCCCAACCTTTATTTTATAAGTTGCGCCTGCCTCCAGGTTGCGCGCGCCGGCCAACAGCCGGCGCGCGCTCCCGAGCACAGCAGCAAATGGCTGCCCTGCCTGGAGGCTCTGGTCCCGCCCTGCCAATCCCCGCCCCTTTTTTCAAGCCCCGGAACTTACACACGTCCCGGGGCTTTACGTGCGCCGCCGGGCCTTTTGAAAATAGGCCCGGCGCATGTAACCCCCCCCACGCGTGTAAATCCTTTGAAAATCTGCCCCGTTATGTATTAACTTTGGCAATACATGCACAAGGTTTCCTGCATCTAAATCTGAGACCAGCAGCAGTGGTGCCTCTCTCTCTCTCTCTCTCTCACCCTTCCCCCACTGGTGCTTTTCCCATGCCTTAATGGCTGCAGAGGAGGCACAGCTGAGTTTTATCACTATGTTTTGCTGTTTTATTTTGGTGTGGCTCGATATGTGAGGTCTTTCTTATTATCCACTTTGTGCACTGCTTTGGGTGGCATTTTTTTTTTATAAATACACAAAGTAAATAAAAGCCCTGCCCTCTCATGCCTCCTGCTGACCGTGGGGGAGGGATCATACTGTGACTGAACCCTGAGCAGGGAGTGAGGCACAAGCTGCTTGCCCTAATTTTCCCCGCACCCCACCTCCCCCCCCCCCCGTAAGAATGGCCCTGCCTCTGACTTACCAGCATCTTTGAAGGGAAAAAAAAGTCCTAAATGGAAGGTTAAGAATTATTCAGAAGGGAACAGAGGATAAAACTGAGACTATCCTAGTGTCCCTGTATCGAACCATGAGTAATGTGCAGTTCTGGTTGCCCCACCTCCAAAAAGATGCGGAGGAGGGCGACACAAATGATAACGAGGATGGAGGGGCTCCCCTTTGAAGGAAGGCGGGACAGGTTTGTCCTGATTAGATAGGTTATGGGTAATTGTATAAAAAGAAACAAGTTCATCTCGACCAAGCATCATAAATCATGTATCATGTGACTTCATTGGCCCTTGTTAGTCTGCAGTAGGCGGGCAGCGAGGGATGCACATGCGAGTTTAGCGTATAACATATTTATTTATTTATTTATTTATTTATTAACTTTTATTTACCGACATTCGTGAAACACATCATGCCGGTTTACATAGAACTCAACTGGGAGATACAGTATAACAATATAACAATATGACATTGAAACAATTGGATGTTTCTAAAACGAGAAGCAACAAACAGAAAAACCAAAAGCAAAATACAACAAAATAAATAATGTTAAAGGAAAACGAGGAGTGGAGGTTTGAAAGGAGGGTAGGCAGGGGGGTAGGGCGAGGGGGGGGGAGGGTAAGGGGTAGAAGGTAGAAAAGGTGGGAAAAGGGGGATAAGTGAGGGAAAAGAAGGTATAGATTGAGGAAAAAGGGGAGAGCAAGGGGAAAAGGAAGGGAGGGGGAGAAAGGCTTGTTTGAAGAAGTGAGGGGAGAGAAAGGCAGAAAAGAGGGATACTATGTACAGATGACTAATGTACAGGAATCACTTAACTAAGTAGGATTATGGAAGAGTTGAAGCAGGCAGTATTCAATGGGGTAAAAGGTTTTCTTCAGAGGAAGGACCTGGGAAAGGGGGGGAGCAGGGAGTGTAAGGTAGAGCAAGGGGACTAAAGGGGATATTAAGTTTGGTTTGTGTCGGGGTAGGCCTGTCGGAAGAGCCATGTCTTGACTCCTTTCTTAAAGTTGTGAAAGGATGTCTCTTGGCGTAGGAGGGTGGGGAGGGAGTTCCAGAGGGTGGGGCCAGCGACGGAGAAGGCTCTCCCTCTGGTGTGAGTTGAGTGTGCTGCTTTGAGGGATGGGATGTGGAGAGTACCTGTATGGGTTGTTCTTGTGGGGCGGTTGGAGGAGCGGTAATGAGGCATTTCATCGAGCCAGGTGTGGTTGTGTTTATGTAGGGTGTTGTGAAGGATGGTGAGGGTTTTGTATTGTGAGCGGAAGGAGATGGGCAACAATGTAGGTCCTTTAGTATGGGGGTGATGTGGTCTCTTTTGCGCGTACCGGTTATGATTCTGGCCATGGAGTTTTGTAGAATCTGAAGGGGTTTGATGGTGGTGGCGGGGAGTCCTAGTAGCAGGGAGTTGCAATAGTCTAATTTTGTGAGCATGGTGGTCTGTACGACTGTGCGGAAATCATTGGTGTGGAGGAGGGGTTTGAGTTTTTTTAGTATGTTAAGTTTATAGAAACCCCCCTTAAGTATTAGGGCTCCAGATCCGCATCAAGGCTGGACCAGTCCTGGTTTTACCCACGTGCCACATGGGGATGTAATTCCCCCCCTCCCCCATCTTAGGGAAATCAGACCAGCGTGCAGCATACGGGTGCAATGGGTGGAAACCAGGACTGCCTCGTCTGATCCCCAAATACTGGGAGACACCCAGGAAGGATGTTTTAGTGTAAACTGTCACTAATCTTGGTGGGAAGAAAATAATTCAAAACGATATGTAACCCCCAAGTGTAGCAATTTACAGAGCTATAACCAGAAAGATAATAAATACGATTGCAATGACCAATCATACTAGCCACTACTGCCTTATTTTTAATTGTAAGTCATGTCCGACATGCTACGGTATTTTTATACCTTTTTTCTTGCAAATAACATTTTTGACTTATCTTAGCTGTTTAATGTATAAAAATGCCGTAGCATGTCAGACATGACATGATTAAAAATAAGGCATTGAAGGTTTTTTTAAGCCCGTAGTGCCTAGTATGCCATTAGGCTAATCAGATATGGGCCTACTCGAGCCCTAAGTGTTATGTTTTACAGCCCACGGTGTGTTCTCATGAGCCACCGCACTCACTCCAGGCCTGGCCAGTCTCCCCCTGTGGCACGAATGCCGCCAGCACAGGACCTCCGGCGAGCGCTGCACACTGCACCGGGATGCCGCCGTCTTCCTCGCTCTGGCCCGGGTCTGCCTACAGGCGCGCAGGGCCTGCGGCGGGAAAAGACCCCGTGGTGCCCTTTGATGACCTCACTAGCTTTCCTCTTAAAAGGCTGGCCCGAACAAACCCGTGACACTTCAGCCACTGGGTCCCCTGGAGGTCTTCAGTACGTGTTGCCTTGCCCGGGCCTTGTTCCAGTGCTTCTGCTCCTTTTCCTGTCCTTGTCTTCCAGTGTTCCCGTGGCCTTGCCTCGTCCAGTCCTTGTTCATCTTGCCCGAGTCTTTGTCTTGTCCTGGCCCTTGTCTTTATCTTGATCTCCCTGGCTTGCTTTCTGGGAATTGAACCCTGCTTGGACCTTGACCCTTGACCCTTCCTGATTGCCGCCTGGACCCAACCTCTGCTTTGGAACTGACCTCCCCCTGCCTGCTGCCTGTCCTGACCTCTGGCTCGTCTTCACTGTCTGCTGCCCACCCTGACCTTCATCTGGCTTTCAACTCTGTGTCCTGGACTGCCCTAGAGACCCACCTAAGTCCTGCCAGCCGCTAGAGCCCGAGGGCTTGACCTGTGGGGGAGGCGGTTGGTTTGGGCGAAGCTCCAGCCGGTTCCACCTCGGGGGTGCATCTGCCAGCTGTCGGTGTGGGCCTGTTCGCTGGGCTGCGCCAGCCCCATCACAGCGCGAAGAAGCCACCGTTACCGAGGGCGTTACGCTAAGTTCTGCTGACCAGTGCCTTCCACAGGTACCCGCTCTTAAACCATCTCAACGTCACGTAACCCGTAGCGAGGCTTTTTCTGTTATCGGCTTTAGCCTCTGGAAGGAGTTGCTTTGTGAAATATGGGATATTACAGACTTCGAGCCTTTTAGGGAAAAGTTAAAGACCTACTATTTTCAGACAGCCTGCTCTAGTCTTTATTTTAATATGCCACCGATTGATTTATATTGAATTTTATTCTGCATTATACCTTGTATTATAATGAATGTTTTGTACACTGCTTAGTATTGCATATTCCAAAAAAGTGGCGGACAAGCACTTTAAAATAAATAAATAATAAATGTATTATCTTTCTGGTTACAGCTCTGTAAATTGCTACCCGTGGGGGCTGCATCTATCATTTTAGTATAGACTGATGCCATTTCAGTGCAATATCACTGTCTATAGCGCTTCCAGCTATGCACTGCATTGCACAGATGTGTACAAGAGGTGTTCTCTGCTCCATGGCACCTACAAATCTAGTCCAGAGACACACAGACAAAACCAACAGATTTCGTGAAATGCATTTGTTACGCTGAACATGGATAAATAATAGTTACTGGCCGGTGACAGAGCTGTGCCTCAGAGCTGCCAGCTAGCTTCAACCAGGAGCTTTAAACTCTCGCCCCGGGTACCAGAGAGCCAATGAGGAGAGAAAATGCCAAGCTTGCCCTCTTGCTCAAAAAAAGATGGAAAACAACAGTAGTTCACCACTTCCAGTAACAGAACAGTTACTGGGGTGAGCTGATTCCCTTGCCCGGCACGTTTTACATATGAATGGGCTTGGTTTTAAGACTGTCAGTTTCTTTCTTTCTCTCTTTCTCTCTCTGCTTTATCCCCAGATCCTCGCTGTAGAAGGAGTTTTGCCTTCAGTGGAAAGCATCCGGCAGTACCGAACACCCCCAGCAGGTGGCGCCAGCTGCCTGGTTTGCAGAGCACTCGGCACGGCTCTGACAAACGCTCTGCGGTCCTTTCTTTAACAGGAAAGTGTCACGCTCAATGGGGATTTTCTGCTGAAGATTGGAGGCACGTACGTTTGTTTCTATGGAAATGCCAGAAAGAAAGAAAAATGCATTACTCCTACCCCTTTACTCCCTCTTCATAGCAAGTGTGCCGGGAGGCAGCAAATCTGTGATTAAAAAAATTACCCCCCCCCAGACCAGAATGTGCAGCACAAGAATCACCTGGGAGCGCGAGGCCTCACCGAGGGCCCCTGGGTGGAGACGCACTCTGGTATTGGATAGTTTTAAGGGCCCCCCTCTAGTGGAGATGGATGGTCAATGCAGCTGAAAGAGGGCACCCCGGGCTGCTTGGCTGTTGGTATCCTGCTTTGGCTGAGCTCCTGCCTCGCCTCTAGGTCAGAAGGTTTCTGATTCAAGTCCCGACTGAGGCCTTTCCTTGCTGTGGCCCCTGACTGTGGATTTCAGTCTCTGGTACCCTCGGGTGTTTTGAGGCCATACAAATAAATTGTGAAGAAATATGATAACTATGTTTAATTGCCTGGGGGGGTAGTTTGGACTATGTGATTGTAATAAGAACTGCTATTGGGCAGGGTCGGCATGGCCCACTGTGCAAGCCGTGCACTTGCAGGGGGTGGCAGCTCTGCGATGGCTTATGTTGCACCTGTTGCGATTCCGGGCCGCCCCCGGAATCGCCACTCACCGGCTCGCGGACTGGCGCGGGTCCCGCGCTCCCCAGGGCCCCGGGGACGCCAGCGACCGCAGGCCCGGCGTTTCCCCAGCTCGTCCGGGTCTGCAGCTGCTTCTCCTGCCGCTTCCCTGCCTCGCCGGAGCAGCCAGCGCCTCGCGGCGCTAGCCCCGCCCCTTAGACGCGCGCGCGCGTTTCTCTCTGATATTTAAAGGGGCCAGCGCGGGAAACCTTGGGGACGCCCCTGGATGACATCAGACGCCCCCAGGGCACTTAAGCCCTGCAGCCTGACCTGAACGTCGCCTTGCAACGAGGTTCCCAGGTTCCTTCCTGTCTCCAGTTGCTGCGTTCCTGTTTGTTGTCTTCTTCTGGCTCCTGACCTCGGATCGGCTTACGTTTTCTCTTGGCTTCTGACCCCGGACTGGCTTTTGGTACTTCCTGGCTTCTGACCTCGGACCGGCTTGCATTGACCCTCTGGCTTCTGACCTCGGACCGGCTTACGTTGACCCTCTGGCTTCTGACCTCGGACTGGCTTTCGGAGATCCACTGATTCCTGACTCTGGACTGGCGAGCAACGACCCTTCGGCACTCGACCTTGGACTACAGCTGACCAGGCCCCCGCGGGCCCACCTAAGTCCCAGCGGCCGGGTCCCTACGGGCTCCTCCTGGGGGGACTCCGGCTTCCAGGGTGAATCCCCTAAGTCCCAGCGGCCGAACTCCTACGAGCTCCTCTCGGGGGAGGATCGGCTTCCAGGGCGAAGGTTCTCTCAACGCAGTGCCGGCACCATCTTCACCTCCTTCCTCGCCAGAGCTCTTGGTCGCATAGGGCTCCCAGAGTTCCACCTTCGGCCAGTTGCCCGTCTGTCCTCGCCGCCTCCCGGTCGGGGTCACTGCTGCACGCAACTACAGCAGTTCTTCCACCGGCTCCGATCGGCCCAAGGGTTCACGAATCCAACAGATTGCAAGGCCATGGACCCGGCGGACCTCGCTGGCCTAAAAGCCATTCCAGGCATAGCCCAGAAGCTGCAGCAACAGCAGTCCTGTCTGGATACATTGATGTCTGCCGTACAACGCCTGGCGGATCGCGTAGTTGGGAACCCCACTGTTCACTCCGCAGCGTCCACTTCTCAGGCCTACCTGGGTTCTCCCGTCCCGGTGCAGATGCCAGCCCCCCCTAGGTACTCTGGAAACCCGAAGGCGTGTCGGGGGTTCCTCAACCACTGTTACATCCGTTTTGACCTCCTGCCAGCACAATTCACTACGGACCGAGCGAAGACGACCTACATCATTTCCCTTCTGGACGGGAAACCGCTGACTTGGGCCTCCTCCCTTTGGGAACGCCAAGATCCTCGCTTAAATAATCTTGTGCAATTTGTCAAGGCATTCCGGAGGATCTTTGATGAGCCATCTCGGGCCTCCACCGCCGCCTCTGAACTGCTCCAATTGAAGCAAGGTAATCGCTCCCTAGAGGAATTTGCAATGGAATTCCAGACCCTGGCCACCGAGCTGGCCTGGGGCGAAGATAGCTTGCATGGCATTTTTCTGGAGGCCCTGTCTCCTCGGCTCCAGGATGAGCTTGCGGCCCGGGATCTTCCAGACGATTTACAGGAACTCATCGAGCTGGCTGGACGGGTGGATCGGCGCATCCAGCGTCGGTTCCGAGAGCGAAGGTCCACCCAGGGGCTTTCTGCCCGTCGAACCACGCCACCCCGGGGTCGTACCCCTCCGACCGCGGCAGCTGCCTCCCCGTCCGAAGAACCCATGCAGCTGGGTCGGGGTCCTCTCTCGGCCGAGGAACGAAGGCGCCGACGTTCACAGGGTTTATGCCTCTACTGTGGTGGTAACGGGCATTTCCTGGCGCGCTGTACCGAGCGTCCGGGAAACGCCAGAACCTAGAGTCAGGAGGGGAGTTGACTCTAGGCAGTATCTCTCCAGACTCCCCATGCACGGTTCCAGCTAAGCTCTTGCTCCCAGCAGGAGGGTTCGACACCCAGGCTCTAATTGACTCGGGCTCTGGGGGGAATTTTATCCTCCGGGACCTGGTACAACAATTGCACCTCCAAGTCTTGCCGCAGGAGCCTCCGTTGCGAGTATCGTCCATCCAGGGGGTTCCCCTTCCTGGCTCCATCACCACTCGTACGAGCCCTCTTCAGTTGCAGGTCGGGCTCCTTCATAAGGAGGAGATCTCTTTCCTCATCCTGGAGAGATCTATTCACCCCCTCATCCTCGGACTGCCCTGGCTAAGAAAACACTCACCAGTCATAGACTGGCACTCGCTTCAGATTATGTCATGGGGGCCAGCCTGCTTCCACACTTGCCTCCCTGCCTGTCCGCTTCAGACGCTTCCACTCCTTACAGCCCCGCTGACGGTACCGCCTCCGTACCAGGCCTTCAAGGATGTCTTCTCGAAAGAAAAGGCTGAGTTGCTCCCGGAACATCGCCCTTTCGACTGTGCGATTGATCTGCTGCCGGACACCACACCTCCTCGCGGCAGAGTTTACCCCCTGTCCCTGCCTGAGACCAAGGCCATGTCGGCCTACATCAAGGAGAATCTTGATCGAGGATTCATACGCCCGTCGAAGTCCCCGGCAGGGGCCGGCTTCTTCTTTGTAGCCAAGAAGGATGGGTCCCTGCGGCCCTGTATCGACTACCGGGGCCTGAATCAGATCACCCGACGGGACCGCTATCCCTTACCCCTCATTCCAGAGCTCCTGGATCGGTTGCAGGGGTCCCGCATCTTCTCCAAGTTGGACCTTAGAGGGGCGTACAACCTCGTACGAATTCGACCAGGAGACGAGTGGAAGACCGCCTTTAACACCAGGGATGGCCATTACGAGTACCTCGTCATGCCATTTGGACTTTGCAACGCCCCGGCCGTGTTTCAGAACTTAATGAATGAGGTATTGCGCGACCTACTATACACTTCAGTAATTGTCTACCTCGACGACGTCCTAATCTTCTCCCAGAACCTGGAGGAACACCGCCAACACGTACGCCAGGTGCTGCTTAAGCTACGAGAGAACCGGCTGTACGCCAAGCTGGAGAAATGCCAGTTTGAAAAGGAGTCCTTGCCCTTCCTAGGGTACATCGTCTCATCGACCGGTTTCCGTATGGACCCCAAGAAAGTCGCAGCGATCCGGAAGTGGCCCCAACCCATGGGTATAAAGGCGCTCCAACGCTTCCTGGGTTTCGCCAACTTTTACCGCCACTTCATCCCGCAGTATTCCAGCGTGGTGGCCCCCCTTACGGCCCTCACACGCAAGGGTGCTGATGCCCGTAATTGGCCTCCCACCGCCATACAGGCCTTCCAGAACCTAAAGGAGGCCTTCCTTCAGGACACTTGTCTCCGACATCCGGATCCAGCACGTCCGTTTGTGGTAGAAGTAGATGCCTCCAGTGTGGCCGTAGGGGCCGTGTTGTCCCAGATTTCTAGTGTGGGTAAGCTCCGGCCGTGTTCCTATTTTTCCCGGAAATTCTCGCCTGCCGAGAGGAACTATGGTATCGGGGACAAGGAGCTACTGGCCATCAAGTTGGCCTTCGAGGAATGGCGCCAGTGGTTGGAGGGGGCTCAACACCCAATTGTGGTTTATACCGATCACAAGAACCTGGCGTATCTGTCTCAAGCACAAAGGCTCAACCCCAGGCAGGCACGGTGGTCCCTCTTTTTTAGCCGGTTCAATTTCTCGCTCCGGTACCGACCAGCATCCAAAAACATTAAGGCTGATGCTCTCTCCCGCACCACGGAAATAGAAGATTCCTCTGAACCTCCTCAGTACATATTGGATCCGGCTAAAGTCCAGTTAGGAGCCACCGAACTAGTACCCGCTGGTAGGACGGTCGTCCCTCTCCGCTCGAGGAAAAAGGTGCTAGCTTGGGCCCACGACTCACTGACGGCGGGCCATCCCGGAATCTCTCGGACTCTGGAGCTTTTAACCGAGTTCTATTGGTGGCCACGGGTGAAGGAAGACGTCTGCCTGTATGTCCAGTCATGCCTCACCTGCGCTCAGCAAAAGCCGTTACCAGGACGTCCCTGGGGCCTGCTCCAACCTCTCCCGATACCTACGGAACCGTGGACGCATATCTCCACGGACTTTGTGGTGGAGCTGCCACCGTCCCAGGGGAAAACGGTGGTTTGGGTCACCATTGACCGCTTCTCGAAGATGGCCCATTTCGTACCCCTAGCCAAGTTGCCTACGGCGCCGGAGTTAGCGGAGCTGTTCATCCGACATATCTTCCGCCTGCATGGCTTACCGCAACACATCGCCTCGGACCGGGGACCCCAATTTACGGCGAAATACTGGCGGGCGCTCTGTCAGAAATTTGGGGTTCAAGTAGACTTGACCACGGCGTTTCACCCTCAGGGCAACGGCCAAGTGGAGCGCACGAATCGTACCTTGAAGACATTCCTTCGAGCCTTCGTAAGGGAACAGCAGGACAATTGGGCTACTCTTCTTCCGTGGGCGGAGTTCTCGTATAACCGCCATCGACACTCCGCCACGCAACAGTCTCCCTTCAAGATGGTATATGGGAGGGTCCCAAAGCCTCCACTCCCGCTATCTGTTCCTACCCCCTCGCCAGCAGCGCAACTGACAGCCAGCCAAATTCACCAGCTCTGGCTCTCCACGCAAGAGAAACTTCGTCACACTGCCGTGCGCTTCAAGGCATACGCGGACAAATCTCGGCGACCCGCTCCCGTATTTCTGCCTGGTTCCAGAGTTTGGCTCAGTACTAGGAATATCCAGCTCCGGCTCCCATCCATGAGGCTCGCGCCTCGTTACATTGGGCCCTTTCAAGTGGCTGAACGTGTTGGCGCAGTTTCCTACCGCCTGCGCCTCCCCTCCACTCTTCGTATACATGATGTCTTCCATGTCTCCCTCCTGAAGCCGGTGGTCCTCTCCCGCTTTCATCCTTTGCCACCGCGACCTACGACCGTTACTGCGGATCCTGGGGTCACATACACGGTTAAAGAGGTGCTGGATGTCCGGTTCCGCCGTCATCGCTGGGAATACCTCCTGTCCTGGGAGGGTTATGGCCCTGAAGAGAACTCGTGGGAGCCCTCCGCCCACATACTCGACAAAGCGCTCCTTCATCAATTTCATTTGGCCCATCCGGATAAACCACGGCCCCCCGGGAGGGGGCGTCGGAGGGGGGGGGTACTGTTGCGATTCTGGGCCGCCCCCGGAATCGCCACTCACCGGCTCGCGGACTGGCGCGGGTCCCGCGCTCCCCAGGGCCCCGGGGACGCCGGCGACCGCAGGCCCGGCGTTTCCCCAGCTCGCCCGGGTCTGCAGCTGCTTCTCCTGCCGCTTCCCTGCCTCGCCGGAGCAGCCGGCGCCTCGCGGCGCTAGCCCCGCCCCTTAGACGCGCGCGCGTCTCTCTCTGATATTTAAAGGGGCCAGCGCGGGAAACCTTGGGGACGCCCCTGGATGACGTCAGACGCCCCCAGGGCACTTAAGCCCTGCAGCCTGACCTGAACGTCGCCTTGCAACGAGGTTCCCAGGTTCCTTCCTGTCTCCAGTTGCTGCGTTCCTGTTTGTTGTCTTCTTCTGGCTCCTGACCTCGGATCGGCTTACGTTTTCTCTTGGCTTCTGACCCCGGACTGGCTTTTGGTACTTCCTGGCTTCTGACCTCGGACCGGCTTGCATTGACCCTCTGGCTTCTGACCTCGGACTGGCTTTCGGAGATCCACTGATTCCTGACTCTGGACTGGCGAGCAACGACCCTTCGGCACTCGACCTTGGACTACAGCTGACCAGGCCCCCGCGGGCCCACCTAAGTCCCAGCGGCCGGGTCCCTACGGGCTCCTCCTGGGGGGACTCCGGCTTCCAGGGTGAATCCCCTAAGTCCCAGCGGCCGAACTCCTACGAGCTCCTCTCGGGGGAGGATCGGCTTCCAGGGCGAAGGTTCTCTCAACGCAGTGCCGGCACCATCTTCACCTCCTTCCTCGCCAGAGCTCTTGGTCGCATAGGGCTCCCAGAGTTCCACCTTCGGCCAGTTGCCCGTCTGTCCTCGCCGTCTCCCGGTCGGGGTCACTGCTGCACGCAACTACAGCAGTTCTTCCACCGGCTCCGATCGGCCCAAGGGTCCACGAATCCAACAGCACCAGTGAAGTCTGAGAAGCCTCTTCCCTCCTGCTCTTCTCTTCATCCCAGAGCAGACAGACACTGCCCAGAATTGACTTCTCCCTTTCTTTTAGCGCTTCCTCCACCGGCACGAGGCATGGGGTGGCCCTTAGCAGCAGCACAGAGCGTCGACTTCCTTTCTGCGGGGCCAGTCTCGTGCTATTACCGTTGCCAATGGAGGGAATGGAAGAGGAGGAGGAGGACTTGAGCAGTGCCAGCGTGTGCTAACTGCTCGTCTCCTGTCTGCGGGAGAGCAGCAGTATCAGAACTGGTCCACATCGTCTGAAGGAAGCGGTCCATGCACAGCAGAAGCAGCGGCACCTTGGAATCGGCCGTGCTCCTCTCTCCCCTCCCTACTCGTTCCTTCCTCCACCTTGAATCCCAGGCCCTGCAGGGCTTCTAGCCAGGTGCCAGCTATTCCTTCTGCCGCCTTTTCTCTTCCTTCTGCCCATGCAGACGTTTGCACGGGGTGAGCAGGGAGGCAGGAGGCAAAAAAAAGAGGGGTGTGTGGGTCCTGGCAGAAGGAGGAACAGCTGGCACCTGGTTAGAGACCCTGCAGGGCCCATGAACCAGGGGGCAGACAGGACCAGAAATCAGATTTAAAGCTTCTTGAGGAGAGGGGGAGGTGGGGAGAGTGAGAACATCAATTGGGGATTTGGTGGAGAGTGGAGACTCAGATTGTTGGGTGCAGCAGAGTGGGGAATTGGCTATTGGAGGGGAGAGCATGGGTAGGCAGGGGTTGGGGGCCACTGGAACTGAAAGGGAGCAGGGACTCAGATTTGTGGGAGAATGGGATGGGGGGGATGGAGAGAGAGCAGGGACTCTGAGATTTGTGGGAGAATGGGATGGGGGGGGGATGGAGAGAGAGCAGGGACTCTGAGATTGGGTGGGAGAGTGGGGACTTGGAAATAGAGTGGGGGAGCAGGGCTTTGTGGGGACTCGGCCGTCGGGTGGTATGAATGAGGGGCTGTTAAATGGGCTGGTGGTATGAGTGAGGGCGTGAGATGGGTAAGAGAAGGGGCTGAAGGGTGGGGAGGAATCAGGAGGTGGTGGGAAAGACCCGGAGGACTGGGGAGAGAGCGAAAGGCAGTGGAAAGTAATGGGGGAGCTGTGAACGGAGTGACCGGGCCGATGCAAAAGGATGCGCTCCTAGTGAGCGCCCGTTTTCCTAACGCCCGCACAGCCACATCCCCTGCGCGCCCGATGCAGTATTTAAATGAGAGTGAAATCGGGGCAGCGTAAAAAAAAAAAAAAGGCCACGCTAAGGGAGAATTGTGCGTTTCTGGCGCCCATGGCAACGGGAGCTCAACGCCAGCGTCCGCTTCGATCGCGCTGCTTTTTGCTTATTTTGCTGCGGTTCATAGACTTTGCTGATTTTAATGTTGAGGTTTATTATATCAGGCGCACCGTGCTACGGGCGTCGAAAAAAAAAAAAAAGTGCTCTTCGCTTGTTTGTTTTTTAACTTTTTATTTATTAAATTTTCAATCATATTCACAAAATAAACTTAAGAATATCCAAGTTGAAACAACAAAAAAAAGTTGAAGAAAACATATACCTAAGGAAAACAACCAATTTCAACATCAGATCAAATCCATAATAGTGACCTACCAATATTGCAATCCAAAAAGCAATAGATAATAGCATTGGAAACCCCCCCAGGATCTTCTTTAAAGGAACCCCTAGATGTTTGCCCCTGCATGGAAGCTCCTGGAGCAGCTGGAGAAGTATCAGAGGTTACAAATTTATCAGCTGAGAAAAAGGAATGGTGGCTAGGTCCAAAGACAACATTCTTAGTAATTCCTAAATTTCACACAACGCTTGCAAGGAAATGGGAGAAAAACCTGAGCCCCCCCATCTGCAGCCGTCTAGGTCTCGATAGTAGGAATTCCCACATCTGGAAATGCCAAAACCTTACAGTGTGGGAAAACAGCAGTCCGGTGTCCGAAATGCATTTTAAGGATCCAGCCTCGATCAGACTCTGACGCCAAAGAGACCGAGAATGTTGAAGCTTTAGCCGAGGCAGGTTCGGAAGTCTCTGGTAGGGTCTGCAGCATCCAAGGAGTTATCCAGAGCCGGTGAGACTCTCTGCTTCTCGCTTGGAAGGAGGTAGATAGCAGATTCTAGCAATAGGAGGAAATGCATTTCCTGGGAGCTTCAGCACTTCCAGCACATATCTGTGACAAAATAAGAGATGGCTATAATAAATTACATAGTCTAACACATCTGAAACCTTTACTTAATTGTGAAGATTTTCGTACGGTACTTAATACGTTAATATTTTCTTATATAGATTACTGTAATGGTCTCTTATTTGCTTTGCCAACAAATGCAATAAGACCATTACAGTTATTGCAAAATGCCACAGCTAGGGCCCTGATGGGCAGTAAAAATATATGATCGTATTATTCCAGTACTCTGAACTCTTCATTGGTTACCTGTAAAATTCAGGATACAATGTAGTGGTCAATAATGATAACGCAGAGAGGTTGAACGCTTCGTTGCATCTTCACACCCCGCAACCAAACTTAAGGTCGGCGAATAAAGGTCTTCTAAATATTCCATCTATGCCAACTGCACACTTAAGTGAGCTAAGGGAAAGAGCTCTATCGGCTGCAGGGCCTAAATTGTGGACTCCTTACCTTCGGGCAGATACAGTACGGACGCAGTAGAAAGAGGTGCGTTAGGGCCGGGCCCACCCTCGTTTGCCGCACGCACAATTTGGATCACATACCGCTCGATACTCTATTTAAATGGCATGCAAATGCAAGCCGCGTCCAACGCGCGTCCATGAAGCGCAATCCATTTTACTGTATAGGTGCTTATACAGCGCCTATACAGTATCCTGGGTGCGCTGGTACCTGTCATTTCAAATGACATTCATTCATCTTCGCCAGCGGGGGCCGCTGGCTGCCTCCGGGAGGCAGGGGAGCCGCGGTGCGCGCCTCCGGAGGAGGGCAGAGAGGGCTGAAAGAAAGAAAAAGTAAGTTAACTTTGGTTACACTTATTCACAATGCTTTACATGTCGAGTCACTTCGGGAGGAGGGGATTTTAGGGTTTTTTTTGGTTAAAGTTGCTTCGGGAGGAGGGGAGAGAGAGGACTGGGGCTGCCCCGGAGACCGGCACCCATGGATGCGGCCAGGGCAGGTGAGCGGGGGCTGGGGGAAAGTTTGCCGCCTACCCTTACCCCTGCCTCTAACGCAGGGGTAAGGGTAGGCGGTAATTTAGCAGGTTAAAGACGCGGCTAAACTGCAGGTTAAAAAGGCGATAGTCAGGGCGCTGGGAGGGAATAGCTAATCCAATCGTTTACATCTCATATACATGCCGCAGGCGGAAAGGGTTACCCGTTGATTTAAAGAAGTGGTAAGGATGGGTTAAAAGGGATAGTGAATCACAGGTTGGACTAACGCGGCCAAATTGTGAGTAGAAAGCGGGTTAGAAGCAGGGTAACCGCGGCCGCACTTTACTGTATTGGCCTGCTTGTGAGTTAAGACTGCAAAGAGATTTTATGGGATTCAAGAAAAACCTCAAAACATGGAGACTATTAATGCAAACTGAGAGAACTATCGGAAATAAGGCAATGTAAGGTGAGATAATTAGTAGAAAACTAAATGAAAGAGGCTTCTTCGTAATTTATTAGCTTTAAACTATGAAATGTCGAATAGTCATACATTTTATTTTTTAGGTTCTTATGTTACCAATAATTTTAATGTAAACTGTTATGATTGTTTACAAATCGATTTCAATAGTTTAACAAGTTTTATGCTTGCTGTAAACCACCGTGATTGATAACAGAACGACAGTATATAAATATAACAAACAAATCAATAAACATATCCCTAGGAGAAACCATAGGGACGTGAGGAAAATCGACAAATTACAAATTCTTGCGCCTTAGAGAATTCTCCAGGTTTTTCACCTTATTACATAATAATAAATTGTTTAATCAAAATCTCTTGCAAAGATTTAACTTGAGACATAGACGTTTTTAAATCAAGAACTTGAGAGTGCGTACGATCCTTAGAATTTCCCAATAATGCAAGTCAAGCTTGCAGGGAATGGGTATGAGACTGTAAAGTGCCGACGTGGGGAGAAATCATTTCCCCAAGCCCCTCAATGGCTTCCGAGGTGAAGGCTGGAGGTCTCGTCAAAGTGGAAGTAAAAATGATCAGAAGGCGAAGAATTTCTAGCCAAAGCCGATGAAACAGAACCGCCTTGAGCTCCCTCTTGCTGCAGCACCGGGTCCCTCGGCGTTCCCTGCACCACAGAGAGTCGTCGACGCGTCATCCGTAGGTGACTCTGAAGGCCACGGAGAGAGAAGTCTGACCATTGCTGGGTCTGCAGGAGACGTTCGCATAGCCGGACTTAAGGATGTCATCGAGCCAGGTGAAGAAGGAAGCAAACTTTCCCATCCAATACTCCCCAATGGCTCACCACCCCGGAGCACATGAGCGTCCAACCCAATAGGGGTTGAAGTGTGTGGAGCCACAGGGACAGCCGCCCACCTGCCTTTCCTCTTACGGCCCACAGAGGTAAAATGTAAGGCAAACTTCAAATCAGCGGATCTCTGCCGCCATCTTGGATCTCCCTGTGAGCTTCTTTTTGATCAAATCAATGTACATATTTATTTATTTAAAACATTTCTATACCGTTTTTTCAGCAATATTACTGTTCAAAGCGGTTCACAATGGTAACATAAGATAGGGGTATAGTTAATACTAAATAAAATAAAATAAAAACCCAAAAAAATAAAAGTAAAAATAGAACAACAATAACAGTAATAGGATAAAGGAAGAATACAAATACAAAAGGGAGTAATATCAATAAAATAACTTATAATGATAAAAGCAAAATTGGCGATTATTTTATAAAAACTCAAAGGGAAGAAATCACTTAAAATAATTGACTTAAAAAACATATCAATGATAACTGGTGTGTAAACAATGCTGAATTAATATTGTTTTTCCAAACTAGGAGTAGCCATATCTTTAAACGCTATTTGGAATAAATGAGTTTTTAAAGCTTTCTTAAACTCCTTTGCATTATGTATTTGCCTTAAAGAATTCGGCAACGCGTTCCAAAGCGTAGGCCCGACCACTGAGAAGGCTCGATTTCTGGTAACATTTAGTGTAGCGTTTTTTACTGATGACACTTCCAATAGGTTTTGACTTGCTGACCTAAGTTCTCTCTGGGGTTTGTACACTCTTAATGAAGAGCATAGCCAGGTGGAGTCTGTATTGTTTAACAAAGAATGTACAAGTGACAGGGTTTTATACTGAATTCTCCACTGGAAGCAGTAAATTCAAGAGTCAGGATGATACTAAGGAGGAGGACACATTTATCGTAACACAGAGGACCATATTTTTTTTGTTTCTCATGCGCCCTTAACAGCTAGCTAACTTTACTCCACTTTCAGAGCTGGAGTCAAATTCCCTGCATTGAAAAATGTGCGTTGGGTGCCCAGCCTTGGGGCATGTTTTCTTGCACCGGGTGGTGATACCCAACATCCTCATTTACATGGAATTTAAATGCACTGGGCACATATCTCAGACCCACTAATTTCCTTCCTGATTCAGATGCTATTATTGCACGCCCAAAACACGCGCCCAATTGCGTGTGAACCCGTGCCCTAGGCTGGACGCACCTTATTGCATCGGTCGGTGAGAAAGAATGGAAATGGGTCTGGGGAGGCCTTTATAGGGGCCGATGTAATAAGGTGCGCTGAAGCTGTCACGGGCTTCTGCACGCCTGTACGTGTGTTTGTACACGTTTTCCCACACAAAGCCCTATACGGGGATGTAATAAGGGTTTTGTGCGTGGGGAAAAAAGTGAGTACAAACATGCTTACAGACCCATGGTTTTTCCTGCGCGAATGCATGCTAACGGCATGTAAAGGAGGCGATTAGCTAATCATACGCGATGCAGGGCGCCGCGCTAACGCGAGTGCGGGTTTTTTAATGCAGATTTTTTTGCCGACACAGTCAGGGAATGAGTTAAGTGTCATCGCCGACTCGGGGAGGCCTATGTCGGCATTCAAGCATCCTGAAACCACCTAGCTGAGCGCCTTTCTCGGCGTCCGAGTGGCCAGCTTAGCTAGGCGCCTTTCTGGGTGCCCGATCATATAGATTCACAACCAACTAAGTGCCTAGCTTAGCGCCTGAGTGGCAACATTCGCTAGGCGCCTTTCTGGGCGCCAGAGCATCCATATTCGCTCCCGGCTGAGTGCCTATGCCAGCACACGAGCATCTATCTTGCAGCTATGCCAGTGTGAATTAGCATCCATGAAAATATTTGCCCTGTTTTCTGCAGCACTGTTATTTGAAATATTAAAAATACTTTCCAGGGTCATACTTGCACTTAATAGGGAGGACCCGTTCGCTCGCTCACTTGAATGCATGGGTTTTGAGCATTTTTCTGTATGTGAGCGGATTTCTGCACGTAAATCATTAGCATAAATTTGTTTTGGTTTTTTTTTACATCCCGTGGAAGCGGCAGCTGCTGTCACATGCGGTGATTAAACCCCGCACTCATAACTAGTGCCTGTTTTGCCATGGGTCTTATTACATCGGCCCCATAGAAAGGTAACAGGCTAGGTGAGGATAAGGGAATGGGAGCAGGAGGAAGAACAGGAGAGGAGCTAGGGCTGGTGAGAGGATTAGAGGCAAGGGCTGGTGAGAGGATTAGAGGCAGAGTTAAGCTGAGGACTAGAGATGGGGTAAGTACCTACAGATGGTGGAAATGAGACTAGGGGAATAGTCCTGCGGAAGGAGTGAGAGAATGGGGAGGTGAGCTGGGAAGGGGGCGAGAGTGGAAGAGGGAAAGGTAGTAGGAAGGTGAAAAAAAGGAAATTAAGGACATAAAGGTGAGAGGAAGAAGGAGGGGTGAAATTTAGCTCAGAGTGGATAGAGGCAGAAAAAGAAATGAAAAGAGAGATAACCGTGAAAGATCAATGACAAAGACAGATGTAGGAAAGGAAGTGCAGGAGGCAAGAGAAGAAACAGAACATGGAAATGAAACCCTGGAAAAGGAGGCAGGAGAAAACATGAGGAAAGTGAGACCAATGTGATTAGAAAAATAAGAAGTCCAGACAGCAAAGATAGAAAAACAAATGTATTTTTATTTTAGGGATTGGAAACGTGTATAGGTTATGTAGCCCCGCTTTTCATGGGGGCACTTTCGGTGGCAGTAGAGGTGGTGAGCAGCACTGCTGCAGCCCCGGAATGGGGTTCTGTTCACCAATTGAGGACCAGAAGTCTTCTGGAAGGCCCAAGGAGAGATTTACACAAAAGGAAGGGTCCACACCTTGGAATGCAGTTCCAGATCAAGAATTTATTGAAAATTCCAAGAAATAAGAAAGTTATCATGACCTCCAAATACAGTCCAGTAAGAATAAAAAGGCAGAAGGAAGAAAACTCTTAGGGGGAAAAAAAGGATAAAATAAGTACTTTTCCACTTAAAAAAACAAAACAAAACAGTTCAGTTCAATGTCCCAACAAATCTTCCTTTAGATGTTGGTACAAAAAAATCAGTAACCCCAGGGTCTCCTGGGTAACATTGCTACAGCCATAAAACTGGTTACCTTCACCTCTTCTTGGTAGAGCTCAGATCCCCCTGGATGGCTCTCAGTGACCTCGTCTGACAAATCTTCAGCTACACCACTGCCTCATAGTCACTTTTCAACTCTTTTTTTTCCTAATAGATTTTTTTTTTTTTTTTTAGTATATTCCACTTTTCACAGCAGATTACATTCAGGTACTGCCCTATCCCCAGAGGGCTTACAATCTAAGTTTGTACCTGAGGCAATGGAGGGTAACGTGACTGGCCCGAGGTCACAAGGCACGACCCCTGGTCTCCTGGTTTGTAGCCCACTGCTCTAACCACTCCAGGATTGCTGAGCTGGAAATCCCCTGCATTCCACTGCTTCTCTCTCCAGCGCTCCCCAGTGCTTGGGAAAGCACCTTCTATTCCCCCTTTCGGAGGAAGGCACCTACCCCTGGCTCTGCACTAGCTGCACGCCTCCGTGGACCTCCCCTCTGCCCAGCCTTCCCAGGAAGGAGCCCGCGCCTTGCAAAGCACTGTGGGTACGCAGCAGGGGGCGGCTCGAGGCGATCTGCTGCCTGAGCTGAGGGATGAGATGTGGCACAGGTCAAATCAGCAAACGAGGAGGGGGGGCTGCCCCTTAGAGTTTGAAATGCTGGGGAAGGGGGAGGTAGGGTCAGGATCCCTGAAGGTGAGGCAGAGAGCAGTTACATTCTGGGGAAGCAGGAAATGGGTGAATGGTGAGGGGTCTGTGTGTGTGGCGTACTCCCTCAGGGTCCGTGCGAGGGTATTAGGTGCCGTAGACAAACCTTGCAGCTTCCCCTTCCCACATACAATTAAAAATTATGCATTAACAACAGCTTACAGGCAAAAGAACATTCAATGTACAGTCTTATCAGGTAAAAACATCACTGACAACGTGTATATATTATTATTATATTTATTACCGTGGTGCCAATCACAAAACCCTGCAAAAAAGACCCTTGGAATCCATATGGCACTGGGTGTGGGCTGGCCCCCAGAAAACCATGAAGAAACTGAACTACAATTACAATACAGTAAACCTCCCATATTAAAACAGCACTAACTGTCGCTACTCACAGTAACAACTGTACCTATGAAAAGACAACACTACAAATATTACACCAGGCCCTAAAACACTATTAGGGAAACAGAACAAGCCAAGCTGTTACAGATCCCAACACAAAAACTACATGCCAACAGAATACCTCACCTCAGTCACACATGCAGAATTAAAGAGATAATAAAGTATAAATAGAAACATGCAGACAAAACCTGAACTGGAAACCGCCACAAGCCAGACTCTGTACGCAGTGTAAAAATTGAAAAACAGAAACCCCACCATTCCTCATTAAACATCAAACAATAAAATCAAGAAATATAAAACATCAATCATAATAGTAAAACCAAACTGGTTAAAAAAATAATATTTCAAAACAGCTGATGAATAAAACATCCAGTGATTACAAACATATAATATTGGTTTTTTTATCCTAAACAACAATAAAATATCTCAAAACAGCAGACACATCAAACACCCAATAACTAAAACCAAGCTAAAAAAAAATCCCCTGCTCTCCGTACCTGGGAACTTTAGATTCCAGTCACCCTGAGATTGTCATGGATTACTAGTCAGGGGTGGGAGATATGTACAAACTTTCTCCTCTCTCTCATATATACACACTCTCTAACACACATGTTCATTCTCACACAGACTTCCTTATATTCTCTCTCACATACATGCTCACTGATTCGCATACTCCGTCTCCAAGACATGCTCACTATGTCACAAAGTCTCTCACGTTCTAGCTCACTCACATGCTCTGTTGCGGCTCCAGGCCTCGTCCGGTCCCCCCTACCTGTTCCACCGCCAGCCTCCGCCGCAGCCCGGCACGGCACGACCCACTCCGCGGCAGGCTGACCACGGCCTACCGCATGGCTGTAAACGCCATCCTCCTCCATCCGGCGGGGCTCTCCCTAGGCATGCGCGTGCAGGAGGCCCCGCCCTTTAAAGGGGCCGCGGCGGGAAACCTCGGCCCGGCCCCGGGAGATGACATCACAAGGGAGGGGTATTTAAACCCCACAGCAGTCTGCAGTACTTTGCCTTTGCAACAGGTCGTCTCCTTGGCGTGCTAGTTGCTGTTCCTGACATCTTCGTTCCTGTTCCTGCCTTGATCCTGTTCCTGGTTCCGTTCCTGCTTCTACTCCAGTCCTTCTGTTCCTGATTCCTGTCATGGCGTTTCAGTTCCCGCTTTCCTGCCTGTGCCTCCATTCCAGTCTCCGGTCTTCTCCTTGATCCTCAGTTCCTGTGACCCCGTCCTCGACTTGATCTCCTGGTTTGATCTCGGCTTGTCTCCTCGTCTCTGCTTGTCTGCTGCCCATCTCGACCCTTGGCCTGATACTTCGTTCTTGTCTGTCTGCTGCCTGCCCCGGATCTTCAGTTTGTACTCCGTTCCGCACCTTCGCTGCCAGCCCAGATCCAGACCTCTGACTCTGTCTACATCCTCAGCACCTTCATCTTCTGCAAGGCACCCGCACTTAAGTCCTGCCGGCCCCGGTATCTAGGGGCTCAACCTGCGGGGAACGAGGGCTGGTATAAGTGAAGGTCCAGCCGGGTTGTCCTCACCAGCTCCACCTATCGGAGATGAGATCCATTGGGAGAAATCCCTCAGTGGTCACATCACCACTCGCTCCGGTCCAAGGGTCCATAACCATCACATGCTCACTGACTGTCTCTCATATTCCTGCTCACTGGCTCCCACACAGGCCCACTGGCTTAAATAGTCCTTCTGCTCACACACATGCTCACTGTCTCGCTCACATGCATGCTCACTGGCTTACTCCTTCTCGCTCACAAACATGCTCTGGAAACCAGAAACCTGACTGTATTATGCAGTGCAACAATGGAAAAACAGAAACATCATCATTCCTTGCAAAACATTAAGCAATAAAATCAAGAGATATAAAACATTAATAATATTAAAAACATACTAATAGAAAGAATACATTTCAAAACAGCTGACAAACATACAGTAATTTAAAAAGTCATGCAAATTTGTTCTATTTCCCAAACACCAATAAAATATTTCAAAACAGCAGACACATGAAAACACCCCAAAATTTAAAATGGGATTAAAAAATCTCTAGCTCTCCAGACCATTAAATAAATAAATAAATACCTGAGATCTTTTGATTTCCAGTCACCTAGAAATTGTCACAGACTTGGGGGACGGGGGCTGCACAAACTTTATCTTCTTTTTTCTTCCCTTCACACACATAGTTGCTCCCTCTCTCTCATACATATTCGGCTCTCTCTCATGCACACATGCAGGTTCTCTCGCTCTCATGCACATGAAAGCTCTCATATGTACACACAGGTGCTCTCTCTCTTACACACACAGGTGCTCTCTCACACACATGCAGATTCTCACACGCAGGCATGCTCTCTCTCATACGCACAGGCAGGTGCTCTCATACACAGGCAAGCTGATTCATATACAAATGCTGGCTCTCATATGCACACACAGGCTCTTCCACATACATATACACACACCTCTCAGGTCCCCTCATCTCCTTTCTTCTGGGCTTTATTAGTGATGTTATTTTACTGCCTGTGGGAAGGTGGGAGGAGGCATCACTAGCGTGCCATTCTTCTTTTTGCTGATGAGGCGAGAACCTCCATCTGTACATTATCAAAAAGTGCTGCCGCACCCAAGCGGAACTCTCTGCTGCTGATATATGTGAGCAAACCACACCACTGTCTTCCTGCTGGTGAGGGTGGAAACTTCACCGGTATTTCCTCAAACGGCGCCACTCTCCTCCTCCTGCTCTGCCTCTTACCATCAAGCGGACTTTTAATTTCTTTTTGACAGGGAA
This sequence comes from Rhinatrema bivittatum, assembly GCF_901001135.1. Lineage (NCBI taxonomy): Eukaryota > Metazoa > Chordata > Amphibia > Gymnophiona > Rhinatrematidae > Rhinatrema > Rhinatrema bivittatum. The sequence goes on along the minus strand of NC_042617.1, from coordinate 21,942,928 downwards.
ATGAGGTGGTCTCGAGGGCTGTTTTGGGGGAGGGGCACTTTTTGCTGCCCCAAAATTTTGCCACCTGAAGCGACCATCTCACCCTGCCTAATGGCAGAACTGCCCCTGTAACAGAGCCCCGTGTCCTCTAACTGACTTCCTTTGCGGGAAGAACACTCTTAACTCTCCAGATCTTTCTGGTGACTCTAGCTAGTGTTACACTTATGTTTTTGTATTTTGCTCAGTATAGAAGGAAAACCATTTGTTTCAATTTTGCAGTGTTGCACTGAATTTGGAGTCTGGTTTCTTAGAGTTTCCAGTTCATTTTTAGTCTATTCGGGCCCAGTATTCAAAGATATCCGGTGATCTAAGTTACCGGATATTACTTATCCGGATAACTTAGAAAAGATATTCTGCTGCATGATCGTGCTGCTAAATATAACATAAGTTCTAGTTATCTAGATAAGTTAAATCCAGATAACGTTAGTCCTGCTCAACAGCAGGTCTAAGGTAACTCGGTCATCTTAACTAGATAAGGCTGAAAAGAAGCACTTAATCCAGTTAAGATGACCAGTGCTGCCCCGATCTGTCCATTCCCCGCCTATTGACTATCCATTTACCTACTTAGCCAGAAAAGTGACATAAGGCATGGGGGTAACCTGCACAGAGCGGCATTTGCTGCCGTGGGAAGCTTGCTGGGAAGACTGGATGGACCATTTGATCATTTTCTGTCGACAATACTGTGTTACTACGTAAGTGGTGGCTGCTGAATATAGCCGGATATTTAACAGCCACCACTTAGCCGGATAAGTCCTACTTATCTAGCGCTAAGTGCGCTTTCAATATCGGGCCCTCCATTTTTTATTTGGTTTCCTTTATTCCGTATTTGGGTAGGGTCTGTCTGTATTCTGTGTGTGGATTGAGGTGAGGGATTCTGCTGATGTGCAGTTTCCATGTAGGGATCCGTAGCAGCCCAGCTAGCTCTTTTGGTTCCCCAGTAGTAGGTATATTGGTGCTCTGGGGTGTGGTATAATTTTGGAGTGCTACCTTTTCATAGGCATTGCAAAAGTTTGATTCCTGGTTGCTGGGGCTGTTGTGATAGGGCAGGTTTGCTACAGAGGTTCTGAGTGTTTTCTTTTCCTTTCTTTCTGCCGAAGTGCGCAGAAAGGCTGAGCCAGAGATCGCCTTAGACCTGTTGCAGCCAAAGGGAGAAGCAGCAGCCCTTGAAGCCCAAATTATAGGACTTGTGGGGGGGGAGTTGTCACAGCCACAAAAAGTAGCAGACACAGAGTCCTCACCGGTGCATAAGGAGATTTGTCGCTGCATAGGAGGGAAGTTTTGGTGTCGGGGGAAGGGGAGGAGCGGAGCACCAAGGACTTTGCATAGGGGGAAAGTGTGGGGATGGATATATGCTAAGCATGGGGGGGGTGGCCCAATGAAGGCCTGGCATAAGCAATAACCTGGCCCGCAAGGCCAGGGGTGGGAGGAGGCGGCAGAACACTGCACGGAGCGGCAGTAGCCACAGAGGCATTCACGGAGCGGGATGCCAATGGTCGGTGTTCCACCTTCACGGAGCGGAAGGATGGAGGGCTGCCATCTCCAAAAAAAAAAACAGAGGGGTAGGTAAGAGTATGTAAAATTACCGGTTAGGACATAGGCTATAAGTATTGCCAATTATTAGGCTTGTTCAATATTTGTTGATTGTTAATGTGGCTCGCGAGAATGAGGGCTACTACCTGGAGATAATGCCCTTGTTCGATGTACATGCACACGGTGGGTGAGACTCAGCAAGAAGAAATGTGGAAGAAAAAAAAGAAAAAAAGGTTTTGCATTCACAAAAAAGCGAGATGTAGCTTGCTTGTTACGGCGGTTACTTTCCCAAAACCAAATAAGCCGAAACTTGGATTTCAATACATATCCGGCATAGCACTCTGCTTCAACGGCAGGGGAGAAAGTCTAACACTTCTCTTTCAACGCATAGCTCTCTGATACAACGGCAGGGGGAATGTAGAAAAGAGGATCTGTATATGGTCAACAACCAACAAGGTCCGAATTGCATAGTCTGGGTGGACAGAGGCATGGGTGTAGCTTGCTTATTGCGGCGGTTACTACCCCTAATTAAGCTAGATATTCACTTGGATGCAGTTCCAGCAATGCTCTCTGCATTAATGGTGGGGTGGAAGGGAAATAGAACTAAAAGGTACTAAAAACCAAGAGTAACAAGTATGTGGAAAAAAAAAAAAAAAGTACATAGCTTGCTGGGCAGACTGGATGGGCCATTTGGTCTTCTTCTGCCATCATTTCTATGTTTTGGTGTTTTGTTTTTTTTAAGTGGGGTTTTGTGTTGTGTTGAGGGAGTTTGTGATGCTGTTAATAAATGACAGGACATTTTGGATTTTTTTTTTTTTTGTTTGGTGAGTCTCTATATATGACCCTTCGTGTTTTCTTTTTTACTTTTTATTCTAAGGCATGTCTCATCAATCCAACATGCCTGCTGCATTCACCCTGTGTGTCTGCATGCCTATATCAGAGGTGTTCTTCGTGGATGGATTTGGATGGCAGTTGGTAAGGGATCCATGCTGAGATTCCAGCCCTCATACTAAATCCTGTCCAGGCCCATGCACACAGCCTGGTGCCGGGCAAGCGGAACAGGGCCAGGTGGGAGTGTTACGCAGCAGTCAGACCCTGACGCGGCCAGCGAACAGCAAGACAAAATGTTGGCGGGTCAAACGCCAGGGTTGCTGGCTTTGCGGGCCCTGCTACCACCAGTGGGGCTGGGTGGAGATCAGGGGAGAATCCCGCAGCGTACGAGGGATGCACCCTCTCTCCCCCTGCTCTTCAGCCATAGAGGGGCCCCCCACACACTTTACAGCCAACTGGTCCATGTCAGTTTAGGAGGGTAGCCAACTAGTCCCAGTGTTCAGACACTCGTAAAGTTGTTGTGGGGCGAGGGGGAAGAGAAGCTCCATTAGAATCTCGGGGGGCAGGGGGCCAGCACGGTAATCATTTGCACAAGGCAGCAAAAAAAGGTAACCCCCAACCCTGCTGTTCGGAGAGCTAGCGGAGCGATAGCGGGTCTCCTCTGGCAGACTCATGGGCGGCTCCTTCTCCTACAGGTCAGAGATAAGGGTAGGTGGAGAAAGAGAGCGCCTCCCTGCCCCTCTATTTGCTTCCTGTCCAGCAGGGCATGTAAGTCCTGTTTCTGCAGGCGAGGAGGTAGGGCAGCCATGGGGGATTCTCTCACTAGCCCCCAAGTGCCGCGATCTCTAGCCAGCGGCAAAGGCTGAAGAGGGAGAGGAAGAGGCTAAGGGATGTACAAGGGGAGAGGGCACTGGAAAAGTGAGAGAGTATGGGGCGGTGGTGGAGTAGAAGAGAGACAGAGATAAAAATGAAGTTTTGGGGCAGTGGAAGGGTAGGAAAAGGGGAAATATCGTGAAGTAAAATGGAAGCTGGAGGAAGATGGGAGACAGAAATGAAAGATCAGATGGAAAGATAGTGATAGAGAGGCAGGGAATTCAGATGAAATAGATATGGGAAATGGAGGAAGGGGGACAGACACAAGTGGCCACTAGATGTTAGTAGAGTGTAATCAATGCTGAAGTACAAGGAATCTGTCAGCCTGAAGTGTTCAATAAAAAGGTTAATGTATTCTGGAGGATGCCCTGCCCCCTAAAATGTAGAAGCTTCTGGTTGAGAGAGTTCACTAGAAGGTCAGAAGTATCCTAAAGTGTGTGCTATGTCTTAAAATGGGGTACTTTCTGGAAAAGAAGGTTCAAGTGAAGTTCAGAGTGTGTGTGTGTACTTCAGTGGCAAGGTGGCTTATCCCCCATAGGGGATGGGATTTTGGGGAGTATAAATGATGCCTCCCATGAGGTAAGAGGAGGAGTCTTGAGGAGTTTTGGAGGGGCCTCAAGGAGTCTGGGGTCTTTTGAGGAGTCTTGGAGTTTGAAAGCTGGGAGAAAGGGAGGAGCTTCAAGAAGAACGAGCCTTGGTCTGCCTCTTCAGACCTTTGGAGTGTCTCTGGAAAGGAAAGGATCCCTTTGTGTGGGATATCTCAGAAGCAGCCCTGAAGAGCTGGTTCAGAGGGGAGGACTCTTCTGGGTCAGTGGAGTGTGAGTAACTGGAGAGACTTTCTGTGGATAATAGAGAGCCTGGGAATAGGTTCTTACTGCCTGGAAGATGTAACTGGTGGAGAATAATTCTGCAGGAGGTTCTGGACTGTGCATTTTTTTTTTGTCCTGGACTATTTCCTGCTATGGACTGTAGTCCTGCTGAAACTGAAAATTTGTTGTTACTTCTGGTTGGAGCACCAATTTTTTTGTGTGAACATTGAGTTATTTCAATGTAACCTTCTGTCCAGTTGGCCTTGCAAGTGAGCTTGGCCCCAATCCACAGGACCCAGGATGCGAATCCCCTATAGCAGTTCAGCAAACCCAGAGTTCTCCGGGGCTGGAAAGTGATCCCTGAATGAAGGGGGGTTACACACACACATAAGGAAGGGTGCAATGACAAGACGAAGCAGGAAAAGAGGTCTGACAGTGCAAGGCAAGATGAACACGGATGAGAGACTGAGAAACATCACTTTCATTTTTTGGTAAGAAAGGCGATCCTTAAATGTAATAAACTAATAAACTAAACTGATACGAGGCTAATGAGGCAGGCGAGAAACTCCAGCAATGATGGGAGGAAAGCAATTTCTTTTCAGTTTGGATATGGGGTCTGTATCATTATATACTGTGGATACAATTTAATAAAATCATATGTTTAATTTATAAGAATTTAATATTCCGCTTCTTCCTATAGCTAGGCTCAATGAGGATATTTGGCCAGGCGCTCTTGTTCAGTCATTCTCTTCTGGTCTAGGCAGGGCCTCACAACTTAAGGAGAGCAGCTTTGTACCAGGTCACTCACTGACTCTTCAGCAGCTGTGTGGGAGGGCCTCTGTCTCATGTCCAGAGGCTTCTTGAGATGCGACTTTTAAATCTCCCCTCTGCCTCTGATTCTCTGTGTGTGACCTTGGTAAAGTCACTTTATCTCCCTGTTCCCCAGCTCTGTCATTGACTCTTATGTATGTGACCTTGGTTAAATCACTTTATCTCCCTGTGCCTCAGCTCTAATCCCAGCTCTGTCGCTGACTCTGCGTGTAACCTTGGTTAAGTCACTTTATCTCCCTGTGCCTCAGTTCTAATCCCAGCTCTGTCGCTGACTCTGTGTGTGTGACCTTGGTTAAATCACTTTATCTCCCTATGCCTCAGTTCTAATCCCAGCTCTGTCGTTATCTCTGTGTGTGACCTTGGAAAAGTCATTTTATCTCCCTGTTCCCCAGCTCTGTCACTGACTCTCTGTATGTGACCTTGGCCAAGTCACTTTATCATCCTGTACCTCAGTTCTAATCCCAGCTCTGTCACTGACTCTGCGTGTGACCTTTCTTAAGTCACTTTATCTCCCTGCCCTCAGTTCTAATCCCAGCTCTGACAGTGTCTCTGCATGGTACCTTGGTTAAGTCACTTTATCTCCCTGTGCCTCAGTTCTAATCCCAGCTCTGTCACTGACTCTGCGTGTTGCTTAAGTCACTTTATCTCCCTGCCCTCAGTTCTAATCCCAGCTCTGACAGTGACTCTGCATGGTACCTTGGTTAAGTCACTTTATCTCCCTGCCCTCAGTTCTAATCCCAGCTCTGACAGTGACTCTGCATGGTACCTTGGTTAAGTCACTTTATCTCCCTGCCCTCAGTTCTAATCCCAGCTCTGACAGTGACTCTGCATGGTACCTTGGTTAAGTCACTTTATCTCCCTGTGCCTCAGTTCTAATCCCAGCTCTGTCACTGACTCTGCATGTGACCTTGCTTAAGTCACTTTATCTCCCTGCCCTCAGTTCTAGTACTAGCTCTGTCACTGTGTGTGTGTGTGTGTGACCTTGGTCAAGTCAATTTATCTCCCTGTGCCTCTGCTTTAATTCCAGACCTGCTGCTGATTTCTAATGTATTTGTTTAATAAAAATGATTATCAAATTGTTCTTTCTCTTTCATGCATTCAGCACAAAACTGTGTCCTTTTTAAAGGTTGATTGTTTTGCCATGTCATAATCTGATTTTACCACCTAAGGTATCAGTAGAAATACACATCGTGAAGTAGAAACAAGATTCTGCCAAGTGAAATAAACATTGATTTTGTTAGCGTCAAAGCTGAGGAGGTGATGTGGTGAAGGATGAGCGGGGAATGATGTTCCCAGAACCAGGACAAGGACCGGGCCAGATGTACAGATGACCTGAGGTTGGCACTACCAGCATTCAACTAGTAAGGGTGCAGGAACTTCAGTTTCCAGTAGACCAGTTTGGGGCAAACTGCCGTACTGCCTACGTTGTCATTGACCAAACTGCAGTTGTGATTGCTTCTCTTTGTCCTAGATTTCCTTGTTTCTAACTAGATGTCCAAATATTGGTAGAATTTGGGCTTGTGGCAGCTTCCTGCAGTGGTTGAAGCTCTCAGTTTTTTTGGCAGGTTTTAATGCACTATCTTAAATGCTCCAAATTTACAAGCAGCCTCGACTCTACTCCTATTCTCACACAAGAGTATAGAGCAGGCTAAAGATCTGCGCACAAAGTCGCCCATCCTGTGTCTGAGGTGACCATACTGAGAACCTTTTGGGTTTCTTTACACTGAGAATAGCGGTGGAGAGAGCAGGGAGTGGGTGGGGGCAGGGAATTCACACAACATTTTTTGCTGCACATGATTGAAAAGGAGTTCAGACTATAGCACATCATGCCAGCGCTGTGTACGTCAGGTAGCGCTATAGAAGTGATAAATAGTAGTATGCCAGCCCTATGGATACTAAGAAATGCATGCAAGCTGATCTACGCCAAAGACATTATGGACGGAACCTATGAATAACCTACCCCAGCCCGCCTGCACTGTGGTATGGCAAACATCAGATCCAAGAGACTGCTGAAGAAGCACAAAGACATTGCATAAGGGGTGACCTGACCCTCAGGATATTATTCAACAGGTACAGGCAGTGCTGAAGAGGTTGCACTGCAGGTAGAGTCAACCCTTCACTTCTTCTGGGAGTTTTGCACAAGACTTACTGAAGACCGTGGACAATTCATTCAGGGACGGCACGCCAAGAAGGTACAAAACCTATCAGTCTATGTTCTATGGACGTCTTCCAAAGACGCACAGGTGGGGAGCCATCCAAGAGGCTTGGAGCATCTGCAAAATCTAGAATATCCTCCTATTTGCCTGGATCTACCTCACGCAGAGCCGGCGTTCATCCAGGTCTGCTGCAAACTGGTCTAAAGTTTGGTCTAGGACTATGACATCATTGATGGGCCAGAGGAGGAAGATAAGGAATGAAGACTTTTTTGGTTCATTGCCACTGCGGGCCATTGAGTAGCTGGGGCTGGTACCAGCAGGCTATAACTCACCGGTGCTGGCAGGTTGGTGGTGGCCTGGCACCGTCCACATCACTATGTTAATTTACACTATATAAATGCTTCATTTTACCTGCCAGACAACAGATACGTCATTGATTTCCTTGTACTGTGCTCTGATACTGCGATTTTCCCTGTTGGACCAGTTAAATAACTGATCTCTTTCCAGTAAATTTTAAAAGGAGCGCGCGTGCACCCATAAACGCATGTATTGGGCAGGTGAGCAAAATTACAAGCGGCATGGAGTGGAGGAGTAGCCTAGTGGTTAGAGCAGTGGGCTTTGAACCAAGAAACCAGGGTTCAAATCCCACTGCCACTCCTTGTGACCTTGTGCCTCAGGTACAAACTTAGATTGTGAGCCCTCTAGGGACAGAGAAATAACTCCAGTACCTGAAGTGCTAACTTTGGAGGCATATTCAATAGCTGACTATCTTAATTAGTTAGCCAGCTAACTTTAGGACAGCTCTTTGAGTTGACCAGACTTGGCCAGCTAATTCTAAATATTAGAATTAGTAGGTTAATGCAGCCTCCCTAAATTCTAGCTGGCTTAGACAGATAAGTATTACGTGCCAAAGTCTAACCAGCCCAGCATTCTGTCTCAGACGGTGGCAAATCTGGATCATAAGCACCCTTCCGATCCCCAGTAGTTGCCCTATTCCTTACTCACTGATAAACGCCGGCTTTCCCACTTCTACCTGGCTAATAACTGCTTAAGGACTTTTCCTTCAGGAACTTGTCCGAACCTCTTTTGAACCCCGCTATGTAACTGCCTTGACCACGTCCTCCAGCAACAGATCGCACAGCTTGATAGCGCTGAGTGAAAAAATACTTCCCATGATTTGTTTTAAATCTGCTGGTTATTAGTTTCAGGGAGGGAAATAACCGTCCCCTAATTCCCTATTCCACCCTACTTCATATCCCCTCCCAGTCGCCTCTTCTCCAAGCTGAAAAGCCACCCTCTTTTACCTTTTCCTCATAGGGGAATCATTCCATTCCCTTTATCATGCCTTTAGAGAGCGATCATTCATCATTGCAGGCACTGCCCACTGGAATAAAATGCCTTCCCAACTACGCCAGGAACCTTGCCACAAAAAATTCAAGCACAATCTTAAAACATGGCTGTTCAAACTAGCGTACCCGGACTAACGAATTGACTCCCTCCAAAGATGCGACATGACCTCCCGACTCACTCTTGCCCTTTCTACTTACTCTCCCCTCCTTCCACCCACTGTGAATATACTCCCCCTTCCCCTCCCCTATTACTTTCCCCTGCTAATTATTCTGATTGCATTGATGAACGCCCTTGTAAAAACGAACATGTACATATGTATATAATTCACGTATTATCTACTCCTGTCCTTGTTTACCCCCTCCCTGTTAAAAAATGTTATTATTGTAAAGCTTGTTGCTCAGTTATGTTACATTGTGAACCGAGGTGATGTTTTGCAAACGTGCCTCGGTATATAAAAAACCCCGTAAATAAATAAATAAATAAATCATGCTCTTGGTTGCCCTTCTCTGTCCTTTCTCTAGTTCTGCTCTATCCTTTTTGAGATGAGACCCACACAAACTGCACTCAGCACTCAGGGGGTGGTCGCTTTGCAACATTCCGTTTGCTTTTTGAATGTCGCCATGCGCGTGGCTGAGGATTTCGAAGTACTGTCTACTAAGCCTCCAAGGTCTTTTTCCGGGGTACTGACTTCCAAATCGCAACCTGGTACTGCGTACCTGTAGTTGGGATTATCTTTCCCTACGTGCATCGCTTTCCGCTTGTCCACATTCAATTTCATCTGCCATTTTTTTTTTTTTTATAATTCATATTTTATTAATTTTCATAAAGTAGTCATACATCTTACTTCATCGAAAAAGAAAAGATATGTAAAATATCTAATTTCACATTAAACATACCCAATAATTAATTGCCAATTACAATACTTTTCATCGAGGTATAAATCTTACAAATTAAGAAACAAAAGACCAGGCCCTAATAATTAAGGGAGTATATAAAAGGATCAATACAGAACAAGATAAACTGTCTTAACGGATTCGATGGATTACAATAAGTGATTATCTAAGGGATCTGTTACATAGGATTGATGTTTAAATTCCTGGCATTTAAGAAGGATTTCAGTTGTTCAGACATAGTGAAAATAAAACTTTCATCTTTTCCTCTAATTATGCATCTACAAGGGTATTTTAATACAAACGTATAACCTAGGGCTATCACCTGTGATCTCATATTAATAAACTCCCTTCTCCTTATTTGGGTGGCCCTAGCAAAACCTGGAACTATTTTAACAACTTGGCCAAAACAAGTGCAAGGTGTTGCACATAGGGAAAAATAACCCTTGCTGTAGTTACACGATGTTAGGTTCCATATTAGGAGCTACCACTCAGGAAAAAGATCTAGGCATCATAGTGGATAATATTTTAAAATCGTCGGCTCAGTGTGCTGCAGCAGTCAAAAAAGCAAACAGAATGTTAGGAATTATTAGGAAGGGAATGGTTAATAGAACGGAAAATGTCATAATGCCTCTATATCGCTTCATGGTGAGCCACACCTTGAATACTGTGTACAATTCTGGTCGCCGCATCTCAAAAAAGATATAGTTGCGATGGAGAAAGTACAGAGAAGGGCAACCAAAATGATAAAGGGGATGGAACAGCTCCCCTATGAGGAAAGGCTGAAGAGGTTAGGGCTGTTCAGCTTGGAGAAGAGACGGCTGAGGGGGGATATGATAGAGGTCTTTAAGATCATGAGAGGTCTTGAACGAGTAGATGTGACTCGGTTATTTACACTTTCGAATAATAGAAGGACTAGGGGGCATTCCATGAAGTTAGCAAGTAACACATTTAAGACTAATCGGAGAAAATTCTTTTTCACTCAATGCACAATAAAGCTCTGGAATTTGTTGCCAGAGAAGGTAGTTAGTGCAGTTAGTGTAGCTGGGTTCAAAAAAGGTTTGGATAAGTTCTTGGAGGAGAAGTCCATTAATGGCTATTAATCAATTGTACTTAGGGAATAGCCACTGCTATTAATTGCTTCAGTAGCATGGGTTCTTCTTGGTGTTTGGGTAATTGCCAGGTTCTTGTGGCCTGGTTTTTGGCCTCTGTTGGAAACAGGATGCTGGGCTTGATGGACCCTTGGTCTGTCCCAGCATGGCAATTTCTTATGTTCTTATGTTCTTATTTTGAAAATATCTTCTCATAACATCGCTTATATCTCTCTCGGTCACAAAGACACAAGTAACACTCCTCGATCTAATATCTCTACTGTAGAACTTTCCAAAAATTGCGTCAAGTTGTCAAGAGCTTCCATTTGGTTATCTCCGATGTTTCTTCTGGCTTTTGATATAAAATAAGCCTTATTTACCAAAATCAGTTTAGACTCTTCAAATTTAAAATTTTCCACAAAAAAACTTTCTTAATATCCTATGGGTGTCCTCTCCCAAGGCACGAGCAAAATTTAAGAATCTTAGATTGAGATGTCTGCTACTACGATCGTTGATCTGGCCTCCCCAATTAAGGTTTAGAGACTGTATCTCCGATACCACTTTCTCATATTTGTTTTCACAGTCCTTCACTAGCCCACCGAGGCTAGCAACAAGATCCCATAAAAGTATCCAGGGTCACTACAGCCGGTTTCGGGGGCAATTGAAAAGACTCACCCCCTTCACGGGCATTCAATGCTCCTGGAAAATCCCAACGCCTGCGCCGCCAAAATCCTCCTTTCTTCCTCCACAGGATCAACCGGGGATAAAGATGTTTCAGACTCCTCTGGGATCCTTGTCGGTGCTGACTCCAGCATACTGGAGGAGATCTGAGGCTGCAACACCATTCCTCCAACCCGGCTCCCCACCCTGCCGGGCGGGTGATGTCATCCTTGGGCGCTGCATCTAGTAGGTTCACCCGCGACGCTGGAGGTCGATAATCCGGGAGACTAAGTGTGGTTTCCCCATACAGCGGCGGAGCTCCCTCTCCTGTCGCTGAAGTGGGGACAGTTTCACCCTTACTTTCCACCGACGCGGTCACAAAAGAGGAAATATTTATCACAGAGCAACTCCTCTTGCGACCGTTCACGCCGCCATCTTGGGCCAACCCCTTTGTTCATCTGCCATTGAGATGCCCAGTCTCCTAGTCTTGCAAGGTCCTTCTGCAGTTCCTCACAGTCTTCTGCTATTTTATCAGCCGTGAATAATTTTGTGTCTGCAAATTTGCTCGCCTCCCTCACTGATCATTAGTGAGTATGGGCCCTATTTATTTACTAAGCATTTTTCCCATAGACATAGAATGGAAAAAGAGCTTTAATAAATAAGCCCCTATGTTACCTAGCGCCAGTCCCAGTACAGATCCCTGAGCACTCACTAGTGACCTTTCTCCATTTAGAGAATTGACTATTTAATCCTTCTCTCTGTTTTCTGTCTTTTAACCAGTTGCCAGTCTACAAGAGGACACTGCCTCCTATCCAAGGACTTTTTAATTTCCTGTGGCGTCTCTCGTGAGGGGTTTTGTCAAATGCTTTCCAAAAATCCACAACTTATGATAATCAGACATATAAAAAGTGGTATCCCCAAATTATGTATATGTTACCCCTGCTTACGGTGGCTACTATTTACCACAGGGGGCCATAAAAGAATTTGACCTTTCTGGAGCTGGAGGGCACAGGCTAACTCTTACACAGTCTCCTTCCTCAGGGCTGGTGGAGGGGAAGGGATCTCTCTTCAGGGTCTGGAGTGCAATACTTTCTCCTGGGAGAGGTAAACGTCCGTTTCTGCTGTGAGTGCCAAAACAAACATGCAGGAGTCTCGGGGTTGAGTGTCCAAACGTAACTTTACCGAGGGTGACTCGGAGGAGTGAATGGCACCGTTCAAAACAGTCCTTAGCACCACAGCCGGTCTTTCTGCAGCTTGAGTCCTTCCTCTGTCTGTGCAAGTGTCTCTTACCACCAGGGCAGGGCAAAATGAAGCTCCCAAGTGGGCACGGAAAACCCCCTCCAAGCTAGCAAAAAAAAAAAAAAATGGTGAAACAGCCTCTGCACACAGAGAGTCCCAAAGCCCTCTCTCCCCAGGGCTCTTCTAACCAGAAATCCTTTCCCCCCCAAAACTGATCCAAAACACCAGATTGTCCTTGCATCAGGTCCTCACGGAGGTTGCAGGCCCCCCCCCCCCGGGCACTCTACCCAGGCAACACCCAGGAGACTCCCGAGGCTTCCTCTCATGAAAAATGCCAAAGAACCTGAAACAACTCTGCATGCAGACCCAGCCACCCTGCTAGTGGGCAGGTAGGGCAGCTTCCTGACCGTGCGTGCTCAGGGATTGCCCGGCTCCTCCAAGTAGGCCCAAAATCCAAACAAAGAAAATGCTCCGGCACTGCCACCTAACTCCCAAAACTCAGGGAGCGAGCTGCTTTTATATCCCCTCGGGGGGGACGGCCATCCCGGCACCCTCAAAGGGAGGGGCTGTACGGAATGGCGACTTCCCGCAATTACCAAGCTGTCTGGCCGCCCCAGATAACGGAGTTACCAGGGTGATATTTAGTAACGAACCGCTGGATCATTACATATATATAAAAAAAAATACTTTTTTAAACCCCACACAAAATGTAAACAATTAAAAATAGCTGAAAAATGATTTAGCCATCATTTGTTAAATAAATTATAAAACTGAATTATGTCCAAAAAAGAAAACCACATACACACACATAAAAATCACAAAAAAAACCCCCCAACCACAATAACTTATATCTTAAAAGATTACATACATTTATATAGAAAGGCATCCATAACAGCCAACACAATCTCTTTTCTGTATATAGGATCCAGACGATATGTGCGCTGTATATAAATCAAAACTACATATAAAAGTCATTTTCTTCAAAAACCGTAACAGATGCACATAAATACCGTCTCCTTCAGAGCTGATGGAAACACACATCAAACATAAACCTTTGATGAAAACCTTTGATAAATGTCTGGAAATCCAAGCTATGAAGTATTCTTAATAAAGGTCTATCTTTTGTGCCCACGGCTAGACCTAACCCCTTTCAAATACAGGCATTTTTACAGTGTTTTTTGAGATTAAAGATTACATTATTTTTGTCAGGGAAAGTCAGATATACAGCTGAACTCTTCTGTGGTTACCTGAAGGTCAGTGTGAGCTCCTCCTAGCTCGACAGATCCGTTGCTTATTGCTTTTGAACTTCTGATAGCTTATTATAAACAATTCGGTTGCCATCCCCAATGTACTAATTTGACTATCCTTAGCCCTAGATGTCGTCATTATTATTAAAACAGCAGACAAGGGTGGCCATGGATTGGATTAAATACAAAGATGAAGCATTTCGACGCATCTTATTATTAAGTTATCTTCTGATCTGGCTCGAGAGTTGGTGAAACGGATTTCAGATGCTGTGCCTTTTGGTTTAGAAAGAAATGTTTATCACTGCCAAGGAAGCTTGTTTTCTTTTTGAACCCCCATCCCGCTGCTGTTACGTTTTATATTTTACCTAAGATACATTTATTTATTTTTATTTAACACTTTTTTATACCGACCTTCATAGTAAAAACCATATCGGATCGGTTTACAAAGAACAAGGGGATAACTGAGATAATAACTGAGGTGATTAACAATAGAGGTGAATAAGGCAAAGTTACAATTAACAAGGAGAAAAAACTTGGAAGCTTAAAGCTGGAAGAAAGAACAGGCATCCAGGGCGACCTATTGTTGCAGGCATTGGTTCGTTGTTGGAGCCTTTATCAATTTTTTACAGATAAATCTTTTTCGGCCTTTAGTTCTGTCTGCATGCTTTGTATGTACATGATTCTCATTTCATTGAAATAATATTGATGACTTTAGATATATGGAGATCCATTTTCAGCCACTATGCGGCTCGACTAGTTAGCCGGATAAACGTATCCAGCTAAGTAGCAGGGTATATTGAGCGGTGCGGTCCTGCTGTTGAATATACCCAGTCTATCCGGCTCCCCTTAGAACAGGTCAGAGGCTAACTCCACTTCTTCCAGAAACAACTCCCTCCCGCCCGCCCCCATAATGCCCCCGACTTATCCAGCTAAATTCTAGCTGGATAACGGTTTGTTCAGCTAGAATTTAGCTGGATAACTCGCTGACTGTGCCGTTCTTGCCATTTAAATGGATACCTTTTAAGTTATTCTTCTAAATGGCTTGTTGAACGTGGACTTCTGAGTTGCTTGCTCAGATATTCCTCACTTAGATGCCATTCAGGCAGTGCGGGATACATTGGATAAGAGACATTCCAGTCCTCGGGTTCCTACTTTAAATTTTTCAGCAAAAATTCTTTCACCAAATCAAACGCGTGGCTGTGGGGACAACCATGGTCCCCAATATTGCCTGCCTGTATGCTACTACGGCTCTGTGAGGGAATATAATCAGAGCACCTTTAGACAGCAGCCGTAGCCTGGCCTGGCCCCTCCTTAAGAGCCAACCCAGCAAGGGATTCTGGGCCAGGGAGGATCCCTTCAGCCTCGGATAAGAAGGCCGGGCCCGGAAGGCTTGGGAGGCCCCCAGGAGAAAGAAAGAAACCTAGCAAAAGAGTGTGGTCATTGAACTGTAAGTTACGTTGCCACGGCTGTTTTACTGAAGTGCAAAGACTAGGAGAGCTGTTTAATTTGTTACTTCTCACAAATAAAGAGGTTTCTGAGAGGCTTTGCCAGAGTCCAGCCTGAAGTCGGGCACAAGCCCCTAATAACACCTGTCCGTGCATAACTAATTCTGAGGAACAATTTGGTTTTAATTCTGCATTTTGGCCTCAAATTGTGATCTGGTTGAAGTACCCAGATCTTTATGCATTTATTTATTTAAATATATTCCGCTGTTCGGCACTTCAAAGCGGATCACAGCCGGGTAATGTAGGGTTAGAGATGGAAAAGATATTTGTTTTGGTTGGGAAGGGCTCCATGTCTGATTTTTACGTTTTTTAACCTCTTCGTTTTTTTTGTGATTTAAATTTGCAGTTTACTTTTACAAAACCTCTCTCCACGGATAAAGGTTTTGAGGCCTCTATCCGTGGGAAAACCTGTGAACAGCAATTCCCTCTTTGCATTTTGACAGCCGCCGTCCGTGAAAGATAAAAGAAAATATTCCTGCGAGCCCTTTTCTTGTGCTTACGAGAAATCTGTACATCTATTAGCGAATTAAAAAAAATCAGAGGCGAAGGAACGTTTCCTTCAAAGAGGCTGTCCTTGGTCAGAGTTAAAGAAAGTGGGCAAGAGGGCTCGTTTTGTGAGCCGCGAGTTATAATTACTGAAAAAAAAACCTGAAATCAAAACGGATAGGGTGGTCCGTGTACATCCCTTCATGCAAAGTACTTCGATTATTACTGAAACACATTGGCCATTACTCCGTTTTGGGGTTTTTTTTTCAGAAGCCACCTCATTTTGCCTAAAAATGGGCTCCGAATTTACGTGGTTCGTTGGGAAGGTCCTTTCTTTCACCGAACAGTGCTGAGGGGATTGCCGGAGACCATCGCCCGTGCGGCGGTTGCGGTGTGTGTGTGTGTGTAACCGCTCTGCAACTTTGTCGTCTTTTGTTCATCCCACTGCTTCTGAAGCGCATGCTTGGAGGTGACTAGCCACGTGCACATCACAGAATGGGGCTGATATCATTATGCGTCCTTGTTTGTTGATTTAGGTTGGTAAAATATTGCAATGTAAAAATAACTTCTAGTGTGGAAAGCACGACATTAAATGTCCAAAAGATCTTATACAATTAGCAGGCTGAGACAATTGATTTGTTTTAAAGAATGGCCACCACCTAACGCCTGACGCTGAAAAAATGTTGCTGCAGTAATTCATAGGGCGGGAGTAAGTTCAACCGTCAGTCAATACACAGTCTTATTGTTGTAAGCATATTTTTGAAAACATTGCAGATAAAAAGCTGCAAGATCGCTTATCTAAGCAACTGTCTCTCAACTGCAAATGAATGGCACCCCACACAATGGCAGCGTTTCAAAATCTTCAAGAAATCTGCATCAGGGGTGACGGGAACTAACTGAGCTCCAACCCAGCGTGTCTGCACGGAACAATAACAGGAAACGTCGTTATAAATCTTCAGCAAAAAACAGTTCCCGAAAGCAATGCTTCTACTGTTTAATGAAACAAAATCAGAGACGATGACTCTTCAGGTCTTTTCCCTATGTGCTGCTGACTGCCAGTCCCTTCTCCTCCTCTGTGGGTATTTGGCTCTTGGATTTCTGCCACCTCGCTGCCGAGACATTACCTGGAATATTGTTTCCAGTTCGGGAGGCCATATCCGCACCACCAACTCTATGAGCTGAAACTTAAAGGCCTAAATATATAAATCTTAACAAAAGGAGGAGGGATATCATAGAACCAGTCTAAATCCTCAAATACTGCACAAGAAGCACATTTTTCCCCCCAGTGGAAAGAAAATTCAAAGAAAGAGCTTAAAAACCCCTAACCTGGAGTACCCCTAGGCAGTCAAGTTTTCAGGATATTCATAATGACTACGCACGAGATAAATTAATCTGTGCGTGTTCATTGTGGATGTCCTGAAAATGTGACTGGCCAGGGGTTATTGAGGACAGGGTTGAAAACCTGCCCTAGATCGTGGTTTGAGACTGAAAAGGGAGTACAGGCAGCAGTAAGGTCAGGAAATATTACTTGAGAGAGAGAGAGAGAGAGAGAGAGTGATGGATGCATGAAATGGCCTCCTCGTGGAGGTGGTAGAGGTCACAACAGTAATACAATTAGAAGAAGAAACCTGGGATAGTGTTGTGTAACATCCCACTGCAGCCACGAAAAGGTTTGAGATGCACCTCTGGGGTCCTTGGTCCTGAAGTGGGGGATTCTCCATCACAGTCGCTCACAATCACTTCTCAGCTTCGGCCTCACAGGAAGAGGAGTCTTCTTCATCAAATCAGACCCCCCAAAACAGCACAGAATCAGCTGTGGTGTTCCACTCATTTACTTTTAAGTTTAGAAACCAAAATCCATGTTAACAGGGCAAAATCAGAAAGAGCATCGGGAAAATCATAATCACAAAAGCCAGCGTTTCTTTATCCATGGTCATACCCGGCAACTTGTGAGCTGTGGTCACCCTGAGATTGCTGTTCATTAGCAGAGGGTGGGGGGGAGGGGAAGGAATGGAATAATATGAATCGGCTTTCTCTCTTCCACTGACCCCCCCACTAATCCACACTTTCTTTTTCTCCCACCCATCGCCATCACCTGCCCCCCCCCCTCTCTTCGCCTTTCTCTCTCCCTGACCCCCAGCACTCTCTTCGCTCCATCCCCCTATGAATCTCAGCTCCATGACTTATGCATCCTCGCTCTCCCCTTGGCTGAGTGAGTCCCAGGTCCTGGAATCACAGCTGCAGACTGAGGTTTGTATGTGTTGCTTGCTGCCTGTCTCCAGTTTCTCCCCACATGCTGCTTTGCAGTGACTGCTCCAGGCTCGCCCCACTTCTGGTCTCTGCAGGCTTACTGAGGAAGGAGAATGGCTCAGATGTATACAGAGAGGCCCTGAGATTTCTAGTGATTTCCCCCCAGACCCTGCAACTGACCCTGCAACTGACCCAGACCCTGCACCCTACATGTCCAATCCCTGAAAATGGCTCATCTCTCCACTACCCGCGACTGTGCTATCTCTATTGCTGGTCCGGCTCTTTGGAACTCCCTACCTGACCACATGCGCATTGAACCCTGTGCAATCAAATTCAAAAAGAAATTAAAAACACTCCTGTTCAACCATGCCTACCCAGAATAACCCTTCTCCATCTCCCCTCACAGTTCCCCCTTCAGGGGTCTGCCCTCTCCTTATATTAAGGAGACTATCATTGTAAATTATAAACTGTATTCTCTGGTTATGACTTTCTTGTTTTTTAACTATCTTTCCTACTGCCTATTTATTTTATCCCCTGCCCAGTTACTGTCTCCCTGTTGAAATGTATTTTCCAAACTTTCAGTTATTATGTGAACCGGTATGATGTACCCACTAATGCCGGTATATAAAAGTTTCTAAATAAATAAATAAATAAACTGATGCAAATTAGCCGAGTCTCAGGGTGAAATCCTGAAAGATCTCAGTTATGTCCATGGTGCATAGTTTAACAACGCCTCTACCTTTTTCTGAACCAGTGTCCTGGCAGAAGCCAGAGACTGTGCCCGAGACGGACAGGTTTAAATCCCGTGGCAGAAACCAGAGACTGTGCCCGAGACGGACAGGGTTAAATCCCGTGGCAGGAGCCAGAGACTGTATTGGTGCGGGACAGATGGAAACTACACTACAAAAGGCCACAAAAAGGTTGGCACAAGAAGGGAGACCCCACTGGGGAGACTGACAAGTATGCAGTTCTCTCAGGGAACCGCGAATTGATCTGTGCAGAGAAGGCCGGACCTACTTTCATAAGCCCTGCCAGGAACTGGAATATTAAAGAAGATGGCAGTGCTTTACTCACTAACTGTAAGTATCCTGCAGGGATAAACCATCTGCTAAAGCAGGGGCTGTGTTTTACTCACTAACTGTAAGTATCCTGCAGGGATAAACCATCTGCTAAAGCAGGGGCTGTGTTTTGAGTTTACCTCACTACATTGAAGTATCCTGCAGGGGAGAACTGTTTATTAAAGCATCAGCAGTGTCGGGGAATATTACAATTGCATTTCAACCCGTGAAAAGGCTGGAAAGAGCACAGTAATTAAACATAAAGCTCCACTATTATTGTGATTATTTTTTATTTAATCTCTAAATAGGAGATCCTGGCACTTGGCTGTGTTTTGCGTGCTTCTGTTACTTAGGTACGCCGACCAAAATTAATGGAAGTAAGTTTTGTGGAGCCCCTTTTCTGATCTTCACCAGAGAGCAAACAGCAGGGGCTGCACCGATACACAGGAAACAGGGAACCAGCCTGGGTGTCAAGGAGGAGGTCTTCTACAAGCAGGCGTCAACGTACAAGGCAAATCGTAACCAGGCAGAAAATAAAGGAGATTTACTGGGCCCTGATGTCATCTCGCTCTGTAACGTTCAGGACACGATCCGTCAGCTCCACATCCAGTGTCACCGCGCCATGAACGGGCCTCAACCAGATATCCTCACAAAACACCTCTTGTAATGGTGCCGGTGTCACTCCCCCTACTTCAGCTCATCCTGAAGCTGGCACTCCCCCATCTACATCTGGTAGAGCCCTCTCCCCCTCCACCCACCCTGAATTAACAGTGCCTCTGCGGAGGTTAATTTTCTGCTATTTTTATCAGTGGAACCTTTTTTTTTTAATTAATTTCTTTTGTGTAACCAAAAATAATGAAGAATATTGGTCTTTAAAATTCAATTAATACCACATCAGAGCCACTGAACAGCGGCAGTATCAGCCATTATCCCCCCATAAAAGGTACTCAATGACTAATTGTATCCAGGCTATTACTCACAATCCCAAATTGCCCTCCAGACTTGCTTTGTATTTAACAGATTGCAAATGTGGTCCCGTGGATGCCAGAAATGTCCTTTTTTTTTTTTTTTTTAAATCAAACAGCAGAGCTGAGGGGTCTTGTGTACGCTTAGTCACATAGAGAGTGAAATTGTCTAAACTTATGCTCTTAATTTGTAATTTAATAGAAAAAAAAAGATGTTACATCACAAATTTAAGGTGAAAATCAACATTTATTCATTCAGCTACTTCTAAACAAGATCAAGCAGGTCCTATGTCCTGGGAATTTACATCCCAAAAATTCTTTTCTAATTTTCAGGGGTGGGGGGCACGGTCTAGTGTTTATTTATTTTTCTTTTAGATTTCTTTATATTCCGCTTTCAGCACTTCAGAGTGGATTACGTTCAGGTACTATAGGTATGGGTAGTGTCTTCCTGCTCCTCCTGGCTTCCAGCATGATTGAAACTGACCCCCGCTCCTGCGATGACCGAGGGCAACCTGCCTGATCTTTGCCCTCAGTCCTGGCCTCTTCTAGCCCAGCCATGGCAGTGACAGACAGCGGCTCCCTCTGAGGCCCAGAACGCCTGCACCCTGAATCTGACCAGTAGGTGGCGCTGTAAACCGATAGCTGGGAGGTTTTTATTCTATCTTGCTCCCCACCCTCCCGACCCCTGCAGCTGACCTGCCCCCTGGGGCTATGAATGCAGCATCCCCGGCCTCAGCTTGGCGGAAGGAGCAGCAGCTAGGCTCCGAAATCAAATCTGGCTCTCCCACGCAGCGGCACACAGCTGTGCCTCTGAGCCATTGGGCTCTGCCATGCCAGACACTGTCACAGTGCACCTTCTGCCAATTCACCATCTCCCGAACAGAAATCCACACGATGTTTTCAAAAAATAACTAAACTGCTGCCACGGGGAGGGGCGGTCACCCTCTCACCTTTCCCCTGCGCTCCGCCACACCGACTGCTTCACCCAGCAGGTTAAAAGAATCCCACTCCCTTCCCCCCCCCCCCCCCCCCCCCCGCGACCTCCAGTAACCACATGTACACGTGAAAGCGATAAAACCAAACCCAGCTCCCCCGCCCCCACACACACAGTTCTTGGACCGGGCACAGGAAAATCTCTGTTGGCTTCACAGAAAAAAAAAGCGAGAGCGAAAACCATTGCTGGGGTTTGCAGTGACTGCACTACCCGTCCCTCAATAATACGGCAGCTGAGGAAGGCAAAGAATTGCAAGGCAAGAAAAGTCTTTATCAAACCCTAAGCAGCCTGGACAGGAAGAAGAGGGAGGCTTTCCCCTGGGGGTGTCTCAGAGCATTGGCACGGCACCCCCCCCCCCCCCCCCGATAATTTCTGCCCTCTCGTTCTGTCTGTTACCTTGGATTCATTCCCTCCTGCCCCGGACCATAGGCCTTATTTATTACAAGGATGTGTTACCCACTCCACTATCGCAGTACTCGGAGTAAGGTACAGGATAACCGAATAACCTACCAGTAGGAAGAAGAGCCGTGCATCAGAAAGGGCTAAGAATAAGTTCCTGGTATGGAGACTGCGCAACAGCAGTCACACCTCAGTAGGGTTAAAGATTGGAGTTGGGCGTGCAGACACGGACTTCTTATGGTAGAAGTAAAACAATAAGGGAGTTCAAGATGGCGCCCTAGACGAGGCGGCACTCGGCAGAGCTCTGGATGATCCATGGGTTTTTAATTTGCTGAGGCTACAGTGGGGAAAAGAAAAGGGAAGATAAGGCCTTATCCTGCAGCCTCTGCACTCCCTTCTTCTTTGGGTCCAACGGATTCTTTTGTTGGGTGCCTTCCATCAGATGCTGGGCAGTGGTCGTTAGAGATTGCAGGGGGGGAAGCTGAGCCATTACTTCTCTCAGCCCAGGCGAAGGAGTCCCCCTGATGGATCCTGCGGAGGGGAAAGATTTCACGCCACCCTGAGGGGCCGATGCAATAAAATGTGCACAGGTCTACGTGCGGTTGGACGCGCATTTTGGATGAACTGGTCTAGCACCCGATGCAATAAGGAAATTAACGTGTCCAAAACACACACGCAAACAAATGCTTAGCTGATAGCATCCATCACATGTAAAGTCCATGTACATGGGGCTAATAGCTATTACCTCCGATGCAGAAAATTATTGGGCACCCAATGCGCCCTTTTTAATACGGCAAATTTAACTCCAGTCCCGGAGGTGGCGTAAAGTCAATCTGCGAATCAAGGGCTCATGAGAAATGAAAAAATACGGTCCTCTGTGGTTCCTCCTAATTAGTATCGTTGTGACACTTAAATTTACTGCTTGCAGTGTTGAAAAATAAATGTATAGCTTTAAAAAAAAAAAAAAAAAATTCTTCTGGATGCCCATAGGAAGGGGTGCTTAACAATGGTTGTGTTCAGCAAGCTCAGGAAAATCGTCCAGAAGCGGGATAAAAACACACCCTCGTATTAAGTGGCCATTGCAATTGTGGGCACCTGATGCAGTTGAACGCTAGGGATGTACAATTCTCTCCTGGCGCATCCTTTTTTTTTTTTTTTTTACGCAGCACCTCATTTAAATACTATGTTGGGTGCCCTGGGGATATGGCTGCATGCGCGTTAGGAAAACGGGTGCTTCAACGCACGTCTTATTGCGTCCGTCCCTCAGCCTGGTGCTGGCTGATGACATGGCCAGACAAGCGACGCTGGCAGGGAGGGCCAAGGGAAGGTGCTCCACGGTGAAGACTGATGTCGGCTCCAGCAATGGGAGAGAAAACGCTGCTTTCTTGATGCCTGGGACATCTCCTGTGTTGGATTCTTCAGGTACTTTGCGGCCTGAGAATGCTAGAGAGTGAGAGGAGTGACTTTTATTTGAGAAAATCCTGAGGAGTTTACCCTCAAAGAAATATGGAAGGCTACTTGGGGGCTTAGGAAGCCTGTCTAATTTCATTAATAATAGTGGATAAGTTGCAGGCCCTTGAAGGTAGAATGAGCACATAGGAGACGCCTAAGAACATAAGTTGGAGGAGCTTAAGATCCGTGTAGAAACGGTTGAACAACAGGATGGCAGAGATTCAAGAGACCATTGTAAAAGATAATTTGTATTGACATTCTAAAGTGGAGAACTTGGCGAGGCATTGCCATCTGTGGTTTATCAATTTTCTGAAGCTTCCAGCTCTCTCTGTACTGGAAATGTTTAAGCGGTATTTGGTGGAGATTAAAGTTCCATTTCAGTCGATTTCCCCCCTGTTTCAAGAGCTTACTATCTTCCGCCATGTAGAAGGAACTCCTTGCTGACTGATCTCCAATTTCAAAGACAGCCTGGAATTTAACAGCTTTTTTGGAGACTTCGGATGATAAATTGGTTATTCCTGCAATGCTAATTGTTCCCTAGCTTTTCATCCTGATGGGGTTTTTTCCAAGCATCGCGAGGAAACATTTTGGAAAATGAAAATTTAGAGTCTTTCCGGATGTGTCCAAAGCCACACAAAAAAGACGCGCGGTTTGTGGTTGAAGCCCCGCAAGTGTTGTATTAAATATCAAAGTGTGTCTTATATCTTTGAGCCTACTCATGTTTTTGAGGGATAAGATTACAGCAGCCAGAAGTTACCTCGGCAACCTGTCCACTTCTTGAATTCATTTGCATTCTTTGCTCTCACTTATGAAATACGGTGCCTCTGCTTAGGTTAACTTTCTTTTTGTGGATAAAATATCTTTCGATTGTGATTACCTTCTCCCTAATATTGTGGGTTTGTTGCTATACGTTGGAATGTGCAAAAGGGCTCCGGTTCTTAGTACTTAATAATTAGTTGCTAACTTTTACAATATGCTCTCTTTATATCTCATCTCAAGTTATTTCTTGAAGTTATGTTTTAAATATTATAAATAATGAGTTAAAAAAAGTAAAACAATAGACTCAAGGCATCATGGGATACAAAACAAATAATAAAACAGTAGAGACAAGGGCAGTATTCAGAGTGGCCAACTTCCAAAGAAACATTTTTATTTACAGATATATATATATATATATATTTTTTTTTTTTCAATTGATGACCCAACTATTTTATTGGCCACGGGATCTCAGAGACCCTTTCCAAAGGTGTTAGGGTAGGGGATTCCCCTCAGACAGTGGGGGAGAAAGTGTCCCTCCCTCCCAGGTCTCTCCTTCCTTGTATTCTCCTCTTCCTCCTTCCTTTTCCTCCTGGTACTCTTCCCCCCCCCCCCCACCTTCCTCTCTCCCTCCTTCCCTTCTCTTCCTACCAGTATGTCTGCAGGTATTCCCTCCCTTTGTCTCCTTTCAAGAAGGCCTCGGCAGCTCCTGGCTGCGGCATCTGGGTGGCGGGATTCCAGCAGCAGCGGCTCCTCGGCCCGGGCCTAGCCCTTGACATCCTCGGCGGCGGCAGCTTTGGCCTGGCCCCCCAACATCAGCAGTGTTTCCCTCCGCCTGGGCCAGCGGCAGGTGACTCATTTTAGGCAGATTTTCCTAGCCCTGCAGGCGATAGCTTCCACCTTACATGGATGATGTCAAAAGTAAACCGGGAGAGACGTGGCAGAATTCAGGTGACTGTAAGGAATTTATGGACCTTCCAGACAGGTTCCGTGTTTTGCCATTTTTACATGTGCTGCTGGTAATCCTGGCAATATTATTATTTATTTATTTATTTATTTATTTAATATATATTTCTATACCGGACTTCACGAATGGACTTCACATCAGGCCGGTTTATATGGAACTTAGGGGATTAACAAGAGTAACCAAACAAGAAGGCTGAAACAAGCAAAGTTACATAAAACAAGGGCATTGAACTTGGGGGCTAAAGGAGCCAGGAAGAAAGGTAGAATGGAATTTGCAACATATAAATAATAATATAAGACGGGTTATGAGATTAGTGATTATTAGTGATTATTAGTGATAACTGATGCCTGTGAAAATTATTAGTGATAACTGATGCCTGTGAAAATAATAGAAACTTGATCTAACATGAAATGGTCTACGCAGTAGAATGTAACATGCAAGGTAATGCCACATTGTGCCCGCTTAAAATAGCCTGCTATGCAGCAAGGCCTTACTCTGCACATTAAAGGCGTCCTAGAAGATATTAGTGTGAGCTTGCAGAAACGTCAGAGCCTGTGTATTCAAATAAAGGAATAAATGTAAATAAATCCTTCCAAATTCTATAGCTATTGACACACCCGTAAATTTTTTTTTGTGTATTGGCAAGACCATCGTATCAATAGGCTTAAGATTTTGCTGCAAATTTAACTGCAACCATTTTTCCGTCTAGACATTTATGATCATGGGTCTGCCCACCAGCCTTTTTGGATTTTTGCTTGAAAACTCTTTAAATGTTATATTAGCGAAACTTGAAAAAACTTATCTGAAGTGAACATCAGAACACCAATCTGGATTGAAGAGATTGTTGCTCCGAATAAAGGGGACCATCATTCCAACGCGGTCTGCGTTTCAGAAGTTTATATCTTCCTATTTCAGGGAACCAGTCTGTGTCCTTCCTCCAGATCACTCCTTGTGTGTTCCTTCAAATCCTCTGCTCATCGGGCAATCTCCATATAATACTCTGTCCATCAATACTCTCTCCCCCTGCAGTAGGAAGTGTGTGTCGGGCTGTCTCCTCTGCCGCCTCCCTCTCTCATTTTCTCACCCTGCTGGTGCCCTGCAAAAGCTTTCTTTCTATATTTTTTTGGGATGGAGGACCCTGGGAGGATCCCTGCCTGCATGGGAAACCTCTCTGCTTTTGTGTCTGGTCAGAGAATGGGGATGTTGATGTGGATAGACTTATAAATGCCAACACGAGGAGGAGGAAACTGAGGCCTGCCGGGTTGATCCAGCAGCCAATTCTTTTGCTATGCCTTCACTTTTATTTATTTAATTTTTTTGCAAATAAGGATTCTCTGTGCGTATCCCAAGTGCAGAAGAGGGCATGTGGTAGGCAGAGGCAATGAGCAGGGCCTGAGTGTTGCAGAGCAGCAGTGTCAGGGACTAGGGCAGACAGCTCACCATGAAGGGTGCTGCAAAAAATACTCGTGGTCCTGTCCGGCTCCTGTCTGAACCCAAAGCCAACATCACAGAGAGAGAGAGAGAGGAAGAGAAGGAAGAAGGGCCACCATGAGAGAGGGGGGTGAGCGTTCTCTCACTGTTCTTGCAGCGTGTGCTTTGCTTATTTGCCCTACTTCTCAGACACCTGTGGGTCCCTCTGCTCCAGGAAACCTGAGTGTGGATCCAGCCAAGCATGCAGGGGAGGTCAGGCAGCCCTGGATGATGTAAGAGACTTTGGCTGGGGGTGGCCATGAAACTGGAAGGAGGCAGACTTTGGGATTAACGCAAGGAAGTCTTTCTTCACCGTAGGGGTGGTGGACGCATGGAGCGTCCACCACCCCTACGGTGGTGATGGAAGGGGGGTGGTGATGGAAGGGGGGGGGGGGTGTAAAACCAGTAAATGCATTCAAGAAAGCCAGGGACCAAGCAAAGAAGACCCTCGGCTATCAAAGATCAGGAGGGAGCATGGGTGGAGAGGGGCCTGGTGGATATTATCTGCCGGAATGTTCTGGGTCCCTATGTCCATAGGCCAAGCCCCGGATTAAGAGGACCAGAATGCACCGTGCCAGATCCTAGAGCGCCTTCCAGCCAGTGACAGTGGGGGGTTTTTTTTGTTTTGTTTTTTTTGAACCGGCAGAGGGAAATGCCTTTTTAAGGGGGAAAGACTATTCAGAAGGGGAAGCTTGAAGTTAACCGCACCGAAAATAACAAGGCCTACCTTGTCACTTCCAATGGAAAGGAACAGGGCTAGCATGGCAGAGTGCTCTGTAGCGAAATGCGGTGCTTTGTATAACGGGTATGAAGTTGTAAAAGTAAAAGAGCAGTGACACATCATTATTCTCCCTCCTTCCCTGCGGGAATGTTAATATCCCGGCACGGCAGAGGGCTATGATTTTCAGAATAATGAAAGGCAGCAGTAATACAGACCTCGGAA
Organism: Rhinatrema bivittatum; assembly: GCF_901001135.1. Taxonomy (NCBI): domain Eukaryota; kingdom Metazoa; phylum Chordata; class Amphibia; order Gymnophiona; family Rhinatrematidae; genus Rhinatrema; species Rhinatrema bivittatum. The sequence goes on along the minus strand of NC_042617.1, from coordinate 21,916,137 downwards.
AGCGGGGGGAAATTGCGCTGGCCCGCCATTTAACGGCAGAGGACAGCTTGTGCTGTTTGCTTTCATTCTATATCTTCCCATTAGCTGTCCTGGAAAAAAAAAAACCCTCTGCGATCGCCTTATGTTTCGAGGGACACGCGTTATCGGTGGAACAATGGCTCTACCGGCTGCAAATTCAATGCTCTTTTCATTTAAATTGCAAAAATAGAAAGAGCCCCCACTACTTCCCCCTCCCCCACCAGGCTTCCTCTGCCCCCCACTACCCCCCTCTCCTTTTCCACTTCTAGTCCCCCCTCTTCCCCCCTGCATCCATATAAAATACATGGGTAATTTTTTTCCACGTGTGCCGGTGGCTTATTTTTGCCTCATGTAGGTAGATTTTCTCTGAAAATTAAGTTGCATAAAAGGCCACGTGCTTTGCCCCCCTGTTATTTGTGTGGAGGGTTGAGCGAGAATCAAAGAGCTCAGGTCCGTGTGGGAATTTCTAACATGCCTGCACTCTTCTCCTCCCCAGGAGCAGTGCCGTTTGATCCAGCTGAAAGTCTGCACGCTGTGGAAACCTTCCGGCGCTTTCTGTCGGGCAGAAGAGCACATTTCCCTGGGTGGATGGCTTTGGAACTGCACTCATAATTTGTGTATTTTTTTTTTGCCTAGTTTCACCAAGCAATCAAACCTGCAAAAGAGCTGGAAGGGAAATGGCAAAAAAAAAATCAAGCATTAAATAATAAGCTTTGACTTTTTCTAGCATCCAATTGCACCAAACGTATACATATGTATGTATGTATGTTTATATATACAGCACATCTATAACTATAGACACACTCACTCTGCATTATTTGAGCAATAAATGGCGAAGCAGCCATAGATCGGTAACTGGTCACGACTGTCCTGCACAGGGCAGTCTCCCTCTGGCCTTTAACAAAGAGAAACGTCCATACCGTCAGGGCCCATCTTTCAGTCCTCATGCACTTACCAAGGGCTCCAGTCCTCCAAATTCTTTTCGGCCTCTGGGGTGGGTAAACAGTAGGAAATATTTGAGCTCTGATACATAGAATCTGCTGGGTCAGGAGCCATTCTTCATGGGTGTATATTTGACAGCAGAGAAAAGAAAAAGAAAACTATTTCGATACGGCAAAAAAAATAAGGTGGACATGTGAGAGGGGTCACCAGCATGGATGAGCCATTGGCAGCGAGAGGCAAAGCCCTATTCATCTAAATGCACACATACCATGTACTCATCTCTGGAGGCTCTCACACTTTTCAAAAGCCATTTATGCCGGTAAATGGCCATTTACTAGTGTAGAATGGACCTTGAAAACTGTCCACCCCCTTTGTGGGTAAAAGTCTGTACATTTGCTCAATATATTTTGGGGAGGTTACCTGAGGGACTTCATTCCAGCAAGCTTTTCTATTTTTGAAATACAAAAAAAAAAAAATAGTTTTAAGTGTGACATAGAACAACTCTGGCAACTCTGGCCCTTCAGGGCCCCCTAACTGGTTGGGTTTTCAGGATATTCCTAATGAATATGCAGTGAGAGAGATGTCCATGCACACTGCCTCCATTGTATACAAATCTGCTTCATATTCATTAGAGTTATCTTGAAAATCTGAAGGGTTGGGGCAGTGTTTCTCACCCTTCTCCTGGAGGCTCAACTAACCAGTTGGTTTTTCAGGATATCCATAACGAGTATGCATGAGACAGATTTACATACCTTGCAGACTCGTGATATGCACATCTGTCTCATGCACGTTCTTTCTGACAATCCTGAAAACCAGACTGGATAGGCGTTGGGAAACGCTGGGCTAGGGATCCTCGAGGACCAGCGTTGCTCAGCTCTGAAGTAGAAGTTAACACGTTACAACAGGGCTTTGGCCTGGAGTTACTTCTCTCTTAGGCTGCGGTAAATATAGCCAATAATGTAATAATCATTAGTTTAGGGAAACCATTAATAGACATATTTAAACAATTGAACGAACAACTAAGTTTGACAATTTGTTATACTAAGAAATGGGATGCTCATATGGGGCAGATTTTTAAAAAGTACGCGCGCGTACTTTTGTTCGCGCACCCGGCGCAAACAAGAGTACACCGGATTTTAATAGATACGCGCATAGCTGTGCGTATCTTTTAAAATCCGGGGTCGGCGGGTGCAAGGGTGCGCAAAATTGGCAGCCTGCGCACGCCGAGCCGTGCAGCCTGCCTCCGTTCCCTCCTAGGCCGCTTTGAAATCGGAGCGGCCTCGGAGGGAACTTTCCTTCCGCCTCCCCCCATCTTCCCCTCCCTTCCCCTACCTAACCCACCCCCCAGCCCTATCTAACCCCCCTACCTTTATTATAAAAGTTACACCTGCCTGAGGCAGGTGTAACTCGCGTGCGGCTGCCGGCGCGCAATTCCCCCGGCCCGGGAGCAGTTTCGGAGGCCTCGGCCATGCCCCCGGGCCGGAACCACGCCCACAGCCCCACCCCGGAACGCCCCCAGATGACGCGCCAGCCGTGACGCCCCCCGACATGCCCCCCCCCCCCAGAAAAGCCCTGGGACTTACGCGCGTCCCGGGGCTTGCGCGCGCCGCCGAGCCTATGCAACATAGGCTCGGCGCGCGCAGGGAGTGGAAGGGGCAGCTTTTCTGGGGTTACGCGTGTATCTTACGGGCGTACCCCTTTGAAAATCTGCCCCATAATGTACTCTCTTGGAACATATGATCTAAAGAGTCTTAACCATCCAGCCATGACACCTGAAGCAATAAGCTGGCAGCAGAAGAGCAATCAAGAAATGGAAATGGGTGGATATAATAAAAAGTGACATGCTTCGATCCTGGCAAATGTTCTGTCTCAAGGAACCATCTTAAATAGCTATGGTGCAATAGAGTGAATAACCACATACGATCTACATTACTACAAATTGGAAGCTGTGACAGAGACATTTAAATATCGCAAAGGCTTCCATGCACAGGAGATGAGCTTTTTTTCAATGGAAAGGAGGCTCTAGGATGAGGGTGAAGGGAGTAGACTCAGAAGTAAAGTTAGGAAACATTTCTTTACAGAGAGGGTGATGGATGTGTGGAATAGCCTCACAGTGGAAGTGGTGGAGACAAAAACAGTATAGCTTAGGATAAATATAAGGGATCTCTAAGGAAGCGATGGGAATTGCAAGGCCTAGATACATGGGACGGATGGGCAAACCAAATGGGCCGTATGCTCTTTTTCTGTCATCATGTTTCTATGTTTCTTTCCTCTTGCATTTTGTAGGGCTGCTATTAGCTCTGACAGACTTCAAATTGTGCCCTTCTTGGATGAACAGAAAAACAACAAACTTATGTCATAGAAATTAACACAAAATGCCAAAACTAAATTGCAATCCATATCACTTTGGAAGCAGCTGCTCAATGCTACAGTAAATTGCATGGACTATTCCCATGAGAACATGTTTGTCAAATAGTCGGTGCAAGGACGAATTTCATGTCAATAGCGCGTTAGAAACAAATGACTCATCAATTCATTTGCACAGCTGAAGCAACCAGACAATAGTAGTAACTGACCATGTTAATATTTACTTTTTTCTTCTGTGAGATACTACAAAAGAGACTCTCAAATCAAAAGAAAAATGAGACAAACGAGGAGGATTTCAGCATTTTATTTTATGATGTTGGTATCGCTGATCAAATGCTACCCATCTGCATTAGTGTATGTCTCAGTATCATCGTTAACCTTCACTCAAGGATTAGAGTCAATTAGTTGTCTTCTCCAGAAGTTATCATGCTCCCAGATGCCGGACCGATGGAATCACTGCAATAGCATTGTCAGCATTGGTTGAAACATACTGAAAAGCTGCCATGTGCAGAGCTGGCCAGGCTTTAGTATAGGTCAAACAGTAAGAACATTCCAGCAATGGGAGAGTGAAGGTTTGCTAGTGGCTTTTGTGATTGATAGGAGGGTCCGTCCATAGAAAGTCCACCCAGCTTTTTTGTTTCTTTTGACACTAAGAAACCGGGATGTGCTGTTGCTTAACGGACTTTATCCACTTGGCTAGCAGATTGCGTTTCCTTCAGTTCTGCTCGGGCAGGCCTGAATCTGGTGGACCATGTCGAGGCTCACTCTGTCCGAGCCATGGCAGCAGTGGTGGCTTACCTACCATCCCGTTGAGGAGCTCTACAAGCTCCTCAACGGGATGCAATGTAGAGTTCTTGCCACATGTTCACATCTCACTACTGTTTGGACAGGGATGGGTGATGCAAGAGTAGGTTTGGTCAGTCTGTCCTGTGGAATTTTTTTGAGCTGTGAACCCAACTCTACTCTTTGCTTTGTTCCAGGTTGCCCCTCATGGATGAGATAAAATAGAAAAAGGATTCTTCCCAACAAAAATATGTTTGTTGTGCCATTGCTACTTTGCTGTGGTTATGTTTTTTGCTCGGGGCAATCTGTAGCTAGGGATTCCCAACTTTTGAGGACTGCCATCCTGCTTGTTCCATCAGAAAACTTTAATGTTTGGATATATAGTAAAGTGGGGGGTTTTTTGTTGTTGTTGTTATTTGATTGTTTTGCATGAATGTGTTAATTGGTGAATTCATATGAAATATATGTCAGAAGAAAAAGTAAATAGGATGACCATTAATCGTTATCATTGCTGACTGAATGTTTCCGTTTGTTTACAGTTATTTGTGATTCATTTATTTCTAAAGGAATATTAACATGAAATTCATTCTTGCACTGACTAATGGACAAAAATGTTCATGGAATTAGTCCATTCAATTTACTGTAGCATCAAAGTAGCTGTACACAAAGTGATATTGACTGTGATTTGTTTTTTGTTCAATTAAAATGAATTTGATAAGTGTTTTGGACAAAACGGTCAGACAGATGATGAAATGCTAAGAGAAATCAGGGAAGGAAACCAATTTGGCAGTGCAATAATAATGGGAGATTTCAATTACCCCAATATTGACTGGGTAAATGTAACTTCAGGACTTGCTAGAGACATAACGTTCCTGGATGAAATAAATGACTACTTCATGGAGCAATTGGTTCAGGAACCAACAAGAGAGGGAGCTATTTTAGATTTAATTCTTAGTGGAACGCAGGATTTGGTGAGAGAGGTAACGGTGATGGGGCCACTTGGCAATAGTGATTATAACATGATCAAATTTAAACTAATAACTGGAAGGGGGAGAATAAGTAAATCTACAGCTCTAACACTAAACTTTCAAAAGGGAAACTTTGATAAAATGAGGAAAATAGTTAGAAACAACCTGAAAGGTGCAGCTGCAAAGATTTAAAGTGTTGAAAAGACATGGATACTGTTTAAAAATACAATCCTAGATGCGCAGTCCAGATGTATTCCATGCATTAAGAAAGGTGGTAGGGATGTGCAGCCAGAAAGTATTCGTTGCATTCGGGATATGTATTCATCAGGAGGCATATTCGTTGCATTCGTACAATGGCGCCCCGATACGTTGATACGTGCATTCATTTTCCGGTTCCCATTAAAGTCAATGGGGGAAGTATTTGCAGCCTATTTTTGGCTGCAGAATTGGGGTTTTATTATCAATTTTGATGAAACTTCTGGGGAGCAATCATCAGAACAACAAAACAGCTCCAAGGTACTTAAACTGTGGCAAAGTGGCACCAAAGTGGCATGAATAGCCTAAGGCACGGAAAGGTGCAAAGGGGTACCAGGAGTGGCAAGAGTGCTTTAATAGAGGCGCAAAGCAGCAGCGAGAGTGTCAAAAACACACCACAGCTTCAAAAGAGAGCACCGATAACAGATGCATGAACCCTCAAAGGCAGCACGACAGGCAAAGCGGGAAGACAAGTGGCATTGACATCCTACAGCACAATGAAGGAGGAACATAGCAAGCAGAAAGACTAGCACCGAAACACTGAGCAACCATGATAGTGGCCAGAACACCACAAGGAGTTGAGTGAGTCATCTGGTGTATGGCAGCAAGGCACAGAGGCAGCGGGTAGATACAGGCTGGCTACACGCGGGGAGAGTTCCCTTTCCTTTGAGCCAGGAAGGGCTCCCCGGAATGGGTTGTTCCCTAGAGTGGAGCACGAGCCTTCAAAGCGTGGCGACCTGGAGCAGGGTCTCACTCTGTTGTGTTTGCCACAGTCTAAGTACCTTGGAGATCTTTTCTTGTTCTGAACATGGGTCAACAGGTGGTAAGAGATAGGCTGCAACAACGGGGAGAGTTCCCGTTCTTTTGAGCAGGAAAGGGCTCCCTGGAATGGGTTGGCCCATAGAGTGTATAATGGTACAAATTGTTAGGAATTAAGCATTTGCAAACAGATCATGATTTCATAATCAAGATGGAGGAAGCTCTCTTCTCTGCCCTTCAACTAAAGAAAACTGTTTGTTTTCTTTAAGGATCCATGCTGTGAAAGATTACTAGTTTGAATTGCTAGAGACTGAGGTTTCCCTTTGCAATAAGGGTTCAGCCATTAGGACTGGACATAAGGCCTGGACGAACAAGCACAGCAGTCAAGGACAGAGGTCAAGCCCATGTAGAGACATAAGGCCTGGATGAACAGGCAAAGCAATCGAGGTCAAACCCTTGTAGGGACATAAGGCCTGGACGAACAGGCAAAGCAATCAAGGTCAAACACTTGTAGGGACATAAGGCCTGGACAAACAGGCAAAGCAGTCGAGGACAGAGGTCAAGCCCATGTAGGGACATAAGGCCTGGATGGACAGGCAAAGCAATCGAGGTCAATCTCACGTAGGGACATAAGGCCTGGACGGACAGGCACAGCATTCAAGGACAGAGGTGTATCCCACCTAGGGACATAAGGCCTGGACTGACAGGCACAGCAGTCGAGGACAGAGGTCAAGCCCACGTAGGAACATAAGTAGTTGCCAGCCCTCCAGCATCTGTCTGATGCATGCTAGAATATTGGCTGCGGTATGGGCCTGGTCCATCAGGTGGGTGTGCAGTAAAGCCCACCTCCACCCTGATACTTGTTCAGTAATAGAGCTGCTGGCTGCCCCTGCCTCAGCCAGGTCCCACCAGTGTGCTGTCAGGGAGAGGTAAGAGTGTAGAGCATTCATGGCGGTCTAGATATCGCAGGTGAAATGCACTCTCCCCTCTGCCTTAGCTAGCAGTGCTTGCATGCGACTACGACGCTCTTGTACAGGCTGGGGATGACATTTCTGCTAAATGTGGTTCTGGAGGGGACTTTGTAATATGGAACTACGACCTTCAGAAAACGCTTGAAACCCACATTCTCCATTAACTGCAAGGGCTGGTCATCAAGGGCACAGCAATCGAGGACTGAGTCAATCCCACGTAGGGACATAAGGCCTGGACGAACAGGCACAGCAATCGAGGACAGAGGTGAATCCCACCAAGGGACATAAGGCCTAGACAGTGGACGGACAGGCACAGCGTTTCAGGTCAGGCTCTTGTAGGGATGTACGGCCTGGACAGTGGACGGTCAGGCACAGCGTTTCAGGTCAGGTACATGTGCTGCAGTGTTTATATTACCTGGAGCATAGGAGGCAGTTGGAGCTGCTGCAAGGCTTTCAATTGCTTTTATTCATCTTGCCATTCACAGGGAAAATTTGGAAACCCAAGCAAAGGCAGGTTTACTTTCAAAGACACTAGCATTTCCATCAACTCTGGTGCCAGCCTTGAGCGGTGAGGGCTCATGATATCCCCTGTCATTGAAAAGACATGTTCACTGGGCACATTGGTTGGTGGACATGACAGATATCGCTGAGCCACTTTGGCTAGGTGTGGCCAGACAGTGGACTTGTGTGCCCAATATGCCACTGACAGCTGTGCTGGTGTCTCCTTTGCTTGGGCGGGCTGAGAGTCACTCATGCCAGCTGCTTTCTCTCTTGCCCGTCACACAACAGATGAATCTTTATGGGCAACATGCCTTTGGCGTTCTGAAGTGGAGGAGGAGGTACTATATGTCTCTGACAGAGTGCTGCTCCTGCTTGGGCTAGCAGCACAGCTCTCTGAAGTGCCCGCTGTTTCCACCTCTGCTTCACGCCTAATCTGTCTCTGCCTATGGCGCTCCTGTTCACGGACTTTTGCTAACAGCAGGTCCTTCACCAATAAGAGACAATCGTACTGTAGAGCGAGTTTCCCTTTCACACAGGGATCACAGACTGTGGCGAGCATGTATGTGCGGTCTTCTGTTAAAGGCCTTAATCTGTCTCCCACCTGTTGCTGCAAAACGTCCAGACAATGCAGCACTTCAACTGTCATTCCCTCTTCCTGTTTAAAGGGCTGCAAATGTTCATCCAGGAGGTTAACTATAGGGATGATGTCAGCCAAGGTGGCACTTCAGGAACAGCTCCTCATGACATCCTTGAAGGGCCGCAGGAGTTTTACCAGCTGACTCATGACTATGTCCATTGTACCAGAAAGTTCATGAAGGGGTGTCTGCAGTTCCACTAACCTCTCCAGCATCATAAAGGTGGAATTCCACCGGGTGGCAATGTCTTGAATGAGACGCTTGTGAGGCATCTCCAAATCAGTCTGCTTTTGTCGGAGAACCTGCCCCGCCTTCACACTTCTGTGGAAGTGTGCTGCTATGTTCCTGCACTTCTGTATTAACCTATGCAGGTATTCATTCTCTTTGTCATTGGAATCCGACCCCAGAGCTGACTTCACTACCAGGTGCAGAGTGTGTGCAAAACATTGGATGTTCTGAAAGCGCCCGTCGGATATTGCCTGTCACAGACAATGGTGCAAACATGGTAAAGAACCCTGCCTGAGGATTCCTGTCTCGCTGGTGTAGTTGCCAGCCCTCCAGCATCTGTCTGATGCATGCTAGAATATTGGCTGCGGTATGGGCCAGGTCTGTCAGGTGGGTGTGCAGTAAAGCCCACTTCCACCCTGATACTTGTTCAGTAATAGAGCTGCTGGCTGCCCCTGCCTCAGCCAGGTCCCACCAGTGTGCTATCAGGGAAAGGTAAGAGTGTGCAGCATTCATGGCGGTCCAGATATCGCAGGTGAAATGCACTCTCCCCTCTGCCTTAGCTAGTAGTGCTTGCATGCGACTGCGACACTGCTTCTACAGGCTGGGGATGACCTTTCTGCTAAATGTGGTTCTGGAGGGCACTTTGTAATTTGGAACTACGACCTTCAAAAAATGCTTGAAACCCACATTCTCCACTAACTGCAAGGGTTGGTCATCAAGGGCAATCATTTCCCCAATGCTCCTGGTTACAACTTTTGAGGCTGCCTGCCTCCTACCCTGGGATAGCATTACTGCACTCTACCCCATTTCCTCCATAGTGGGTTGTCACTTCTGCCACATGTCAGGGGGTTGCTGGCCTGCCACCTGACTGATAGAAGGGGATGAGGGCATGGGCTGACTCTGCTGCTTTTGAACCACTTTACGCTGCTTGGAAGGGGTCCCCTGACTGGTACTACCACCATCCCCAGATGGCAGTAATCTTGTTGGGTGTTGCCTCTTCATATTATGCGTCATGCCAAAATTAGATAAATGTCCCATTTGCTTGCCTCTGCTAATATCCCTGTAATTACACCGAGCAAAATGCGGGTCATCCGTCACTTTAAAGTGGCTCCAGATCGCAGATGTCTTTCGTGAGCCTCCCTTCTCTAAAGCCTTGGGGGTGGATGCTGGCACTGGAGCTGAGGTAGTGGGTGCACCCTGAGAAGCAATGCCAGGGGTCTCAGTCACCCTCTGTGCCTGCGCTGACTGCTCTTCCTCCTCCTCCTCCTCATCAGTTTCATCTCTCCCCTGCTGCACTGAAGTGAAGGCTGAGACAGGACTAACTGATCCTCTCAAAGATTCGTCACCTATTACTTCTTCCGTTTCAGATGAGAATCCCACACAACGTGATTCTTCATCTGAATCAGAAGCAAACAGTGACTGCGCTACATTGTCAACACTAAGTGTTAGTCGAGACTTCTGTCCCCCTGCTGCTTTTGGGTGTCGACATTTCCTCTGGCATGACTCAGCCTCCTCTTCCCTCACCTCCAAAACTACAGGGCCAGAAATAGGTGGTGGTGATGGCGATGCATCATGGTCAGATTTCATTTTTTTTCTGGATGGAACTGCCTGCCCCTACAAAGAGTTTAGATTGCAACAGGTGCCTTTTTAACTTTAATGGGGGAGTGACACTAATGTCTTTTGAAGTGCCTCCTCTGCCAGTCCCAATCACTCGACTACATCTAGCTTTCCCTGACATTATGGATTTAATGTCACTGCCTAGTGCCTACCAGCTGCCCTCTGTCACGGTGCCTTGCTATGCACTAATGTAACGTGTGTGGTGTGCACACACACACACACACAGCTTGCTTGTAAGCACAAAAGAGGCAGACTGGGACTTGACTGCACAGACCATACCAATAACAAAGTTCAGTCTGTTCAACTACCCACTGCCACGTGCCTTGCTATGCACTAATGTAACGTGTGTGGTGTGCACACACACACACACACAGCTTGCTTGTAAGCACAAAAGAGGCAGACTGGGACTTGACTGCACAGACCATACCAATAACAAAGTTCAGTCTGTTAAACTACCCACTGTCACGGTGCCTTGCTATGCACTAATGTAATGTGTGTGGTGTGCACACACACGCAGCTTGCTTGTAAGCACAAAAGAGGCAGATTGGGATTTGACTGCACAGACCGTACCAATAATAAAGTTCAGTCTGTTCAACTACCCACTGAAGCCCAGTGCACAGAGAGACTGAGTGACTTGAATTAAACAAACTCAGTTTAAAAAAGATGGAATTGTTGGCACACCAGGAAAATGGATGAAATATATTTTCCAATGCAAATTCTAGCAAAATTGAATATATCTCTCCCAGCCACAACACCCAAATGGTGCTTGCTTGCAGCCTAGCCCAGAGGGTGAATGAAAAAAAATGGCACTGCTAGCAGCTTGTTGTGACAGGAAGCCTCAACCGGTTTCACTTACTGCTGCACCACCATAGACACAAGAGAACCACCAACACAGCTGGACCCCCTTCTGCGCCCAGTCACCGGCCTTGTCTCTCAGGCTCCATCTGGCACAACTGCATCACTGACAGCCGCTGCTTCTTATCCTGGTCCTGTATTCCTGTGTTCCTGCCTTGTTCCCACTCCCTGCCATTTTCTTGAGTTACTCCTGCCTTGCCCAAGTCTTTGTTATGGTTCGGCTTTGTCTTCTTTGGTCTTTGTCTTTGTCCTGTCTTCCTTGGCTTGCCTTCCCAGATTCAGATCTCAACTCAGACCTTGATCATTCCTTGATTGCCGCCTGGACCTTACCTTATGCTTTGGGTCCAACCTTGCCTTATGTGCTGCCTGCCAAACCTCTGGTCTGTCATCTGGCTTCCAGTGTCTACTGCCTGGCCTAAACAGTGGATTACCTTCTGATATCTGTGTCTGCCGCCTGCTAAGATCCTTGCATGGCCCTGGACTCTTGCTCTCTCGACCGCCCTAGAGACCTGCCTAATATCTGCCAGCTGCCAGAACCTAAGGGCTCAACCTGTTGGGAAGGCGGCTGGTATAGGTGAAGCTCCAACCTGTCCAGCTGCAAGGCATGTCCACCAGCTGTCGGAGTGGGCCTAGCTGGTTTGCCCGCTAGGCGGTGCCACCCACACCACAGCACCAAGGGTCTACCAATACCGGAAGCTTTACACTCTGTGTGTGCTTGAGAAAAAGAAGGGACACTGTATATGTGACAGAGACACTATAGACTGAATGTATATGTAAGAGATGGAGGCTGTGAGTGTGTGTATGTGTGTGAAAGAGAGTGTGTATATAGGTGAAAGAGAATGTGGCTGTGTGTGTGTGTATGAGAATTTAACTGTGTATGTGAATGAGAGAAGGATGGAGGCTGTGCATGGATATGCATGAATGAGAGGGAGGCTGTGCATATGTATTTATTAAATGAGACTGTCTCCCATCTCCCACCAACACAGCCTTCAAAGCTGCCTCCTACCTTTACCTAAAACCTTGACTTGATTTCAGTGATTTCCGTTCAGTGCTACAGGCTCTCATATTTTCCCTCATTGGACTATTGCAATTCTCTACTATTAGGCCTTCCACAGTCCTTCTTACTCCCTCTTCAGGTACTGCAAAACTTTGCAGCCAGAGTTTTAACCAGTTGCAAGAAACGAGAACATATCACACCAACACTGATAGACCTACATTGGCTTCCGATCACAGAGAACATGGTACAAAACCTGCTGTAGTCTTCACAAGGCAATCCACGGACAAAAAAACTGACTGGTTAAATTTCTCAGTCCGTTTACACGCCCCACACAGATCACTGAGATCGGCAAACAAAGGTCTACTTCACATCCCTTCAGTTAACACGGCACATCTGGCCCTAGTCCGAGAAAGAGTTATTTCTATTGCAGGGCCAAGCATCTGGAATACCATGCCGGCAGAGCTAAGACTTGAAACAGAGAGAAAAATGTTTTAAAAAGACCTAAAGACCTGACTCTTTGAGCAAGCCTATATGGACGATCTAAAAAAAGGTCATTAACATCGAGCGTCCAAAATACTCTACTTTTGCTACCATGTATATTTCCTTTTAAGTTATTGTTTTGTGTTTCTTTTTTAGACTAATAAGGTACTTTTATACATTGATGTATTTTTCCTGAATGTTTTTGCTCCTTGTAAACCGTTGTGATGTAAACCACGGAGGACGGTATATAAAATTTTTTAAATAAATAAATAAGATGTGACCTTACATTGCTTTTCTGATGGGGAACCTCTATGCCAGTATAGCCAACAGCCTCCCAAATCCCTCCAGCTCTGTAACCTGCTACCTGGGGCTTTCTGTGCTGCCACTGCCTCGTGAAAGAACTGACTCAAGCTAGGAGTCCTGGGACCCTGCTTCCCTGTGAGCTGCCTGTGCCTCTCAGCGAGGCCCTCGTCACTGCCGGACTTAAAGCTACTTGTCCTGCTGAGATTCTTCTGGTTTTACAGCCGCTGGCATCCTGAATGCCTTCAATGCTGTGGCCCGCCACCTGGAGTTTCCATCTGGATTACTGCTCCCCCCCAAAACAGATGACTGGAGCCAGCGCTTCCCCCTGCCTGTGATCTCCACTGCTGCTGCTGCTGCCTGTGACCTGGCATTGCTTCTCTGCATCCTGAGTCCTGTCGGCACCGTGACTTGCCACCCAGCCTCAGTACTGGCAGGGGGGGCAGGGCTACCATGAGGTCAGGCCAGGAATCCAGGCATCTCTCTTTATTTTTTTTTTGTGTATAGAGAAATGATATTTATTACTCAAACCATGTGTAAATGTGGAGTTCTCCCACTGTTCAAACGAACTGCGGCACTAGCAGACCTGGCCCTGCCGTGTAAGCCTAAATTGGGGTAGCCAGCTCCGGTCCTGGAAAGCTGCAAACGGGTCTTGTTTTCAGCATGGAAATGAACCGGGCTCTTTTCATCAAATGCCTACAGCTTAATGTGAAGAATATTCATTGTGGATAACATGAAACCCAGATCTGCTTGTGGCTCTCGGAGACTGGAGTTGACTTCCTTTGTCTTAAATGGGTCTCGTATGTGTAACCCAGAGATTTTTACTAAAGAGTTTATTATGAAGAGAAGGCAGCAGCTCTGAGGGACAAGCGCTGCCAGGATGTAATTTTTCTTTAGTGGTTCTGAGAAGCTAGGGGCCGCTGCCTGAGAGCAGGGCTGTAGGATGACCCAAAGGCACCGAGAGAGAGGGGGGTGGGGGATCGGGAGAAGAGAGAGAATCCGCACTCTGCCCCGAAGGGGAAGGTAGCAGCAGCCCTCATAGCAGGGAGGGTCTGTGCGTGGGAAAAGAGCAAGGACTCCTGGAGGGTTAAGACACACGGGCAGATATCTGCAATCAGTATCCCCTCCACACCCCCACACCCCCAATCTTACTGTATGAAGGTTTAGATTTTTCCTTTTTATAAAACAAGCGCCTTCCCCCCTCTCTCTCTCCCCCAGCCCTCCTCTCAGTAGGATGCGCATTTCTCACCCAAAAGTCTCCCTGCAGCTCTTCCCACCCCCCTGCCCAGCATCCCCTTCTTCTCTGCCCCCAGCCCAGCAGTATATCCATACTCTTTTCTCTCCCCCTGCATTCCCCTCTTGTTCTGCATCTCCCTCTCTCTACACCCTTTGGTGCCTCCTCTTATGGCATCTCCTCCTCCTCCTCGACAGACGCGCTTTGGTCGGTTGCCTCCCTGTTCCTTCTCCTGTCTCTTCTTCCTCCTGCTGCGCTGCCCTCTGTCCCTTCGGCCCGTTATCTGCTGGACCTCACTTTGGTTACCTGGACTCCCCTTTCCGTCCCTTTGGCCTGACTTCTCTGGCCGGGCCCCTATTCCAGAACCTCCTTCCCCGCACCGTTGTAGGCCGCCTCCTTGTAGCCTCCAGTCTCCTCCTGACACTCCAACCCCTCTCCCTCTCCTCCCCGCTAGACCTCCCTTTAATGTCACCTCTCATGCCTCTTCTACACCCACAGTCGCTTGGCTCCTCCCACGCTCCATCCCCCCCCCAACCTCGTGCTCTGCTCCTTTAAGACCTTCTTAGTACACGTGTGAGGCAAAAAAAAAAGAGGCGAGGGAATGAATCCAGTGCAGCCAGAGAAACTATGGTGTCGTACAGAGTGCAGTTTTAGTCACTAAACCCCAGTCCTTGAGCCCGCGGGTCTGCCTGAATAGACCCCAGACGTATTAACTTGTGCAAGCCGTAGCTTCAGGGCATCCCACCCCTCCCACCCTTGACCACAAAGATGGACAGTAAGGTAAATCATTGTCCTTTATTGAGTGGAAGAAACGGCCTCAGCCAATTAACATTACTTTAAAACATTAACAATCAGCAATACTTGAACAAGGTACCCCGTTGGCCGCCCGTCCCCCACCTAGACAGGGGGCCCCATAGGCCGCCCGTCCCCCTCCCCCGGCGCTGGCCACAGCATGCCTGCCCAGTTATGAGGCCCTTGCCTCGAGAGGCTGGGCCTCCTTAAGAAGCCCCTGAATCACCGTCAGTGTCAGGAACTGAAAGCTGGAATGGGGAACGGGCTTGCCTGTACTGCTGGCACGTGCTGGACTCCAGCTGTTTATTGAGCTGCGTATTTCTACGCAAAACATTTCTTGCTTTTTTAGTTTGCAGCACTGTGTTTTATTTGCATAAAAATGTATAAAGAAAAATAAGAGACTATACCATTTTTCACATTGATATTTGATTATATTAAGTGCCCGGTAAGTCCATATGGTGCCTGCCCTAGCAACAGGGGCTGCTATTCAGCCACTAAAGTTGCACTCCGTAGGTTCTACATTTCCAAATGCTGGTTATATTATAGTTTCTTTGGCTGCACTGTATTCATGCCCTGATTGTTTTGTGATTGGCTTCTACCGTACTGACAGAAGGGGTATGGAGAGAAATACACTCACTCGCAGACCTCGAACAATAGACAAAACAATGAAAAAATATTACACAAAGGCATACGAGACACTAAAGTGTCTTTTATTTCCCTCCTTGACCTTTTCTCCCTTGGGGTCCAGTTGCACTCCTGTTCTTCTCCTGATCACTGAGAACCAGCCTCATATTCCAGCATTCGTTTTATATAGTTTACAAGGAAGGAGGAGGAGCAATGTTTGTATATGTTGTGTTTGCATGTGTCGGCGTGTGTTTGTTGGCTTGTTTATATGTTGCGTATTGTGTGTGAATGCGTGGGTGCTTGTGTTTGAGTTTTTGTATAGGTTTGGGTGTGTACCTTTTATTTTTGTATGTGCGTTTGTGTGTGTTGTATGTGTGAGTTAAGTTGTGTCTGCCAGGAGCTGGGGACAGAGAGAAAGGGTCTGTGAGGAGCAGGTGCCGAGCCAGGACGGTGTTAACATTAGCTGGTGACTAGATGATCAATCAGTGGGAGCAGCCATCCAGTGCTCATGCTGATTTGTTGGCAGGATTTTATGACAGCATAAACCCTCCTAGTCAGCCACAAAGATCATATGATACTACCATCCCATTTTATAAGTATATATCCGAGTTACACAAAGCCCAGTCTCTGAACTGGGCCATAATTAACCCACTAAGAGGTCCTGATGACTTGTGCTGATACTATTCTCATCTGGCCTGCTGCTTTTCAGCTGTTGAAACTCTCACTTGCCGGCAGGGGGTCCTGGTGCCCACAGTGGCCATCCTGCTGCTGAACAAGCCTTGCTTTTACATTAGGATTGTACATAAAGTAATTGGAATTAAGCACGTGGGAGGGAAGCTAATTAGACCTAATATGCATAAAAATGGAAACAAGTCATATTGTGATAAAGCTTATTTCAGTGCAAACACAAATCAATTAGCCAAATACAATTAGTTGAATTGCTTGCATTATTGTTTTATAAATGCAATTACAATGTTTTTTTTTTAATGTAATTACAATACCTTTAATCCATGTCTGGAGTGTACAGTAAAATGCCTTACTTTTTCAGTTGCAAAGGAAATTATTCAGCTTTATCGAAATGCGGCATGAGATAGGATAGCAGCTATCCATATTTGGGCCCGATTTTCAAAAGAATTTCCGTGTGTGAAACTGCATTTCCCATGCGTAAATGGGCTTTTGGAAAACTGTGTGTGTGGAAATGGGCGCGGGAGCAATTTCCTACATACTTCTGCACGCATTTGACAGAGGCACTCCCAGGAGTGGGGAGGGAGCGAGGAGAGGGGGAGCAGAGTTGCGGCAAGGACACTATGTACATGCATGCTTTTGATTTTTGAGAGCGTGCGCAGAAACGTATATGTGCACATTTACACCTGCTTCCGAGTGGGCGTCAGTGCGTGGACTGGATTCCACCCACACCCGCTAATTTTCAAAGCCGATTTTTTTTTTTTTTACATATAAATCTGCTTTGAAAATTCAGGCTGAAGTCTGCGTGTACTTTCTACATGCGACCTCCGCCCTACCCGGGCTGGAAATGTATCCTCTTAAAACATACTGGTCTGGAGTGAACACTAGCATGCTAACTAGACTGCTCAAAAGATCAGCTTGCTTATTTTTTTTTTTTTTTGATTATCTGTTTGGCTTCCTCGCTCGGCTTTATCCAGAGATGGTCCTTTTTATTTTTAATTTTGATATTTTATGCCTTGCAATCTGTGGCACATTTTTGGACATCCTCCCTTTAGTAGATCTTCAGTCACCCATGCTAGGGGATCACCCGGGATCCCCTGCCTGAGGTTCTTACGGGCATAGGCACGGCAGCGACGCCCCCACCTCCCTCACTAGCAGGCTGATACAATAAAGTGCGCTCAGCCGAGGGCACTGTTTAACCCGCGGTTGGACGCGCATCCACAATTCCTGATACCATAAAGGGTTTAGCGTGTCTAAAATGTGCGTCCACACCCCCCTGAAACTAATAGTGCTCATCACACGTAAATGCATGTTGATGAGGCTAGCAACTATTCGCCCCAGATACAAAAATAAATGTGTGCCCAATCCACACATTTTAACACTCAGAAATTAATGCCAGTCCAGAGCAGGCGTTAATTTCTGCGCAGCCCAAAAAAGCGTACAGAAATGCAGAAAATACTGCTTTTCTGTACATCCTCCGACTTAATATTGTGGCGATACTAAGTCGGAGGAACCAAAAGGTTAAAAAAGAAAATATCGCCGGCGGTCAGGTTAGGATAAGGGACGCTCGTAAAATTAAGTGTCTGTTTTCCTCTCCCACTGACAGCCACCTCTCCTGGGCGCCTGCTGCCGAGGAGGCGCTAGGGGCGCGCTATTGACCCTAGCGCGACCCCCTCATTTAAATATTGTATCGCTCACCCAGGAGAGGTGGCTGGGCGTGCGTTGCTGCTCAACACCGAGTGCCCGATTTCCGCGTGTCTTTATTGTATGGGTTACTTAAGGTATGAAGTAGCGAATGCGGTCATGTGGCGGACAGCTTTAAACATCTTGCCGAAATGAAATAGGCAGTCGGAATGAACGAAACCGGCCGAGTTATCTAAAGAACCTTTTAACAGATCGCTGACTGCAAGCTGTGGAGGTTTCTGTCTGGACCGAACCCTCGCTTCTTGAGCTGGGGAAAGAGGCCGCCATGTCCTTATTGATTTGCTTCATCGGTCACGGTTCTCACTGTTATATTTATGTCTAAATGCAGGTCCTTGCAGTGCGGGGTGCTGTAGCTGGCAACCCAGAAAATCACTACTCGGTCGGGCTTCAGCTAAGTGTCCTCTAATGGGGGGGAAAGCTGTCAGGGACCACAGGAACCATGCCCTATCCCACAGCAGCTGGCAGCTGAAATGTGACGAGTTTGATCAGTTCTTTGATGTAAACCCTGGTGTGACGCTGGCGGGAAGGCCAAGCCCTCACTAATATTTCCCTTGAAATTTGAATATTCAGTAGCTTTGGAGGAGTTTTGTGTTTTTGATTCCTCCCCCTGTGATACCCCCTACCTTTCTTTTTTTTTTGGGGGGGGGCATGGCATCTGAGGTATATATTGCCTAGGAATTCAGAGGGTTGGGCGCGGCTGAAGAAGCCACTAGAAAGCCGCTAGAGATCTCCCTAGGATTTCAGAGCAAAGGAGCTAGTATTTTGATATCTCCCCACCCCCAGGACTTCAGATACCTTTGGGAGAGATTTGGATCTTCTCTGGATCTGTGTGAAGGAGAGAGAAGCTTTTGGACTTTCCTCAGGGATCTCAGAAGGAGGAGTGCCGAGTACTTTTTGGATGCTCAACATTTTGGATGCCCACAGAACTCAGATTAGAACCTTGCCCGCTTACCTTCCGTAAAAAACTTAAGACATGGCTCTTCATCCAGGCCTTCACCTAACCTACAGACCCAGCAATTCCTCACTAGTTCAGACACTGATTCCTATCTAAACTCTCTGACAAGTGTAGCCTATACACTTATGCCTCTTCTCTTCATATTATTGTATTATCTAATTTCTCCAGTTATGCCTTCTATCGCTCCGGCTATCCTAGCCCTCCAGGTTAATACCCCTTGTTATATGTAACTTTCATTTCTTGTTATATGGTTGACTTTGTTATTTCCCTCATGTTATTTGTAAACCGATCTGATATGAATTTCTTTCATGAAGGTCGGTATATAAAAATGTTAAATAAATAAATAAATAAATACATTTTGGCAATTTTGATGTTCAAGGAACTTTTGGATTGAAAGGATTTTGACTGGGCAGTTTGAAGGGAAGGGCGGACCTCCGGTATCCTGAGGATTTGGGGCAAGAGTTCAATTGCCCGAGTGATCTGAAGAAGTAAGGGTAAGAAGATTTTGACACAAGGACTCAGAGGGCTAAACCCATTGAGATAGGGATACGGTTTTTTCCAGTTAAATCCTGGACCAGTTGCAGCTGGGATGTTGCCCTGTGGTTTTTGTGCTTGGGGATTTTCTTCTATTTGCCCATTGGCTTTTATGCTGGACCCCCGCTCCAGTTTTCCCACATTGCAAGGGGAGCGGATTTCATCCATGAATAACGGTGCAAGAGACATGAGAAGGGAAGCAGCACCTAAGATGGAGAAGTTAACAATAATCTTCAGTGCTGTTCTATTTTCAACGCTGGGGCTTGGAGTATTTTATTTAAGCTGCAGTAAAGACTTGTTTTATTTGAACACCGCATTTGGACTTCTGTGAGTGAAGAGGCAAGTGGGGAGGAATGGGGTTGGTGAAACATAAGCTTCGATGAGAAGATGTACATTAACTCGTGTGATCCCATCCCGGGCGGCTGACTGCCTTCCGATGGGGGCCATGATAGAATGTGATAGTCTCTCCGGGACTGGATCACTCGGGCTAGCTCTTACACAGTCTCTTTGCCCCCTGGGTCGGGATCCTTTGTTGGTGGTGGGGGTCGGGGGAGATTTACTTTCAGGGCGCAGAGTGACGGGGGGTGACCTTGCTACACAATCTTTCTCTCTCTCTTTGTTCCCTGGGAGAGGGGTAACTGTCCTCAATGTGTGTGCCGGGTCACAGGTTTAGGGTCCAAAATTCAAGTTTTTACTGATAGAAAATTCAGTTGAAAAAAACGGCACAGTAAAATAAATCCTCAGCACCACAGGTTCTCTCCTTCTCTTACAGGCCTTCCCCTCTATCTGTGCAACAATCTCTGTACCAGGGTAAGGGAATCATCCACTTGCCAGGGCTTGGATGAGTAGAGTTCCCAGGTGGGCAGGGGGTCCTTTAGTTGGGCAGGAAAACCCCTTCCAAAACTGGCAAAAATGGTGAAACAGAGTCTCTGCACAAAGAGAGAACGTGTCTCTCTCTCTCTCGTCCCAAGGAGTGAAGACTCCTGCTTAGTGTCCTCAAAAGGTCTCACTTGTCTTTTACTCCCAGTGAGTTGATCTTCCTTTAATCTCTTACACTTTCCGTTGAATCCCTGATGGGAGGGATCCTCACCGGAGCAAGCAGCTTCATGTGCTCCTTCCAACGGTCAGGAAGAGGGGCAGCAGACACTTCCGTCCCAAAAACCGAGGAGGTCCTGGCACCGGGTCACCACCATCCCCCTGGGGGCAGAGGGGCAGATCCTTCCCTAGCCTGGGACTACCAGAGAGAGAGAGGGCCTCCCGTGCCCTGTCCCCAAGCAGCGGCCAGGGGGGGTCTCACCAGACTTCTTACAAGTAAAAACTCTCTGAAGCCCAAAAATCAACCCGGACCGCAGACCCGGGCCATCCACTTAGTGGGCCGGAAAGGCAGATCCGACCTTGCCCACGAACTGCAGGCAGGTGGTACTTCATTCCAAGGGCAGGCCCCAAATCCCCACCGAGGAAAAGGCTCCAAGCACCTCCACTAACTCCCAAAAGTAAGCTGCTTATAAATCCTCCAAGGGAGGGGCTGTGCAGAATGCTGCCTGCACTACATTGCATTATCTGAACCAGGAAATGCCCAGGGTTTGCTGCTAACGTGATTGTAGGGTCCGTTACACTCGCACCTTCACACTCTCAGAGTTGCTTTGTCATAAACGCTTCCCCTTTACTACGATGACAAGTACTACTATGGCCCTGGTCCCTAAGATTTCTCCCCACCCAGGGTGCTGGGAATGGTCCAGCTCAGGCCATAGTTAGAAACCCATCTGGGCATGAGCAGTGTGGTTGGATCTGTTTGAGAAAAGTGGAGTTTTTTTTTTTCTGGTGCATCCCTGTAAGGCCCCACAGCCTGCGCCAGTGGGATTATTCCAGTCCAGAAGCCCTGCCAGAGCCTTCACAGACCAGAACTGCTCATTAGGGCAAACCCCACTGTCCAAGAGAACCGGATTTTGGCTCCTGTGCTCTGTGCCCAGTGAATAAATTCATTAGAAAATTTTTTTATTGTTGTATACAAAACATTTTATCGAAAATCTTCACAAAACATTTAATTACTATTCATAGTTGGATACATAGAATAAATAACAAATATTCACCATAAAAACACATTCATACACTCAAACACACCATTAAAAATTATTCTTTTTAGAGAATCTGTAAAGTACAATTGTTCCACTCCCTCTTTACACCATTGTATTTTATTTCTTCCGTTGTTCAAATTCACATAATCATACTCCCAACATGTTTCGCCGTGCAATCGGCTTCTTCAGGGGAGCACAATACACAGATCTTCAAAGGTTTCCTCCACAAAATCACCCAAGCGTATCCACACTATGAAAAATATTTCAATAACAATTCACAATAATAATTTTCACAAATTCTTAAAAAACAATATTTTTAATGACAAAGGTGCATTCAATATTCAATCAGCACCAATTTACTAACCTCAAACTTCACAGTATCCTATTCTTGCCACATACCAACAAATCAAGTTTGTTGGCCCCACATTAACTGCTATTAATCGAGAAAGCTACTGCTATTAATTGCATCAGTAGCATGGGATCTTCTTCGTGTTTGTGTAATTGCCAGGTTCTTGTGGCCTGGTTTGGCCTCTGTTGGAAACAGGATGCTGGGCTTGATGGACCCTTGGTCTGACCCAGCATGGCAATTTCTTATGTTCTTATGTTCTTAAGGTTCAAGGCTACTTAAAAAGGTGCAGTAAAATCAGCATCTGAGATATCTTCCCTTTACAGGATTGTACATACAGTGTAGAGTAACTCTAAATTAATTATGCTGCTCTCTAGCCAGTGTCTGTTCGGATATTTACCATTCAAGCATATCAAAGTATTTTTGAATGTTTGCGCTGGAACTTTTGCGTGGGGTTTTTGTCCTATGGGGCTGGGGATGGGTGAGAAATACAATTCAAAGCCCACATGCCCTTGCTCCTAAGGACTTCCTTCTCCGTTCGGAGGCAGATGGTTTGCAATAGTTTATAGACACGTGATCAATCTATTTACATCCAATAAATATTGTATAGCATTAAACAACAGCACTTCAGTTCCTCTCCTCCTGTGCTTCTGTACTAGAAGGGCTACCACCTCTTATAACCCCACTCACTGGATGGATCCCTAGATCCTCCCCAGTAGAGATGGTTTACAGTTTGGGCCAATCCAGCTCCACATCTGCAGCCTGCTCAAGTAGTCGGGGTTCAGGAGGTCGTCCATACCTGGCCACCAGCCAAATCATTTAGGCTTCTGACTCTTTTCCCATAATAGCATGTATATTAATTGAGCAGAAAGGGTGGTTCTCTTGTGGGATGTACTCACAGATCCCATGCCATCCTACCATGGCCAGAGAGGCCTGGTGGAGCTGCAGCCCAAAAAGAGGTGGAGACCCATCCCTCCATGGCCCAAAGAAAGGTGGTGGGGCCATGACAGATTCCATCCTATTACAACCAAAAATAGGACTGGTGGGGTCACAGCAGACCCCATCCTACCGAGACCTGAAGAGAGGCCCACCGGGGCTGCAGCGAACCCCAACCTGCCGCAGCCAAAAAATAGAGGCCCTGAGAGTGTGTATGTGAGGGCCTGTGTGCATGTTTGTGAGAGAGAGAGAGCGAGCCTATGTGTGTATGTTTGTGTGTGTGTGACAGGCTGTGTAAGAGAGCCAATATGTGCATATATATGAGAGAGACAGTGTGTGTGAGAGCCTGTATTCATGTGTGAGTGAGAGGGGGTGTGTGAAGGGGAAAACCTGTGTGTGTGTGAGAGCTCTCTCTCGCCCTCAAACACACAGGCTCTCTTGCTCGCTCTCTCATATACACACATACATACATTTAAGCACACAAACTCTCATACATGCACACAGGCTCTCTCACACATACACACACATGCTCACCCATGCACACATGATTGGAGTGCATTTTGGACGTGCTATACTAACACCCAATGCAATAAGGGGATTAGTGCATCCAAAACACCTGTCCAACGAAATGCGTAGCCTTTAGCACTCATCACTATATATTCCATATAGATGAGGATATTAGCTATTACCCCCGATGCAGAAAATCCCCCAGCACCCACCGCACTCTCGTTAACACAGCAAACTTAACGCCAGCCCCGGAGCTGGCATTAAGTCATTCTGCGCAGACTTTACTCAGAAGGTTTTACCACTGCAAGGCCCGATTGATCTGTAGAGTTTACAACTGCAGACTCTGGCTCTGGTGGAAAAGACAGAAAATCAAATCCTGACAGCCTTAAGAGTTTCCCGAGGTTTGTGCTATACTACATGATCCATGGGGTCTGAGGTTCACATTATTCATGGCAAAAAAAGTCTTTTGCTGCCTGAATGGAAAATGTAATTTAACCAAGACCTGCCAGAAACAAGAAGGCCCGCAACAATGGTATTGAGCGCCCGTAGCAAACAGCCTCGTCTCCTGGGCATCCGATGCTTTTGCGCACTAGGGGGCGGATTTTCAGAGCCCTGCTCGCGTAAATCCGCCCAAAACCGGGCGGATTTACGCGAGCAGGGCCCTGCGCGCCGGTGAGCCTATTTTGGGGTAGATTTTCAGACGAGCGCGAATAGCCTACTTTTGTTTGCGCTCCAGGCGCAAACAAAAGTACGCTGGATTTTAGTAGATACGCGCGTAGTCGCGCGTATCGGCTAAAATCCTGGATCGGCGCGCGCAAGGCTATCGATTTCGTCTAGCCTGCGCGCGCCGAGCCGCGCAGCCTACCCCCGTTCCCTCCTAGGCCGCTCCGAAATCGGAGCGGCCTAGAAGGGAACTTTCCTTTGCCCTCCCCTCACCTTCCCCTCCCTTCCCCTCCCTAACCCACCCGCCCGGCCCTGTCTAAACCCCCATCCTACCTTTGTCGGGGGATTTACGCCTCCCGGAGGGAGGCGTAAATCCCCGCGCGCGAGCGGGACTCCTGCGCGCCGGGCCGCGACCTGGGGGCGGGTACGGAGGGCGCGGCCACGCCCCCGGACCGCCCCGGGCCGTAGCCACGCCCCCGTACCCGCCCCCAAAACGCTGCCGACACGCCCCCGCAACGCCGCGCGCTCCGGCCCCGCCCCCGCCACGCCCCCGCCACGCCCACTCCGAAAACCCCGGGACTTACGTGAGTCCCGGGGTTCTGCGCGCGCCGGTGAGCCTGTAAAATAGGCTCACCGGCGCGCAGGGCCCTGCTCGCGTAAATCCGCCCGGTTTTGGGCGGATTTACGCGAGCAGGGCTCTGAAAATCCGCCCCTTTACATAGGCTCACCGGCGCGCGCAGAACCCCGGGACTCGCGTAAGTCCCGGGGTTTTCGGAGTGGGCGTGTCGGGGGCGGGGCCGGAGCGTGCGGCGTTGCGGGGGCGTGTCGGCAGCGTTTTGGGGGCGGGTACGGGGGCGTGGCTACGGCCCGGGGCGGTCCAGGGGCGTGGCTGCGCCCTCCGTACCCGCCCCCAGGTCGCGGCCCGGCGCGCAGGAGTCCCGCTCGCGCGCGGGGATTTACGCCTCCCTCTGGGAGGCGTAAATCCCCCGACAAAGGTAGGATGGGGGTTTAGACAGGGCCGGGCGGGTGGGTTAGGGAGGGGAAGGGAGGGGAAGGTGAGGGGAGGGCAAAGGAAAGTTCCCTTCTAGGCCGCTCCGATTTCGGAGCGGCCTAGGAGGGAACGGGGGTAGGCTGCGCGGCTCGGCGCGCGCAGGCTATACGAAATCGATAGCCTTGCGCGCGCCGATCCAGGATTTTAGCCGATACGCGCGACTACGCGCGTATCTACTAAAATCCAGCGTACTTTTGTTTGCGCCTGGAGCGCAAACAAAAGTAGGCTATTCGCGCTCGTCTGAAAATCTACCCCTAGGGACGCACAATTTATCCGTAGCACAGCCTTTTTACATCGGGCGCCCAGGAGAGGAAGCTGTGTATGCATTAGAGAAACAGACGCTAAATATGAGATCCCGTATTTCCGCGCTTGATATTACATCGGCCCCTTTGTCTGTATACTCTCTCCTCTTCTTATTGGTCCCTTGACCAAAATTAGCCTGGCAACAGTCTAATTTCCTGTAGAGTTTTCAGTTGCAAAGGATCCTTGGCAAGCTGACAGCTTTTCCTAATCATCCTTCTCTCAAAGCTGCGAGAGACATAGCCTTTTTCACCTATTTTCCTAGCACTATTTCCTACGTCCTATTCACTACCATCTACAAGTATCTACAGCTTCAACTACAGCCTGCAGTTCATCTTCTTTTGACTGCTAGACCTCAGAAACCCATTACAGCTGAACCAGGCTGTTCTCGTCTCCCTTCAGTCCACAGTGAGTGTTGAACTATTTCTTCATTCTAAGAAATATTGCCGGTATTCAAGAATCGAGTCCTCTGGTATCTAAGCTGGGAAAAAAAAAGTTCCACTCACTAAGCACTCAAGCTGGGGGCAGGCGTATGAGAGAGGGAGTGTGTTAGAGAGTGAATATGCACGTGTGTGCATATGTGAGAGAAGGTGAAGTTTGTGCAGCCCCCAAATCCCCAATTCAAGAAAATCTCAGGGTGACTGGAGTCAGAAGATCAGAGGTATGGAGAGCAGGAGATTTTTTTAAAATCCTTATTAGTTTTAATTATTGGGTATTTGATGTTTCTGCTATTATGAAATTGTTTATTGGTGTTTTGAGACATGTATAACAATGTGCAACCATTTTTTAATTATTGGATGTTTTATTCATCAGATTTGAGATATTTATTCTTTTTATTAGTATGATTTTACTATCATTATTCATAATTTATATTTCTTGATTTTATTTGTATGATATATTTTTTTTTTTTGTTCAAACATTTTTATTGGGTTTTAGATAACCAACAGAATTAAACCGTACAAGGGAGAGTGTGTTCATATCTCTCCCCCAACAAATAAACCCAACAATATCCCAAGTCCATCCCTCCCCCCCTCCCCCCACAGAAAGTAAAGCTCTGGAGAGTCAGAAAAACAAGTATTCAGACGAGGGCACCACAGGGAAGAGTCAACAAGCAGCCACCCGGAAGCAATCAGTCATTCAAAACCAAACTCCTCGCTCGAGGTGGCAATGTCTGAAGATACGGACCCCAGATGGAAGCAAAGTGTCGTCGTCGAGTTGGGGAGCCACGTGCCACCATGCTTTCCATAGTCATCATGGTGTGTAGCTGATTTCTCCAAGTCCAAAAAGAGGGAACATCCGAAGTCTTCCACAGAAGGAGAATCATTTTCTTTCCCACCAGACTCGCTTTCTGAAGTAGCAGGCGAGAGCCAGGATCTCTAACACGAATCGGGGAAATGCACCCGAATAAAAACCATAAGGGGGAAAAGGGCAATACCACATTAATCAAGTCTATTAAATAGTCCGCTATCTTACGCCAGAAGCGTAATATGCCAGGACATGTCCAAAACATATGAGATAGGGTTCCCACCGTACCGGGGCAGCGGACACAAAATGGCGTAGTGGCCACAGACAATTGATGTGCGCGCTGGGGGGAGATAAACGCCCGGGTTAGAAATTTGTATTGCATTTCCCGATAGTATATGTTGGTGGAAATCCTGGCTATACGCCTAAAACAGACCTTCAAAATAAAACCGGTGAGGAGAAAATCACCATCTTTGTTCCAACGTACAACAAGAAAGGAGCAAACCTCTACTTGGGTATATGTTTGTAGCGTTCTGTAGTATTGGGATAAAGACGGGGCCTTATCTGCCCCAAAATGGAACACCCTATCCAAGGCGCGATACCCCGTGAGCTCCTTTGTCTCTGGAGATAGTGACTTGAGGTAATGCTGAACCTGCAAATATGGAAACGTATGCTTGGAATCTAAACGATAGAGTTTTTGGAAGTCACTGAAGTTCAGTAACACCCCCTCTGAGGTCCACATATGACCTAAATATCGTGCTCCCCTAGCCTCCCAGACCCGAAAGGGAGCTGATTGAATGCCCGGTAGGAAATCACCATTCCCCCGAATAGGTAAAAAATAAGCACAGATATGGGGGGTGCGTAAAAGTCTAGTTAGACGCTGCCAGGAATGTCTAAGAGGCCGGGTGAGCGCGGAATGGAGTATAAACTTAGGTAGACTACTCGCTTTGCATTGTAGGGCAAATGAGGGGGCCAACGGGTATAAAAGAGTACGCTCAACTGAGAGAGGGGTATAATGCGAGGAACCCTGTAACCAATTGCGGAGAAGCCGCAAATTGCAAGCAAGATTATAGGTGGCCAAGCTGGGGACCCCCAGACCCCCCTGTCCCCAAGAATTCTGTAACCATTGAAGAGGTAACCTAGACCGGCCCCCCCTCCACAAAAATCGGCGCAGCTCCCCCTCCAGCCTAGCAATGTCTTTGCGATGTAGAAGTAAGGGGATATTCTGTAGCAAGTATAACCATTTGGGGAGTATGGTCATCTTAAATAGGGCCACCCGTCCCACCAACGATAACGGGAGCGCCTTCCAATTGTGAAGCATAGTTTGGGTTTGTTGTAGCAGTCTGGGAACATTAACTTGGTAAACTAACTCCGGATCCGATGGTATAAATACTCCCAGGTAGCGAATACTATCCCCCGCCCATTGTAACGGGAATTGTCCTACCCAATTAGCTCGCAAGGTAGGTGGATAGGCCAGGGCATATGACTTGGTCTCGTTCAGTCGAAAGCCCGAAAAGGACCCAAAAGTCCCTATCAAACGCAATAGGGGGGGTAAAGACAACTCCGGTTTGGTGATAAAAAGGAGCAAGTCGTCTGCAAAAGCTACAGATTTAAAAGTCCCCGAATCCATATAAAGACCCCGGATCTCAGGAGCGGCACCAATGGCTAGTAACAGAGGCTCCAATTGTAACAGAAATAAAAGGGGAGAAAGTGGGCATCCCTGTCGAGTGCCCCGCCCCACTACAAACTCCTCCGACCGAGAGCCATTGGCCACTATACGGGCCCGAGGATCCGTATAGAGGAGGTGTATAGCCTGCAAAAAGAAACCGTCAAAGCCCATGCACTGCAAAACATAAAATAGGTATCTCCACTCTATCGAACGCCTTAGCGGCGTCAAAACTAATAGCGAGATAGGGGAGGGACATTCGCTGACTCTGGGTCATGGCCGCCAAGATTTTCCTTATATTGGACAAGGCATAGCGCTGACGAACAAAGCCTGCCTGGTGGTTTCCAATTAAAGAAGGCAAGCAAGCCGCCAATCGCTCCGCTAAAATTTTGGCTAATAATTTATGGTCGTAATTCAGCAGAGATATGGGGCGATACGAGTCCGCTTGTAAGGGATCCTTTCCCGGCTTGGGTATCAAGATAATGTGTGCTAAGTTATCCTTGGCAAAGAAAGAGCCCCTAGTCACCAAGTCAGTGAATGCCAGTGCTAGAGGTTGCGACACCAAATCCCTAAGGAGTTTAAAGAATTCCGACGTGAAGCCATCAGGTCCAGGAGCCTTAAAGTTCTTAGAGGAGTGAATGGCTGTCGCCACCTCTGTCTGAGAAATCGGGGCATTTAGCTTATCGCTATCTGCCCTGGTCAATAGGGGGAGCGATAAACCCTCACAAAACCTACGGCACGCATCGGGGTTCCATCCCCCAGAGGCATAAAGTGAGGAGTAGTAGGTCCGGAAACTTTGTAAAATAGCTGGGGTGTCCCGTAGCAGCGTCCCAGAGGATGTGCTAAGGGCCGGGATATAACGATGAGTCCTATTGGATTTAATAAGATTGGACAGCAATTTACCTGCCTTATTACTATACTGATATAGTTTAAATTGATAATACTGATAGCTTTTCCTCGCTCGTTGATGTAGCAGAGCATTGAGAGCATGTTGCTTAGTTAAATAAGCTGTCCTGGCCGCCGCAGATTTAGAATGGATCAGAAAAATCCTGGCTTGGCGAGTTTGCTGACTTAAAACAAGGATACGCCGGTCAAGCATTTTTCGACGCTGCGCCGTGTAAGATATTATTTCGCCACGCATTACCGCTTTGGCAGTATTCCAAAATAGCAGGGGTTGGGATACATGGGTTTGATTATTTGCCACATAGTCCTCCCATTTTTGTAAGAGAAAGGCCTTAAATTTCTCGTCTTGTGCCAAATAGTAAGGATAGCGCCAGTGTCGCGATACAGCGGCTGGAGTCAGAAACTGCAGTTCCACCCACACCGGGGAGTGATCCGATACGACTATGCTCTCAATGCCCGCCGCCAAAGCCCGGGGGAAAGCGTGCGTGCTCACAAGGAAGTAGTCAATCCTAGCAAAGGAAGCATGGGCTCTGGAGAGATGGGTAAAATCACGCTCCATGGGGTGCAACGTTCTCCAGACATCAAGTAAATGTAATTGGGATTCCAACATTCGAGGACCCCGCCCCGCACCCGCGTCCCAGCCCCGACTCTGTGAAGCGTCCAGTTGAGAGTCACAGACAGTATTAAAATCCCCCCCTACAATCAAAATATCTGACATAAATGGCAGTAAATGTTTAAACAAAGTACGGTAAAATCTTGGATCATAAACATTCGGTGCATATAAATTGTAAAACACCACCTGGTGATGAAACAATTCTGTCACCAAAATAAGAAAGCGTCCATGGGGGTCCTTAATTTCCTTATGAATAGTAATAGGGAGTTGCTTGCGAAAAAGAATAGCTACCCCGGCAGATTTGGAGGAAGCCGAAGCATACCTCACCTCCCCTACCCAGGTTCTGCGAAGCTTCATATGCTCATAATCGGTAAGGTGGGTCTCCTGTAAAAAGGCTATCGCGGCCGATTGCCTATTCAGTAATGAGAGCACTTTCGTGCGTTTAATAGGGGAATGCAGGCCGCAGACGTTCCACGAAAGTAGTTTCGTGGAATTACTCATAAGATGTTATGAATACAAAGAAAATCACATGAGAGAGTAAACTATTAGAGGAGCAGGCCCTCCCAGCTAAGGCCCCCTCCAGCCAGTGGTGAGATAAGGCTGCCACCCGCCTCTCCTCCCCCACAGCGCCCCCGCCAAAACCATGTACGCAGACATACAGACCCCAGAGCTCCCCCATGACCCCCCCATCCCTCCCCCTCTCCCACCCCCTCCCCCCTCTACTCCCTCCCCTATCCCCCCTACCATCCCCTCCCCACCCCCCCACCCCCCTCCACTTCTAGAAGTGGTAGCCCCCAACTTGCCCTCTTTCCCATAAACTGTGCCTTCAAAAAGAAGGCCAGGAGATCCGTATAGATGTGAACAGGCCACCCCTAACCAGGAATGACAACATAGGTTTAACATGGCAGCAATAAGCTGAATACAAAAACTAAGCAGCAACAAACAACCCTTGCAATGCCCACAAGAAGGAAAAAAAAACTTCGGCATGGAACAGGGTCTCATAGTGTAAGGCGAGAAAAGTACTGGAGAAAAAAAAAAGGGGAAGGGAAAAGACAACAAATCTGAAACGGAAAAAAAAGAAATCAGCGCTGTCTCTCCCACTCAAGAAAAATTAATCAAAACAAAGAAAAAAAACGTCTTGACATCCGGGCCATGACAAAGCATGACAAGATTGTTCAAGGGGCCTTGTCCCCATGTCCAGGGCATAAGAAAATTAAGAGAAAAAAAGAAAAAAATCAGCCCAAACAAAAAGAAGAGAAAAGGGAAAACAGTTCTTGGCCCCCAGATGATCCGGGTCGGAAGTAAGCTAAAGTCTCGCCTGGTTCACTCACGCCATTCTATCAATGTATTGCTGTGCTTGGTCCGGAGAATCGAAGGAGTGCACGGCATCCCCGTGCCACAGGCGCAGGCGGGCAGGATAGATGAGCGAAAACTTGACCCCTCGATTGTGCAAAGAGGTGCACAGCGGGGAAAAACGTCGTCGGGCCTCAGAAACCGCTGATGAAAAGTCCTGAAATATGCGGATGGGCTGGCCCTGGTAAGTAATCGGCGTTTTACTGCGGGAAGCCCTCCAAATCTCGGCCTTATGCGCCGAGTTCAAAATCTTGGAAATGAGAAGTCTGGGGCGGCCCTGATTAGCCGGCTTTGACCCCAGCCTATGAGCTCTTTCCACCACCAGTTTGCCGCGTAGTGCAGGAAGTTCCAGAGCCTCCGGGAGCCACGTTTCCAGCAGGGAACAGAAAGACTTTTCCGCGATTTCCTCCGAGAAGCCCAGGAACCTTAAGTTATCCCTCCGGGCTCTATTTTCGAGGTCTTCCACCTTCTGGGACAGCGCTGCTATTAACTTAACGTGGCTCTCTACTTTTCCCGCTGTGGTTACCGCGCCATCCTCCACCCCCGAGACTCGGGACTCAATTTGTTCCAGACGAGGTTGTAGGGCCGAGATGGAATCTTTAACCTCCCCCAGCTCCTCATGAAGCTGTGTCCATTTTTCGTCTAGGGCCTCTTTAATCGCGGCTTTGATATCCGTGATAGTAAGGGCGGGGGGGGAATCCGAAGCCGACTCACCCACGCCGGCGTCCGCCATCTTAGGCTCCGGGGCACGCGGTTTTTCCTTCTCCTTCCTCCCGCTCTTTGAAGACATGGCCGGCGACGTTTTGCACCAGGTACGGATGGTGGACATGCACCTGAAGCCTGAGGGGCTTTAAAACCGCCGTGAAAGCAAAGTACGCGTTTCGATGCGCCGCGATTGTTGGGGTAGGCCTGAGAGCCGGAGGTCTATGCGTCCTCCCTGCTCAACACATCACGTGATCTCCTTGTATGATATTTTATGAGGAATGGTAATGTTGCACTGCATACAGTGTCTGTCTTTTTGCAATTTCTAGTTCAGTTTTCGTCTGCTTCATGGCCTCTTTATTGTGTATTTGTCTCCAACAGTTAACTGATACCTGTGAGTATATTCTTGTTTAATCTATGATTAAATATCATCTATTTTCTAAAAATGATGCAATGCTATCAAATGATTTAAAAAATAGGTTTGCTGGGTGGCTAAACTTTTTCTTGGGATGTCTTATAGCCCAAGATGCATACATAGTTACTGGCAGGCCAAAGTTTAGGGGGGTGCTCTACTTCTTGGTTATTTAGACGAAATGTGAAATTTGTGTTGGTGTTATGAATCCTGCCCGCAGGTGTTCCCCGTGAGCAGGCTCCTCACCTTCACTGCTCTCCCGATCCAGACGCCGCCGACATCGGGCCTCCCCCGCGGCCAGTGCCGCAGATTTAGTTTGCCTAATGCGGCCCAGAGGACGCCCATTGGGTCCGTCTTCACCGCGGCAGGAGCCACGGACTTCGGCCTGCCTTTTCAGCGCGGCACAAAGCCGCCGACGTTTTCTAACGCGGCATGAGGCCGCCCATCGCACTTCTTCATAGCGGAAGGAGCCGCGGACCTCACTGCGTCATCTTCGCAGCCAGAAGCCGCAGTCCCCGGTCTTGCCTGGTGGCCGGAGCCGCCCTCGGGTCCTCCTGCAGCAGCGGGAGCCGCTGCTGACGTCGGGGCCTGCTCCTCGGCCCAGCCCTGCCTCTGCGACGTCGACGTTGGTGCAGGGCCGCTGTCCACGGTCCTGCACAGCTTCCTGTTTCCTCCTAGGTACGCAGCCGTGCCTCTCTTCAAGATTTAAAGGGCCCACGGCCGGATATGCCCTGGGCCCCACCTAAAGACTGTTTTCTGTGCCAGCCCTATATAAGGGCTGCTCCTGCATTCCACCTTCGCCTTGCATCGGAGTTACTTCGCTCCTGGAAGTCTCTGTCTTCCAGCGCTCCGTCAGGTCCTTCATGTTCATCATTGGAGCTCCACGTCTCGTCTGCGTCTTGTGCCATGTCTTCTTCCCTTGAGGTCCTCGTCCAGGTCTCCTGATGTCTCGCTTCCTTGATGTTCTTCGCCAGTGCCTTCCAAGCTCTCCTGTGCTCTCGAGCATTCTTGTTCTGCCGGCTCCTTGGGTCTCCGAATGACGTGTCTCCGTCATGGGACTTGCCTGCAGTGGATTCATGTCCTGCGCTCCTGAGCCGTCCTGACCTGCCAGCTCTTGTGGTTCTCCGGATGACACCGGCTCCATCATCGGAGTTTCGCCTCGGCTGGATTCCTTCCTGAGCTTGTCCCGTTCTCCTCGTGGTCCGTGACCAGTCTCCTTAGGCTGTGTAGGGTACGTAGTGGGACAGGGTGGTCCGCGACCAGCCCATTAAGTCTGCTCGTGAGGGTGGGCTGTGTAGGGTGCCCTGAGAGACAGTGCCTATGTCTACCTTCCTAGCTTCTCGCCTCGTCTTGACACTTCCAAGTTCCTCGTCTCGTCAAGAATTTACCATGACCTTCTTCCAGTGTCTCCATGTCTCTGTGTCACAAGGCCTCAGTCTGCCCTCATCCTCAGGCCGGCCTGCTGCTCCATGCCGATCCAAAGCGGCAGGTCCAAAAGGGCTGGGAACGGTCGGAGGACTGTTCATCTTCCAACAATCAACTTGTTGGTTCTGGGAGCATGCAGGTCCAGCAGAGGGTAAGACCTTGTCTCCGCCATGCTGGGACACGCCGCCAACGCTCGGTTCAGTCTTGGATTCTTCTGGGGTCGGGCCGAGGCCCAAGGGCACACAAAAACCCGCACATAACAGTTGGAGATGTTTTGGCTCGGTTCTGCTGGTGATGGGTGATCCTGGGATACGCGATTGATAGAAAATGAAAAATATATCTTTTTATTCTGTAGATGCAGCATTTCTATAAGCAGGGAATGTGTATTTCTCTATTTCTAAGGCCAGCACTGGAGTGGATGGGGGGGAATGGAGCACAGCATTCAACCTTCTCCCTTCTCTTCCCAGTCTGAGTTTCTTACCCTTTGCCCCAAGAAGCAGGGGTCACTTGTATGTTTATTTTGGGGGGGGGGGGGGGGGGAGTGCCATAGACGATATTCACAGAGGGCATCATTAGCCCTAGAGCTGGCTCTGGAAAGAGATCTACTCAAGATATCTTGCTTAAGGTCTGAGAAAGGGATATTGAATTATGTTATCAAGTGCACCCCAAGTATCATATCCAGCATTTTGGAAGGAAGCTCCACAATTGCCTCTGAAATTGGGATAGGATATGGAAAGAAAGATCAGTTAATAGTATCATTGCAGAGTCACAGATTTATTGGGAAAGGGTTATGTAATGGACTGGACTGTACAAGGTCCTGTAATTTTTCATTCACATCACTTTAATATCGTTTATCAGTAAAGTTATGTTGGAACTACCTTCTGAGTCCAGCACGCTAATTACTGATCTCTTCAGAGGCTGGTACAAATCACCCAGGGCCTGGGAGAGTAATCTACCTACCCCCACTCTCCTTGACAGGGAATCGAGGACAATGGGATGATCTAGTGCAGGGTGTTACATTTAGCAGCTTGCGGGATAGTCCCTCAAGCCGCCTTTTTCACCCCCGACGACGGCAACAGGGCTCCACGGCTGGGACGTCACCAGCAGCTATGCCTCAACCACTCAGGACGCTGCCTTGGACTTCGAACGCTGCTCAGTGTGGCAAGGAACGCTACCTGCTGCTCATCCTCCCGACTTTCTCTAGCCTTGCACACGCCCGACAGTCCCACTCTTAAAGGGCCCGCATCAGGAACTTAGCCGCGGCGCCCTCTGATGACATCACCAGGCCATGGATACTTAAAGCTCCTCCTGAGGAGCATCAGATGCCTCGGCCATGGGGCTCCTGCCTTCGCAGCGTGGGTTGCTTTGAGTTCCTGGTTCCTGTCATCCAACCTTGCCTCGTCCAGCCTTGCATTGTCCTGCCCATCTCATCCAGTGTTTTCTGTGTGTCTTTGTCCAACCTTGGCCTGACTCTTCGGATCTTGACCTCTAGTTTGGACTGAACCACGATTGCCTGCCACCTGGCACCTGACCTCTTGCCTGGACCTGACTCTTCTTGTTAGCCGCCTGCCCCGACCTTGGCCTGTCTTGCTCTAGTCACCGCCATAGGGACCCACCTAAGCTCTGCTGGCCGCCAGCACCCAAGGGCTCAACCTGCGGGGGGAGGCGGCTGGTACAGGTGAAGCTCCAGTCTGTCCCGCTATAGGGCACGTTCGCCAGCCGCCGGCGCAGGCCTGGTAGGTTCGCCTATGAGGCTGCGTCAACTACGCTGCAGCACACGTCCCCCTTCACACAGGGGTTCCCAGCCTTTCAAGGAACACAGACCCCCCTTTTCAGCTTCAAAAAAGTTCATGCACCCCCCCCCAACAAACGTTTCTCTCACTTTTGCATGCCGTCGCAAAAGAAATAATGAGAAACACTCCAGAATCATTCAGAATATATAAAACTTTGATCTAAACTGGAGGGCAATTTGCAATGCTATTGAAAAATTGATGGCTGAGGCCCATTCCACCTTCCCCTCCAGCTGCACTGGGGAAAAGGAAGCAATTCTGTATTCGCATTTACGACTGTTGCTATGCAGTCCGCTTAGAGCTGTGGATGAAGTGGCCTCTAAGTTTTAAAATAAAATAAATAAAGTTAAGGGAAAAGTTCCGGGCTGGCGACTTGGCACGACCTGGCAGAAAACCAGCGGCGGTACCCGCAGACCTGCAATCTAATTTTCAAAGGGAACCTGCCCGTGGAGTTTCCTG
Source organism: Rhinatrema bivittatum (assembly GCF_901001135.1). Classification (NCBI taxonomy): domain Eukaryota; kingdom Metazoa; phylum Chordata; class Amphibia; order Gymnophiona; family Rhinatrematidae; genus Rhinatrema; species Rhinatrema bivittatum. Next base: position 21,880,491 of record NC_042617.1, on the reverse strand, counting down.
CTGAAAGCTCGAGCTGGCGGGGGAAAGCCGATACTTTTGTTCCTGCATACGTTTCATCTGCTTTGAAGAAAGTGCAAAGTACCTACGAGGATTTCAAAATTAAATCCCTGCATGTGCTCTCCTTCCCCCGGGCGAGTTCTGCTCCTCCCCCGGCAGGTAAAAGTCTGCAGCGGAGCTCCTTTTACCCTCAGTGGCAGTGAATAGCCATTCTTAAAAGGGCCTTTTTAATGTGGGTATAAAAGGTGCTTACCCATATAAAAAGGTTTTCAAACGTACCCTCCCTGAAAACTGACCACTTTCAGCCGGCCGTTCTTTTGTACGTTAATATTTTCTTTTATGATTACAAACGCATACAGAAAATGATAGCCACAAAGTACTTTACATTTTAGGAAAAGCAAAACAGCCTGCTTTTCAACAGGAAGAAGGCTTATGAGAGCTCCATATCTGTCTGTCTGTGTGTCCCCCCCAGGAAACAGGAAGGAAGGCGATCAGGATCAGGAACCAGGAACAGGAGAAGCAACGAGCACTCGACTAGCGAGGGGACCTGTTGCAAAGGCCATTTGAGAGAGCGGAGCCCGGGCTTATATACCAGAGCTCTGCCGACGTCATCATCCGGGGCCGCGGCCAGGTTTCCGCCACGGGCCCTACTTAAGGATTAGCTGAGCTCACGTGCATAGGGAGGGGCGCGGCGCTGGTCGGGACGGCGTCTCTCCGCGGGCCACCGGGAGGGGCCCAACGCGGAACATCAGGAACTGCAGCAGAGCCGGAGGCCCCAGGGGCGGCCCGAGGATAGAGCTGGCGGCCCACAGCCGCCAGAGACGAGGGACCAGGTGCTGGATCACTTTGAAAGAGGTGAGGGGGCCGAGCCACGGGTCTGCTGCGGCCGGCGAGCGTAACACCCCCATGTTTCTCTTAAGGGTAGTAACTGCCACTCCGTGCCGGCTAAGCTTTTTTCTTTATTCCCATCTTCTAGATTTTTAGGGATCCACAGTGTTTATCCCATGCCCCTTTGAAATCCTTCACAGTTTCAGTCTTCACCACTTCCTCCAGAAGGGCATTCCAGGCATCCACCACCCTCTGTGAAGAAATATTTCCTGACATAGTTTCTAAGTCTTCCTCCCTGGAATTTCAAATCGTGAACCCTAGTTCTACTAAATTGTTTCCAATGGAAAAGGTTTGTTGACGACCATGGATCATTAAAACCTTTCAAGTATCTGAAGGTCTGTATCATATCACCCCTGCTCCTCCTCTCCTCCAGGGTGTACATATTCAGGTTCTTCAATCTCTCCTCATAAGTCATTTGATGGAGTCCCATTTTGGTCTCCCTTCTCTGGACCGCCTCCATCTTGTCTCTGTCCCTTTTGAGATATGGTCTCCAGAACTGAACACAGTACTCCAGGTGAGGCCTCACCAAGGCCCTGTACAAGGGGATAATCACTTCCCTTTTCTTACTCGATATTCCTCTCTCTATGCAGCCCAGCATTCTTCTGGCTTTCGCTATCGCGGTGTCACACTGCTTCGTTGACTTCAGGTCATTAGATACTATCACCCTAAGGTCTCTCTCCTGCTCCGTGCACATCAACCCTTCACCCCCCAACGCATATAGTTCTTTTGGATTACCACGCCCCAGATGCATGACTCTGCATTTCTTGGCATTGAATCCCAGCTCGTCCTCCCTCCGCCTTGATGCCTAGCGGTCATCTTTCCCTTCTTCCCTCCTGGATCATGCTTGTCCTCTGTCCAGCATGATTCCTGGGGGGTCCTCTCCTTCCCTCTCTTGATAGGCTGCCATGCACTCTCTCACCCCCCTCAACCTGGACAGTCATGGATTCCTGTCTCCCACTTTATCTTCCCATTTCTTCCTTTCTTCCTGTCTCATTCCTTCTCCCCTCTGTCTTTCCCCTCATACTGCCAACCCCAGTCCCATTTTTTCCTTTGAGTCAACTTACTTTTTCCTGGTGTAGTTCTCCTCTCCTCTCTGTCAGGCAGAGCACACGGCAGAGGGAAATGATTCTCCCCGCTGTGATAACCCAACTTTCCTCAGTGTGTAGCAGAGGCTGCAAAGGTCCTGGCAGCTGCGATCGGCCCCTCTCATGAAGTGCGGCGGTGGCGTTTATGATTCTTGAGGGCCATGATCTCCACTGAACACGTGGCAGTGCGGTTTGATGCTTCTAATGTGCGCAAAGGGGTCCCACTCTGTCCCTCCTCCTCCTGGTCTGCAGCAATCTGGAGTAAAGGTATCGGGGGCCATAAGAGGTCCCCACTCTCACGCTCCTGTGGCAACAACTCACCTAAACACAGATAGCAGCAACCTGCTCACTTTCTCCACCAGCTAAGCTTTCTTGCATCCCTTTCTCGCGGACCCCAGGTTGGGAACCACTGATCTAGTAGATTGGAAAGGTATAATTCAGAAGACCACAGTTGGGAGCCGGTTTACAACACATATGCCTATAACCTATTCACATACTTCCATCAAGAACATCTGGATAAACCGGGCCTGGAAGACTCAGAAGGAGAGCAGGATCGAGTGGGCTTGAATTAGCACCCTAGCAGGAAGAGGCCAAGAAACTGCAGAGGAGCCATGGGAGATACAGAGTCAGGAAAAGGCCAGAGGTCAGTTACACTTCAGAACGTCCCATTGGTTCACTGCAGGGTGTGCCCTTAATGGTGATAGTTAGATAAGAAGAGCAACAGAGGCACACCTATGCAGGTACAGCAGACTCCTGCTCATCTGGCCTTGTTCCTGTGTGTGTGTGTGTGTGTGTGTGTGTGAGAGAGAGTGAGTGTGTGTGATGTGTCTATGTATGCAGCGTAGTGCTAGCTTTTCTGCTGCTGTGTGCAAACAATTATTGTGCTGTCCCCCCCTACACACACATACGTTCATTCAGTCTCTGTCTTGGGACCGCCAAAAAAAGCCAAGCTCCCTCAACTTTAAAAATGTCACACACACACCCCCCACCCTCTGGGTCATCACCCCAGAACCCATGACCAATGCAAGAGTATTAGATGCCTTAGGTGAACCTTACATCTTGCACACCTCCTATCCACGCCACACACACATTTAAGAATTATGCATTTGTAATAACAGATTGTAGGATTAATAACTATGTTTCACCACTGTCCATACAGCAAAATGGATCTTGACATCACAATTGTACCCTTGGCCTGTGTTTCATAGAAATACAGAGATGCTGAATGAGCTTCTGACAAAGCTGCAATAGGTGACTGACTTATCTCCTGTGCCAAGCACACTGTTTGTCTAAGCCTCTGTAAAGAATTCTTCTCTCAGTAATTAGAGAAGGTACAAGACAATGCAGACCTTCTGTGTGTATGTGAAGCTTCAGCCAAGCTGAGAAGTACCTGACCACCCGAGAGGAGCCCTTATCTGATCCAAGTCAACACCCAGATCAGCTGCCAGGCAGCAGAAGGTTTGACCTCAGTGGGGACCAGGGGCAGATTGGCCTATCGGGGGATCGGGCATCCCCCAGTGGGCCGATCGCTCCAGTCACGAGGTCTGCCATGCGCGGCCGAGACAGAGCCACGCTCGGCAGACCACGTGATGTGTCCTGGGCCGGCCTGGGCGGCGAATATCCGGGCCGGTCCGACATCGTAAATCCACTGCTGGTGGGGACTCAAGCAGTCCAAGTGAAGAACGAAGAATCAATCAGAGTTTGACTCCTGATGCCTGTTTTCATATGCACGAAGCTACTGAATATTCATTATACCATCTCCTAAAATCAGCTTGGAAGAGAGACTCTGGGCTCGGCTAAGAAGATTCCATCCACACCAGCAAGAAGCCATCCGAGTCATTGCTTTCAGCCCCGTCCTGCAACTAAGCTGCAAGGCAGGATTCAACGTCCTGGAGCGCTGCATGCAAAGCTTCTGAAGTTGCCAGGTTCTTCTCAAGGAACCAGGCGAGTCCTCTGACCTTCATCCAGGTACAGAGGCCCATAGCCTGCTTCCTGGTGACAGGGACAGCATTCGGGACTTATAACTTCTCGCACAGCTCAAGTGACAAGAATCTACAAAGTGCTGAGAATGAGGGGATTCAGTTTCTGGGGTCGTGTCTAAGGGCTAATAAGTTAGAACTGTTTATGATTTATAAGCAAGTTCCAGCTAAACTGATACGTTATGCTTCTTCTGATTTATTCATTCCTACCAAACTAATCGCCATAAGTGCTAAGTATGTATTATACGTTTCTAAGCTCGCCAGGTTGTTAGTGTTTGTTTTGGTATATTATTAATGCCTTGCAAATAAATCTCTATTCTGAGACAAATGACCAATAAGGTCGTCTATATATAAAGGTAAAATAGTGTGTTCTGCTAGTTTCTGTAGGAAGGGGGGAAGAGGGCAATATCCAGACTGCAGCTTATGCTTATAAATCCTTTCAAGATTTTACATGAAAAAGAATATTCAAAGTACAGTCTTCTGAGATAAAAAAAAATATCACAACATGCTTTGGTGCCAACCAGAAAGCCCTGCAAAAAAAAAAAAGATATTTGTAACCTATATGGCATTATGTAACGTGGTTTGGGTGTGGGCTTGATCCTTAGAAAGCCGTGAGTAAATTACAATTCAAATATAATAAACCTCCCACACCAAAACAAAATTAAATGCCAGCACTTAAAAAGTAAAAACCTTACCTATGAAAAGGCAACACTGCAAATATTACATCAGACCCTAAAACACCAATACACCTCCTATTAGGAAAACAGAGCAAAGCAAGCTGCTGTAGATTCCTGCATGCTAGCAGAATACCTCTCCTCGGTCACATATGCAGAACACAAGAAGACCCTCAGCAAATTGACAAAAAAGAGAGACCATAAAATATAAAATGAAAACATGCAGGCAAAAACTGAACCAGAAACCGCAACATGTCAGACTCTGGATGCAGTGCAACAGTGTAAAAACAGAAACATCACCAATGCTCGGGCATTAAACAATAAAATCAAGAAATATTACAATAAATTAATCATAATACTATAAACATACTAATAAAAGGAATATTTCAAAACAGCAGATGAATGGAAGATCCAATAATTTAAAACTCATATACAATTTGTTTTAAATTTCCCAAACACCAATAAAATATTTCAAAACAGTAGCCAGATCAAATAATACCCCAAAATTAATATTAATAAAGATAAAATAATTCACGCGCTCCATAACTGGGAACTTTTGATTTCCAGTCGCCCTGAGATTGTCAAGGATTAGTGGAAGGGGGATGCACAATGCTCTCTTCCCTCACTCATAGACACAGATATATATCTATACATACACACACACACACTCTCTCTCTGGCACACATGCTCAGACACACACATACACACCACTCATGCATGTTCTCACTTACATGCACATGCTCCTTCTCACTCATACATGCTTTCTCTTACATCACATTCATGCTCAGACACACACGCCCTCTCCCACACACACACATGCTGAGACACAAACACACACACTCCCTCTCACTCATACACACCCCCCCAACTCCTCTCCCGGCAAGCCAGGACCTTTCTCCCCTTCACGTCCACTGCAGGGTAGGTTGGGAACTGCCACTTGGCCTTTTTTCTTCTGGCCTCCTGGTGGTTTGGGATCCACCGGGCAGCCCGCAGGGTAGGTTTTTCTTCTGGCCTCCTGGTGGTTTGGGATCCACCGGACAGCCCCGCAGGGTAGGTTTTTCTTCTGGCCTCCTGGTGGTTTGGGATCCACCGGACAGCCCCGCAGGGTAGTTTTTTCTTCTGGCCTCCTGGTGGTTTGGGATCCACCGGGCAGCCCCGCAGGGTAGGTTTTTCTTCTGGCCTCCTGGTGGTTTGGGATCCACCGGACAGCCCCGCAGGGTAGGTTTTTCTTCTGGCCTCCTGGTGGTTTGGGATCCACCGGACAGCCCCGCAGGGTAGGTTTTTCTTCTGGCCTCCTGGTGGTTTGGGATCCACCGGACAGCCCCGCAGCTCCTTCATTTTCGGTTGTGTGGTGGGTGGGTGGGAAATCACTAGGTGGCCCTGCAGCATTGCATTCTTCTGGCCCTGGCAGGTTGTTGACTTAGGCTCCAGGTGACCTCAAGACCACCGCCCCTCCAGGCTGCTTCCCTGCGCAAGTGCACGGTTTGCACAGAGGGTTGTGCAGGCCCTGTAAAAGTGGGTGGCACCTGTATGTGTGGTGTAAGCATATCTATGTGTATGTGGTATAAATGTGAGTGTGTGTGAGATATGTGTGCATGTGTGTGGTGTGTATATGTGTATGTTTGTATGTGTAGTGTGAATGTATGTGTGTGTGATCTGTATATTAGGGATGTGCATTTGTTGTTCATTCGGCCATTTATTTGGCCAGTAGGCGCATAGGTTGTAGTATGAGCATATGTGTGCACTTTGAATAACGAATGTGCGCACATTATCTGTTTTTACATGCGTACCATAAAGGCTGCAAAGCACACCTTTAAAAACGAATAGTATGTGTACATTCGTTATTCAAAGTGCACAATGCTGTTTGTTTATAGGTGCGTACTCTAAGGTACAAGTGTACTGGCCAAGCAAATGGCCAAATGCACAACGAATGCACATGCCTAGCGTATATGTGTGTGTTGTGTAAATGTATCTTGGGGAGCGAGGGGGCTCTGCTGCACAGGCAGTGCCCTTAGCAATCTCAAGGACGTTTGTGAGTCGGTCTGGTGCGGAGCTTCCCGTGGCTGATAGTACCGTGGGAACTGGGAAGAAAAATTGCTTGAGGCTTCCATTAAAAATGTAATGGTCCCCACAGAGCAGAGAGCAAAACCTGTCTGTAAAGCACACAGCCGAAATAGAAAATGTACTGGCGGAGTAACGCAAGAGAGAGAGGACAATATGCACAGATTCGCCTGACATCTATCCCCGAAAGACTCCCAGTCATTATTTGTCCCCAAAAAACTCAATTTGCTGCTTCATATTTTGGTTTTATTTGTAGAGAATGAGTGCAGATGAAGGGACTTTTTTTTTTTCTTTCTGTAATGTGTTTTTTCAGCATAGCCTTGGCAATGAAAGATGAATTTCAGAATGTGTATTAGACAGCCTCTCGCCGTGGAAGACTGCCAAGCAGGGTTTCAGGGGACCGCTGCGCCTCTCTGTCTCTCTCTGGCCTTTGCAATGCTCTGCCACGTGCCAGTCTCTCTCTTTCTGCCATGGGTTGCCTGGAGGTTGGAGCTTTATAAGGATGCCCTTGGGTTCTCCTTCAGGTTTCTCTCCTTCATTTTGTGCCTGACTCTCAAAGGTTCAAGAAACTTCATTGGCATGACATATTTGTACATGTGTTGGAACATAATACACAGGAAGGGTCATTTTCAAAGTCATTTCCATCGGTCAATTCATCTTTTAGCTGCAGCACTGGGCTTTTTAAAAGTTGCTCTCCCTGTATGTGGGTAGAGTTACACGTGTGGGTGAGGAGAGGCATTCCCGGGGATGGAGGTGGGGAGGGTAAGACATTGGCTGGATGGGCAGACTAGAGAGGCCGTATGGTCTTTTCCTGCCTCACATTACTATGTTTCTACGTGTAACCCTGCCTTCGGTCACTAAGTAAAAGGTTTCCAGAGATAGGTCTGTTTTCCTCCTGCAAAGGAAGTTCATGAAGAGTTCAAGCAGCCGTGCTTAAGCACTGCTTCTCAGGGGAGGTGGTTTGGATTATTTATTTATTTATTTATTTAAAAATATTTCTATACCGTCTTTTCAAACGAATTTGACCAAAACGGTTTACAAAAATACAGATTATAAGAAAACAAAAATAACCAAAATTTACTTTAAATAAATAAAACTATAAAGTAAAATAAATTAAAACCAAAAATAAAATAAAAGAAGAGAAAAGAAAATAGAAAGAAAAAAAATACAGTATATCATTATAATCCGTACTCCTTTAAGTAAGACTATACTAATTTTAACAAAACAAGTAAAAAGCCAGAAAAAACAAAATAATAAGCCTTAGAAGCCTATAACTAATAGAGACCGGAGCACTGGTAGATGTGTAATCAGGCAATCAATAGAAGCGTATGATATGTATCTTATTGAAGTTAGGTGTTCAAATTGTCAAGATCACCGAATGCGATCTTAAATAAATTAGTTTTTACAGCCTTCTTGAATTCACTATGGCTGGTAATTTGCCTTAAAGTGTTAGGCAGTGAATTCCACAGCAAAGGTCCCGCCACTGAGAAGGCTCTTTCTCTAGTCAAATTTAGTCTCGCCAGTCTAACTGTAGGAACATCAAGCAGATATTGAGATGATGATCTAAGGTGTCTCGCCGGTTTATATAACCATAGGGATGTGCAAAGCCAAGTTGAATCTGGATCATGGATTAAAGAGTGAATTAGAGAAAGAACTTTGTATTTTACACGAAATTTGATTGGAAGCCAGTGTAGCTTATACAAAATGGGAGAAATGTGATGTCTCATTGGCAGTCCTACTAATAAACGGGCCGCAGAATTCTGTATTTGTTGCAATGGCTTTATAGCGGAATCTGGAAGGCCCAAAAATAGACTATTACAATAGTCTAAACCAGCAAAAATGAGAGATTGAAGAACTGTTTGAAAATCACTTTTGAAGAGTAAAGGTTTTAATCTTTTTAAGGTGTATAGCTTAAAAAATGAGTTTTTTACTAAAGTGGAGACATGGTGCGATAAGGAAAGATTTGTATCTATTTGTATTCCCAAATTGCGGGCGACTTTCTTAATTTTAATTGCCTCGCTACCTAGAGTAACCAGAGGTGGAGGACCATTTGTAGGGTTATCTAGTACGCTCAAAAGAAGAAGTTCTGTTTTTTTTAGCATTGAGTTTAAGCCCATTATAAGTAGTGCTTCCGCACTAGGCACAGTGGTAGTGGTGACGGGAGATAGAGAAGCAGCCAAGGATCCCTCAAGGGTGCAGAGGGAGAATCAGGGAGGATTATCAGCCTACAGCCCTACGGAAGTGAGGTGGAAGCTGTGATCTCTCCAGCTGCCTGCCAGGATCACTGAAAGTCAACCAGCAGGAGCAGAACTCGAGAGGGAGAGGGGGTCCCTATCCTTTGGAGCTCCTACCCTGGCAATCCTGGGATAGCTGAGAGAAAGAGAAATGGGAAACAGAAGTGATATTGAACTGATTGGAGATTATAAGTGACTGTTGGTTTATCCTGTACGCTGAGATTTTTGCTGTGATTTTTAAGGTTGAATGGGTTTTTTTGGGACTCTGAAATACATTTTGTTTGCTTTGGAAGTGCACAAAGATGGTGTGGATCCTGTTTTGTGTGTGTGAGTCTCCCCTTGGGCCTCCCAGAGGTTTCTGGTCCCAGACTGGTTGAACTCTGTAAAGGTTGGCAGCCCTTGAATCTGCAGCGTAGTTGATGCAGCCTCATAGGCGAACCTACGAGGCCTACGCCAGCAGCTGGCGAACACGTTCTATAGTGGGACAGATTGGAGCTTCACCTATACCAGCCACCTCCCCTGCAGGTTGAGCCCTTGGGTTCTGGTGGCCGGCAGGTCTAAGGTGGATCCTTAGGCAGAGACAAGAGCAAGAGTCCAATAGCACACCGGCGTCAGGACAGGCAGCAGGCACACAGTCAGGGACAGGCCAAGGTCGGGGCAGACTGTAACAGATGTGGTCAGGTCCAGGCGGCAGACAAAACATGGCCAGATTCAGGCAGAAGGTCAGATCCAGGTGCCAGGCAAAACGTAGTCAGGTCCAGGCAGAAGATCAAGATCCAGAAAGTCAAGGGAGGATGAAAACACACTAAAGACACTGAACAAGATGAACTAGACAAAGCTGGATGAGGTGGGCTGGATGAAGGAAGCAGGAGAAGACAAGGAGAGCAGCACAAGGAGAGGACGAGGATGAACGAGGCAAGGCAAGGCTGGAGAACACAAGGCAAGGCAGGAGAAGGGCTGTTCAGCTTGGAGAAGACGGCTGAGGGGGGATATGATAAGAGGTCTTTAAGATCATGAGAGATCTTGAATGAGTAGATGTGACTCGGTTATTTACACTTTCGGATAATAGAAGGACTAGGGGGCATTTCATGAAGTTGGCAAGTAGCACATTTAAGATTAATCGGAGAAAATTCTTTTTCATTCAACGCACAATTAAGCTCTGGAATTTGTTGCCAGAGGATGTGGTTAGTGCAGTTAGTGTAGCTGGGTTTAAAAAAGGTTTGGATAAGTTCTTGGAGGAAAAGTCCATTAACTGCTATTAATCAAGTTTACTTAGGGAATAGCCACTGCTATTAATTGCATCAGTAGCATGGGATCTTCTTAGTGTTTGCGTACTTGCCAGGTTCTTATGGCCTGGATTGGCCACTGTTGGAAACAGGATGCTGGGCTTGATGGACCCCTTGATCTGATCCAGTATGGCAAGTTCTTATGAAGATGCAGGAACTCAGAAACGATGGAACATGCACTGCAAAGCAGGAGGAGACCCATTGCTGAGGCGAGGAACTGCTGTGGGGCCTTGGCTTAAATAGTCCAAGAGGCTGACATCATCTGGACGCATCACTCCTCGGTTCCCGCCACTGTGTGCATAGTGGGGCAGATTTTCAAAGGCCTGCGCGCGTAAATCTGGCTGGATTTATGCGTGCAGGGGGGTTATGCGTGCCGAGCCTATTTTTCATAGGCTCGGCGACGCGGGCAAGCCCCCGGATGCGCGCACGTCCCGGGGTTTTGAAAAAGAGGCGTGGGTGTGGGCAGGGCGCTGGTCCGGGGGTGGGACCGAGGCCTCCTGCACGGCAGCCGTGCCAGGGTATTGCGCGCCGGTAGCTGACCGGCGCGGGCAACTTACGCCTGCCTAAATAAGACAACAAAGCTGGGGGGGGGGAATTAGGTAGGGCTTGGGGGGGGGGAGAGGTTACATAGGGGAAGGGAGGGTAAGGTGGGGGGGAGCGAAAGGAAAGTTCCCTACGAGGCCGCTCCGATCTCGGAGGGAACGGGGAAAGCCATCGGGGCTCCCCTAGGGCTCGGCGCACAAGTGTGCACCCCCTTGCGCGCGCCGACCCCGGATTTTATAACATGCGTGCGGCTGCGTGGCGTGTAGTTTGGGATTTTCAGCAACATGCGCATATTTTTTCTCGGATAAACTACCCCCATAAAATAGCAGTTGTAACCGTGTAACTGGGAGTTTTAATTTTTTGTGTGATCATTTTCAGAGCGAAAGTACAAGTCTAAAAGTAGAAAATTTAGTGGGTTAAAAGCCCCCTTTGCCTTTGCACTTATGTGACCAGTGTTAAAATTACCATAAAATCGTAGAAGGAAAGAGAATTCCAAGGTGCTGGCGAAGTTTAGTGTTATCCGTGCTCACGTTATGTTTCTGGCCCGCTGGCAGGCTAGAAGATATTTGTGCTGCTGTTTCTCCTCTCTCCCTGAGGCTTAGATGAGGTTTTTTTCCCTGCTTCCTCTTTTGGTGGAACCCCCTGAACCTAATAGCGCCCGCAACCTGCAAATGCAAGTTGCTGGCCCTATTAGATATTCCCGCGCGATTCAGTAAGTAAAATGTGCAGCCAAGCCGCACATTTTACTTTCAGAAATTAGCGCCTACCCAAAGGCGCTAACTTCTCCGGGCACCCTCCGACTTAATTTCATGGCGATATTAAGTCGGAGGTCCCGAAAGTTTAAAAAAGTAAAAAACAAACAAACAAAAAAAAAAACTCGAAATAGGCTGAAATAGGTTGAAAACCGGACGCTCAATTTTGACGGCGTCCGGTTTCTGAACCCGTGGCTATCAGCGGGTTTGAGAACAGACGCCGGCAAAATTGAGCGTTGGCTGTCAAACCCACTGACAGCCGCCGCTCCTATCCAAAAAGAGGCGCTAGGGACGCTAGCGCCTCTTTTTACCGCCGGGCCTAATTTAAATAAATTTTTTTACTGTATCGGCCCGCAAGGGAGGAAAGCTCAACCCTCTGCAAATCCTTTGTGTCCAGGGATCTCTAGTGAGGTGCCAGAAATCCACAGCTGCTGTGGGCTGTATTCTTGTTTTTTTTGTGCAGGAGAAGTTAGTAGGCTGACCAACTGCCCGGTCATGGACCGGTTTTTTCAACCAGATTGTACGGTGTCCAGTTAAGGGCAGGGCCCCAGTCTCCTCTACTTTCATGGCCGCGGATGTGCCCAAGCCTGGCCAGATTGTCGTGGGAGACCAGGGATGTTCATAGTGGATAACACATTGAAATCGTCGGTTCAGTGTGCTGCGGCAGTCAAAAAAGCAAACAGAATGTTGGGAATTATTAGGAAGGGAATGGGTAATAGAACGGAAAATGTCATAATGCATCTGTATCGCTCCATGGTGAGACCGCACCTTGAATACTGTGTACAATTCTGGTCGCCGCATCTCAAAAAACATATAATTGCGATGGAGAAGATACAGAGAAGGGCAACCAAAATGATAAAGGGGATGGAACAGCTTCCCTATGAGGAAAGGCTAAAGAGGTTAGGGCTGTTCAGCTTGGAGAAGAGACGGCTGAGGGGGGATATGATAGAGGTGTTTAAAATCATGAGAGGTCTAGAACAGGTAGATGTGAATCAGTTATTTACTCTTTCGGATAGTAGAAAGACTAGGGGGCACTCCATGAAGTTAGCATGGGGCACATTTAAAACTAATCGGAGAAAGTTCTTTTTTACTCAATGCACAATTAAACTCTGGAATTTGTTGCCAGAGGATGTGGTTAGTGCAGTTAGTGTAGCTGGGTTTAAAAAAGGATTGGATAAGTTCTTGGAGGAGAAGTCCATTACCTGCTATTAAGTTCACTTAGAGAATAGCCACTGCCATTAGCAATGGTTACATGGAATAGACTTAGTGTTTGGGTACTTGCCAGGTTCTTGTGGCCTGGATTGGCCACTGTTGGAAACAGGATGCTGGGCTTGATGGACCCTTGGTCTGACCCAGTATGGCATTTTCTTATGTTTTTAAAAAAAAAAAAATGTTGGTAGTAGGCATGGCTCTGATCTCCTGCCCCGGAAGAGAATCATTGGTGGCAGCGTGAGAGGCGCAACTGTGACCCCCTTGATCTCTCACTCACTCGCTCATTCAGTAAAGCAGGAGGAGGAGGAGACGGCCCGCCTCGCAGCGAGTCCGGCACTTCCTTCTCCTTCTCTGCTGGAGGCGCTGCGAGGCGGGCCGTCTCCTCCTGTTTAACCGAACGAGCGGCTGCGTGAAGGGACCCGGCGGGAGTAGAGCGACTCGGCAATCATAGGGGGGGGGGGGGGGGGGAGGAAGGGAGTGAATCTTCCAGTGAACAGATAGAAGGGAGAGACAGTGTACCGGGGATGGGGGAGAAGTGAGGGAGGAAGGAGTGAACTGAGGATCGCAGTGGGGAGGGATGGGATGGGGGGTCAGGAGTATACCAGGGTGAGTGAGGGGGTCGTGGTGCGGGAGGAAGGGAGTGAGCCAGGGTTTGTGATAGGGAGGGAATCAGGATGAGTGAGGGGGGGGGGGGGAAATAAAAGAGGGAAAGTGAGGGATGAAAGGGCTTTGGAAGAGGGATAATAGAAAGGAAATGGAGGCATGATTGGGTAAGTTGGGGCTCCTTCCTTCTCCACCCCTCCCTCTTTTTCTTCTACCTCCATCCCAATACTCCCTTGTTTCTCACCATCTCACTCCTGACCCCTCTTCTCACCCCTCCCTGAATCCCCTATCCTCTCCTCCCCCTCTATCTCTCTGCCCCTCGTGCCTAAGATTTCTTCTTAATTTCCCTCCTCTGCAATAAATCCCCTCTCTTCTTATTTCCACATCCCTTGCCCTCTTTCCTCCCTAGTCCCAATCACTAAAAGCCCTTTTGCCTCTAATAAAGATGCAAATCATTTAACAGGACTCACATAGCTAGAGTTGCCTTTTCATAGGTAGGGTTGTTACTGTTTAAATGCTGGCAGTGCTGTTTGATTTGGGAGATTTACTGTACTGTAATTGTAATTCAGTTCACTGCCTGTGTACGGCCTCTCAGCTCATGGCAGGATGTAAAATATATTCTTAGGGAAATCAGATCTACACGTCTGTGCATGCAAAGGGCCAAAACCAGGACTGAATCAGGTGACACGAGGTCATATAACAGAGGTGGCCAAGTCCGGTCCTGAGGAGCCACAAACAGGCCAGGTTTTCAGGATACGCACAATGAATATGCATGAGATGACTCTGCATGCACTGCCTCCATTATATGCAAATCTATCTCATGCATATTCATTGTGGATATCCTGAAAACCAGACCTGTATGTAACTTGTGAGGACTGGAGTTGGCAGCCCTTATCATATGGTATGGGACAGACTCATTACTTTTGATGGTGCCATGTAAAACAATTCACTACTTGCCAGTGAAAAAAGTACTCATTTCTTTTTATTTTGAAAAAGGCCACCTGGGATCTCTTCTCCCTTTCTCTCTGAGCAAGGGCCGCCTGGCGGGGCTAGAAGGCCTGAGCTACTGACTTCATGCTGCTGGTGCCGAGGTCGGCTGGAGATTTAAAGAACATAACGAGGGCTGCCTGTTACCGAAATGACAGTACTTCAGCCGAAATCATCCAAGCAAAGTGGTTGCAGAAGGCTGAACAGAAAATTGGAGCTGAAGCGCAGCTCCCCATTAGCTCTGGACTCGAAACCCAGTAAGGACAATGCGGGTTGGAGAGCCGCCGCCTGCATGCGTTGGTGTGAGGCGCAGACAGAATCTGGCTTTTCAGTTAAGGGCAATAAAGAAGAGTGATTTGGCATGATCAGCTGACAAGGCAGCTGGAAGCCACAGAGGGCTCGCCTTCTCTCCTGGGCAGCACTCAAGTGCCCACTCGTAACCAGAAAATGCAAGCCTTCCCATTCTATTATTTTTTTTCCCCTCCTTTATTTCTGCTCAAGTAGATTCCTGCTGCTGAAAGTATATGCAACCGACAGCTGCTCTACAAAACGCAGCCTTCCATTTCATCTCTTGCTTGCTTGTCTCAAAGCTTTTTCATTTGGAAGCGCTGGGCCCCTGCATTGGTCTGGATAAGTAGAAAAATTTACATAAAAACATGTTTCAGGCACAAACTATGGGAATTGCTATTACCCCCCTAAAGCTATAATGTCGTCAACCCGGTAACATGACACCATAAACATTCCCAAATAAGGTTTACAAAGGCTTCACCCCCCTTCCCTCCAAACTTCTGTGCCCCATCCTTGCCTACCAAACCATTCCCAAGAATGGACCTCTCTCTTTTGCAGGTATAATCTACACGCTAGCTCCTGGAAAGTTGCTGTCTTACCTCAGTATCCTAGGTTTCCCTATCACACATTGACCACAGATCTCTAATGTCACGGGAGGTGGGGGAGGCCCAATAAACGTCTTTAGATTTGGGCCAAATGTTCTATGCATCTTACTCCGTAGACCCAAAAGAGGGAAAAACCCTTTATTACATCTGGCCGGAAGACTCTCTCCCATGCCTTCTTGATGATCTTAACCATACCTTAGGGCTCCATTATGAAAAGTCTTGAATGTATTAATCAATCGGGGAATATAAATCCGACATAAAGAGGCAGTCTGGAGATGACGTCATGCCATTCATTAAAACGATCAGGCTCGGCTTCCTTCCAGTTTCTTAAAATCATTCTTTTGGCCAGCTGAACCGATACACCGCCCCATTTTTGACAGATTTTCCTTGTATATCCTTTTTCCCCTACCAGAAGGGCCCACTTGGGTGCTCCACAGGCTTTTCTGCCCAAAAAACATGGGCTTACCTTTCTTGATCATTTCTTAATTCGTCTTTCTTGAGAATCTTTCACCCAAACAGGTTTCCAATGGGCTTCACTGCAATGCGGTTGCACCTGGGGTGGTCTGGTAGAAAGTTATAAGAATGAGGAAAGCTCCCCAAAGAGAAACAAAAACAGTTTTTGTTCTCCTCCCTTACAGCTGGGCAAACCAGAAGTTATTAAGAGATAAAAGTAGAATTTTGAGGTCAGGCACAAGGTCAGAGGTAGAGGGGATTTGAATTTGCGAGTTCCTCTGACTCGTATCTCGGTGCTCTCCGCTCTAAACCATGGTGCAGGCTGTCCCCTGTTTTATGGGCTTGGATTTAAGGGCGTGGATAAGGAGCGATATGCTGCAGGCTTGTACAGCTGACTGCTGGGATTTATCCTTTCTTTGAGCACTGTTACACGCGCCGGCCGCAGCAGACCCGCGGCTCGGCCCCCTCACCTCTTTCAAAGTGATCCAGCACCTGGACCCTCGTCTCTGGCGGCTGTGGGCCGCCAGCTCCATCCTCGGGCCACCCCTGGGGCCTCCGGCTCTGTGCAGTTCCTGATGTTCCGCATCGGGTCTCTCCGCATGGCCCACGGAGAGACGCCATCTCGATCAGCGCTGTGCCCCTTCCTAGGCGCGCGCGCACAGCTGATCTTTTCATAGGGCCCGCGGCGGGAACTTGGCCGCGGCCCCAGATGATGACGTCGGTAGAGGGGAGCTCCGGTATATAAGCCCGGGCTCCCCTCACTCAAATGGCCTTTGTAACAGGTCCCCTCTCTAGTCGAGTGCTCGTTGCTTCTACTGTTCCTGGTTCCTGATCCTGATTGCCTTTGTTCCTGTTTCCTTGTTCCTGAGTTCCTGCTCCTTCATCTCTCCTTCGGATTGCTAACCTGGTTTTGATCTCTGCATCGCCTGACTACTCCGTTGCCTCCCTCTACCTCCGGACCTCTGCATCGCCCGACTACTCCGCTGCCTCTCTCCAGCCCCGGACCTCTGCATTGCCTAACTACTCTGTTGCCTCTCTCCAGCCCCGGACCTCTGCATTGCCTGACTGCTCCGTTGCCTCTCTCCAGCCCCGGACCTCTGCATTGCCTGACTACTCCTTGCCTCTCTCCAACCCTGGACCTCTGCATTGCCGACTGCTCCGTTGCTACTCTCCAGCCCTGGACTTCTGCTTCGTCTGACCATCCTTTGACTCTCCCCTCATCCAGACCTCAGCCTTGCTTGCCACTGCCTCCAGCCTGCCACCAGACCTGAACCCAGCTTGCTTAAAGATGCCTCTTCATCCTTTATCCTAAACATGGTTCATTCAGGCTTCGGCCTGCTCTTGCTCGGGCACCCTCTGTCAGACTGTGTTCCTATTGGCGCCCGGGTCTCCGGGACTCCGCCTTGTCCAGTACAGACTGTTATCTACGCTAGTTGCTGCCTCTGGGCTGACCTTGATCCACCCATTGACGACCACTGATGGAGGCCACCTAAGTTCATCCGGCCCTGTCACCCAAGGGCTCAACCTGCAGGGAACGAGGGCTGGTATTGGTGAAGCGCCAGCCGGCCTCCGTCCGTCAGCCCTCTCTACCTGCCAATGGTGGGGACCCGTAGGATCCCTCCTACGGGTAGCGTCAACCCCACCTTGGCCCAAGGGTCCACCTCCGGCGCAACAGATTGCAAAGGCCATGGACTCGGCGGAGCCGTGTACCCTCCAGGCTATTCCTGGCCTGGCCCTAAAGGTACAAGAACAGCAACAGTTTCTCAAGGCTCTGGCCTCGTCCCTTGAGCATCTGCATACACGGCTAGATGCCATGTCCATCAACTCAGTTCCAGTGACGGCTTCCTCTCCACCACAGCCGTCTACTTCCTCTCCACCACAGTCCTGCCTTGTTTCAACTGTGACTCCAAGCTGTGTAGAGGGTTTATTAACCAGTGCTATATGCAGTTTGCTCTTCAACCCTCCATCTTTCAAGATGAATTAACTAAGGTCAACTTCATCTTATCTCACCTAGAAGGGAAGGCGCTGGCATGGGCTTCTCCCTTGTGGGAGCGATCGGACTCACTCCTACGGGAACTGTCTCGGTTCGTTTCTGGTTTTCGGTGAACCTTTGATGATCCTGGGCAGCATGCCGTGGCAAGAACTATTCTATTACACCTGCAACAAGGCCAAAGAAGCTTTTTCGACTACACCATTGAATTCCGGACTTTAGCGTCTGAACTCGCTTGCCAGGAGCACTGCCTGCGAGCTATCTACCTGGACGGGATCTCCCCGAAACTAAAGGACGAATTGGCAACTTGAGAGCTCCCTTCCTCTCTCGAGGATC
This sequence comes from Rhinatrema bivittatum, assembly GCF_901001135.1. NCBI lineage: Eukaryota > Metazoa > Chordata > Amphibia > Gymnophiona > Rhinatrematidae > Rhinatrema > Rhinatrema bivittatum. Next base: position 21,862,518 of record NC_042617.1, on the reverse strand, counting down.
TTATCGATCTAACAGGTTGAATTGATCACGTCTCCAAGAGCGTCACCGGGAGAATCGGATGCCCAAGAAACCCTTGCGGGTCCGTTCTCACTCGCCACCTGCTACCAACCTTACTACCGGTAGGAAGTCTGCTGTGGCTGAGACCGACGAACCCATGCAGTTGGGTCATGGGCACCTGTCCCCAGAAGAGCACCTCCGGCGGAGACAAACAGGCCTGTATATGTATTGTGGAACACCCGGCCATCATCTACAGACTTGCCCAGTCCATCCAGGAAATTTCCCGGCCTAAGTTCAGTTGGGGTCCTGAACTTGGGCGCAACGTCCCCGGCCCCTCAACTATCCGTGCCTTTTACTATTGTCTGGGACACGCGATCGTTTCCTGTCCTTGCTCTGGTCGACTCCGGAGCAGGTGGTAATTTTATCCTTAGAGACCTGGTTCAACTCTTGGGTATCAAAACCCGTCCTCTCCAGACTTCCTTGTGCATTGCTTCAATCAATGGAGAACCATTACCCGGTCAAGTCTCCTTAACCACAAAGCCAGTTCGACTTCTTACTGGCGCTCTCCACTCCGAAGAAATCGAACTGTTGGTTCTAGAGAAGTCCATTCACCCAGTAGTTCTGGGACTACCTTGGCTCCAACGTCACTCTCCCTAATTCAATTGGGGGTCTCTCCAGCTGACAGAATGGGGCTCCGCCTGTCATCAGACTTGTCTTCAGAAAGTGGCGCCCCCACCAGTTGTTCCTCTGGCTAGCAGTTCCTCAGGCATACCTGTTCACTATGCAGACTTCGAAGACGTTCTCGAAGCAGAAGGTGGACCTCCTACCTCCTCTTCGGATGTTTGACTGTCCCATCGATCTTCTGCTTGGAACCATGCCCCCTGAGGGCATACCTATCCATTGTCACTTCCCGAGACCAAAGCCATGACGGAATACATCCGGGAGAATCTTGCAAAGGGGTTCATTCGCCCCTCTACTTCTTCTGCTGGCGCAGGATTCTTTTTCATCATGAAGGACAGATCTTTAAGACCATATATCGACTACCGTGGTATGAATGCGATCACTCTCAAGGACAAATACCCTCTGCCCTTGATATCTGAATTGTTTGATCGGCTACACGGAGCCTCTATCTTCACCAAGTTAGACTTACGCGGCGCCTATAACTTGGTGCGTATCCGCCCTGATGACATCTGAAAGACGGTTTTCAACACCAGAGATGGACATTACGAATATTTAGTGATGCCCTTTGGCCTTTGTAACACACCTGCAGTTTTCCAGTGAATGATTAATGAAATCTTCAGGGATCTCTTGTACATCAAAGTTGTGGCTACCTGGATGACATTCTTATCTTCTCCAAGGACCTGGCCACGCACTGTACCGATGTTCGTACTGTACTTCAATGACTTCAGGAGAACTATCTGTTCGCGAAATTGGACAATTGCCTGTTTGAAAAACCCAGCTTTGCCTTTCTGGGGTACATAATCTCCCAACGAGGATTCTCGATGGATCCTGTGAAACTAAAGGGAATCCAAGACTGGCCAAAACCCGTAGGTCTGAAGGCACGTCAACGTTTTCTAGGATTTACGAATTACTATCGCCACTTTATACTACTTGACATTGGTGGCTCCTCTTACAGCTCTAACCCGTAAGGGTTAGAGCTGTAAGGGTCAGGACACCTGAAACTGGACCCCGGAGGCTATTTTCGCCTTTCATCACCTCAAAGAGGCTTTCTTAACTAGATCCTGTCTCCATCATCCAGACCTGAATTGTCCTTTCCTGGTTGAGGTAGATGCCTCCCTGATTGGAGCGGGGGTGGTCCTGAGCCAATGGTCTGCTTCCGGATTCGTGATCCCGTGTTCCTTCTACTTGTGCAAATTCTCTGCTTCTGAACAAAATTACAGCATTGGAGACCACGAGTTACTCGGCATCAAGCTGGCTTTGGAGGAATGGCGCCCTTGGCTAGAGGGCGTCCTACATAAATTTACAGTGTTTACAGTTCATAAAAACCTGGAACACTTGAGCCAAGCCCAACTTCTCACTGCCCGTCAAGCCCGATGGGCTCTGTTCTTTTCCAGATTTAACTTCGAGCTTTGCTACCGCCCGGCAGAGAAAAATCTCCAGGCAGATGCCCTGTCTCGCTCATTTGAACCTGACGACGAACCTGGTCATATTATTGACCCAGCCTGCATTTGTCTTTCGGCTACTCATCCTGTTCCTACGGGGAAAACGGTGGTGCCCCGTCGATTCCATGAAAGAGTCCTCCGGAGGTGCTTGTTATCCCTTTGTGGTGAGGAGGAACCCGCTACAATTACTATTGCCTGGAGACATTTACCTGATTTCCTTGTACTTCGCGCTGCCTACGAGGGTGAGGAGAGACCCCGCCCCCCCTTCCTGACGCGCTGCTGATGTCAACGGGGAGGGACCGGCAAGTTTAAAACCGGGCTCCCATGCGGCGCGCAGACGACGCCGGCGTGCAGCTTTGTTTGGTTTTAGACTAAGATCTCCTCTTGGAAGTGAATATAGACCTTGGTAGTTGAAGTTCCAGTTAAGTAATTTATATTCCAATCCCCTCTTGGCCTCTAACTGCAGGACTTTGCTTTAGGTATTATACAGAGTTTGCTAAAGGGTAGGTTAATAGTTGAGTTATATATATTTATGCCTCATTCCAAGCGGAAGGCTCGGATTAGGGAGATAATGTCTTCTTCTCCCGTACCCGGCCCAAGCCAACCTCCAATATCTTCCTTCTTTTTAGCTGCAACAAATGTTATAACCGGGGAAACAGCCGCAGTAGGTATGGATCATGAGCAAGATCCAGCGCTACAGGCAGAAGCCATCTCTTTGAGCCCCGGAGCTCCCAATACCCCATCCCCACCAATTGCTTCAAATATATTTGGAGATTCTCAATCTCCTGTTTCTAATGATGGATCTAATGTAGAACTGGGAATGGGGACCCAAGCTGCAGGGGGTAGTAAGGAATAAGTGTCTAAATTGAAAGTTATTCTACCAGAAAATATTACCGAAGTAACCATGGACATACTCTGGGCTGCGATTAAATCCCTTGAGGCAGCAATATTAAAATTGACAAATAATAATACTGATTCCCGACAGAAGGTACTTGAGTTAGAAAAGGTTACTTCTCAACATAATGTTAAATTAGAGGTTCATGATGAAAAATTAGGAAAAATTGAAGCTATTCAAAATAACATGGTAAAGATGGAGATCTCTAACTTGAGGAAAATGGAATATATGGAGAATAGCTTAAAATATTCTAATTTAAGAATATTAAACTTTCCCTATGTTAAAATTATGCCTCCAAGGGAAATGTTTAAGGATTACCTACTACATATTTTGAAAATGCCAAATCAGGCTATTCCAGCCTTGGCAAAAATATATTATTTAATTTAAAGATCACAAATAGGTGACACGTTACCAGAGCAGTCCATGAATATTTCAGATGTTTTAGAAATAACCATGGATACCGAGATAAAGACAAGGGCAACTTTATTTGTTTCCTTTGTCTTTTCCTCAGAGAGAGATACATTGTTACGTCTATTTCTTCGAAATAGAGTACAAAAATTTCATGGCCAACAAGTTTGGATGTATCCGGACCTAGCAAGAGCGACACAATTAAGAAGACAGGAATTTCTTAGGTTAAAACCTGAAGCCCTTGCTAGGGGGGCAAAATTCTTTTTACGATATCCTTGTAAATGCGAGTTATGGTATAAAGAACAAAAATATGTTTTCTATGAGATTTTTACTTTTCGGGCATTTCTAGATAGCCACCCCTTAGATGCAGCAAATGGATGAGAGCAAAATGAGAGGAATTTGTTGACTCTGATTATGTTAAATGTAAGATGGTAATTGATTCCTCAAATAATTTTATCGCTCAATTATATAGCAATAGTCCTTCAGTTTTCTTAGAAGAAACATTGTTATATGTTTATATGTGGATATATATCTTGAATAGAGTTATTAATGGTATTAATATTATATATAATCATATTCAGAATATACTTTATAACATTGTTGTTATAATATGTTGAAAATTCTCAATAAATAAAAAATTAAAAAAAAAAAAAGAAAGAGTCCTCCGGTGGGCACATGACTCTAAGTTTTCCGGTCACCCAGGGCGAGCGCGAACCTTAGCGTTGCTTCAGCGGTTCTTCTGGTGGCCCACTATGGTCTCTGATGCTATAGCATACGTCGATTCCTGCAGCATCTGTGTTCAACAGAAACCCCGGTCGGGCGACCTTGGGGTTTACTCTAGCTACTCCCAGCTCCTGAAGAACCATGGACACATCTTTCCACGGATATCATCGTGGACTTACCACCATCTAAAGGCCACATGGTCATATGGGTTACAATTGACAGATTCTCCAAAATGGCCCATTTTATTCCACTACCAGGCCTACCACCCGAATTGGCATGCCTGTTCTTTCGACACATCTTCCGAGTACACGGCTTACCCAAGGACATTGTTTCTGACAGAGGCCCATAATTCATCACCAGATATTGGCGCGCCCTTTGTAAAAGGTTTGGCATTAACATCAGTTTAACAACAACGTACCATCCTCAAGCCAATGGACAAGCTGAGCGTACAAACCACTCCTTGAAATCCTTCCTCTGCGCATATATACAATTGGTCAGCGCTTCTTCTTTGGGCGGCGTTCTCCCACAAATCCCACATTGCTGCTGCCGCAAGTACATCACCCTTTTCCATCGTTTATGGGAAACAATCACGACCACCGCTGCCCATTCCATTGTCAGTGCCTTCTCCTGCCGCGTAAGCTACTGCCGATGCCCTCAAGGCACTTTGGAACCAGACGAATCTTTGCTTACGCCAAGCCACTTCCTGGGCCAAGAGATCTGCTGACAGTCATCGACGCTCGGCTCCTGAGTTCCTTCCTGGCCAGAAAGTCTGGTTAAGCACCCATTATAGTCGACTCAAGATACCTTCTCAGAGGTTTGCACCAAGGTATATTGGACCTTTTCCAATCATTCATCGTGTCGAACCGGTAACCGACCTGTTGTGCCTGTCAGTCGCAGGCGGCTGCGACCTCTACTGCTCACCTCTTTTCTCTCCTCTGCTTCTAGTCTGGAGAAGAAAGCTGTCTCCGCTTCTCCACGCCAACCCTCATGGCGTTCCCGGGGTAACCTAGGGCATGCGCCTGGCCCCTTCTTGAGCGCGTCATGCGGGAACCTTGGGGGCGTCCCCACCACATGACGTCACCCGCTTCTACTACTTAAGCTCAGATGACCTTCAGTACGACAAGTTTGCAAAGATTCCAGTCCTGCTTATTCCACCTTTCTGCGACACTGGTTGTGTTCCTGTCTGAGTGTTCTCGGTACCCGCTCCTCGGGGGCCTTGCTCACACTCAGGGCTATCCGCTCCTTGGAGGGCCTCTCTCACTGCCTCTGCTCTCTTTCAGTGATTCCTTGGACGACCTGGCCATGCTCCATTCCAGGTCTTCTCGGTGCCTACACTTCAATCTATTTCTTCAGTGCCGAGTGAGTACAGTGCCTGCTCTCCACCTGCCTCTACCTTCACTGTGTGGATTCTCGGGTTACCCCGCTCTGCGGACCACTATCGAATCCATACCATCTTGTGCAAATTGCCACTGGTGTCCAGCCTATCCTGCATTGCGGACCACTACTGGATATCGCCTGCACAGACACCAGCAAGAGAAGGTATTTTTCAGGGCACCCTGCGCTGCGGGTTACCACCAGCTCTCTATTACCTTGTGATATCCATCTACTATCTCTGTCTATTCTGCACTACGGGCCTCTACCAAAGATATCCTACACAAGCACCACTGAGAGGAAGTATTTCCAGGACCATCCCGCGCTGCGGGCTATCATCAGGAAAGGCCTGCTTGCAGGTCCTACATCTTGGACCAAGTTCATTACCCGTTCCTCGGGTACCATTGCAGTATAATAAAGTTATTTCTCTGTTGCCCATCATCACTGAGACTCCGCCTGTCATGGTGAGTCACCACAGGGCTCCTCCCTGTGGGTGGAGTCTACCCTTATCACGAACCAGGGGCCCACTGTCTAACTCTAGACACACAGAACATGTGGGGGGGGGGGGGGCTATACTAATTTGGTTGGGGTTTCCTCTGTTCCTGGAGAGTGGTTCAGGAACCCGCCACTCTCTGTCTGCTGTATTGTTGCTATAAAAGAATAAAAATTGTTTCAAACTAACAAAAAAACCCCAAACACTACCAACTCTGGCTGCCGCCTACATTGGGAATCCACAATACGTTTCACGTATTACTCCTAAAACCTGTGGTCCTATCCTGGCCTTCATGGAAGGCTCCTGCACCTCCTCCGCTGGTCGCGGAGACCAACACCACTTATAAGGTCCACGAAGTCCTTGATGTCTGCCATAGGGGCTGCCGGTGGGAATACCTCCTTTCCTGGGAAGGTTACGGCCCTGAAGAAAATTCGTGGGAGCCAGCCTGTAACATCCTGGATAAGAAACTCCTCCTCCAGTTTCAACCTGCCCACCCGGGCAAACCCAGACCTCCAAGGGGGGGGGCATAGAGGAGGGGGTACTGTTACACGCGCCAGCCACAGCAGACCCGTGGCTCGGCCCCATCACCTCTTTCAAAGTGATCCAGCACCTGGTCCCTCGTCTCTGGCAGCTGTGGGCCACCGGCTCCATACCTGGGGCCTCCGGCTCTACTGCAGTTCCTGATGTTCCACGTTGGGCCTCTCCACATGGCATGCAGAGAGACGCCGTCCCGATCAACGCCATGCCCTCCCTAGGCGCGCATGCATGCACAGCTGATCCTTTCATAGGGCCCGCAGCAGGAACCTGGCCGCGGCCACAGATGATGACATCAGCAGAGCTCCGGTATATAAGCCCGGGCTCCGCTCTCTCAAATGGCCTTTGCAACAGCTAGTTGAATGCTCATTGCTTCTACTGTTCCTGGTTCCTGATCCTGATTGCCTTCGTTCCTGTTTCCTTGTTCCTGTTCCTTTGTCTCTACTTCGGATTGCTAACCTGGTTTTGACCTCTGCATCGCCTGACTGCTCCGTTGCTTCTCTCCAGCCCTGGACTTCTGCTTCGTCTGACCATCCTTTGACTCTCTCCTCGTCCAGACCTCAGTCTTGTTTGCCACTGCCTCCAGCCTGCCACCAGTCACCCAGCTTGCTTAATGACGCCTCTTCATCCTTTGTCCTGGACGTGGTTCATTCAGGCTTCGGCCTACTCTTGCTTGGGCGCCCTCTGTGTTCCTATTGGCGCCCGGGTCTCCAGGACTCCGCCTTGTCCAGTACAGATTGTTACCTATGCTAGTTGCTGCCTCTGGGCTGACCTCTATCCACCCATCGACGACCACTGACGGAGGCCACCTAAGTCCAGCCGGCCCCGGCACCCAAAGGCTCAATCCGCGGGGAACGAGGGCTGGTATTGGTGAAGCACCAGCCGGACTCCGTCCGTCAGCCCTCTCTGCCTGCCGACGGTTGGGACCCGTAGGATCCCTCCTACGGGTAACGTCAACCCCAGGCTCAAGGGTCCACCTCCGGCGCAACAAGCATTCTAGAAGGGAACCTTCAGGCAGAAAGGGTGAGCCAGTTGATCCTTATTGCCATAATTTACTGTTGCTATGTTAAAACTAGAATCCAGTTTTGCACCATTCTGGAAAACACATACTCAGGGCTACTTTTAGCAAGCAAAGCATGGTAATTCTCTTTTAATTGCCTTACGGGTAGCATTGAGATAGTAAACTCATTTCGGGAGTATATTGCAGTGAACTCCGTCCAAGATGCAATTTATCTCCAACGGGTCAAGAAAATGAGTTCTCATGCAACAACGCCTGCTTTATTTTCAGGCCTGTAATTAAAGTTGTTTAACAGAAGTGGATTTGCGTCTGCCAGGAGGGCTTTTGCTGTCTTAGAATCTGATGAATAGGTGTGCGGTATCGCAGTCTGCTCCTTGAAGAAGGTCCTGCTTCTGCCGTCTTTTGCCTGTGTGTGGTTTTTTTTCTCTTACACTGGTGGGGGATCAGCGTGAACCCTTGCAGCACTCGGGTGGGAGCTGTGAGCCTGGCGTACGCCGGCAATGCAGTTCTGCGGAAAGTGTAAAAATCTCTCTGCGCAAAATGGTGCAGGAATAGGCGCACCGGTGACAAGGCGGGAACTGCGTTCCCTAGCGTCACCTTTTTTTTTTTTTTTTTAAATAAAACTCAGTTTTGCTGGACAAAAAGGGACTTGCTTTGAGAACCGCAAAAAATGTTTTTTCAGGGGGGCGTGTCAAGACGGCGCCCTGATTAGAGGCACGAACTCTGAGCTCCAGCGCTTTTTCTCCATATTTCCTTCTTGCTTTTTTTCTTGTTCTTTTTGGTGATTATGGGGAAGAGGAAAGTTAGAACTTACCCCTCCACTGGAACTATACGGCAGACCACCTTGCCCAAGTTCACTTCAGCCTTACCCTCATCAGCAACTGTCGACTTGGCTGGTGGGGCTGCCGGCCTGTCGCTTGCAGGGGTTTCCCTCAACCCGCTCGCCCGATCATCGCCGCGTCCTCCTGATCCTGCCGCTTGTACGGGAGTAGAATCGCCGGAGCAGGTGCAGTTACCCGGTGTCTCTCCCGTTTCTTCAGGCGGCATTGGAGCTTTTGCTTGTAGTTGAGGGACCGCAGCTGATTTCAGCAAAGCAGTAACATCCACTTCAGGAGGTGGATAGTTCATTTGAGGGAGCAGTTCCAAGTGCCCTGGCAGTGGGTGAAGCTTCTCTGTTTGGCAAGGCTTCTGGTCTGCAGGAGATTAAGGACGCCTTCAGCAACCTCCAGGTTGTGACCAAACCTTCTCAAGTGACTTTGGACAGTCTTTGGGGTGTTTTGGCTTCAGTTGAGAAGTCCGTTTCATCTTTGGTCACCATAACTTTAAACATTCATTCTAAATGTCTGAATCAAGAGCAACGGATGACTGCACGTGAAGGTTCTATTTGTAATTTAGAAACATCTGTCTCTGAGATCAAAGAACTTCAAGCTAAACAAGCAGTGGAATCTGTGATATCACGCAAATTAGAAAGCTTGGAGAATGCTTCGAAGAATTAAAATTTACGTATCTTGAATTTTCCTCAAATACCATTACTATCTCCCACTGACATGTTCAAGCTTTACTTGAGAGAAGTTTTGCAAATTCTGGAGTCGGCCTATACTCCCCTTCAGAAAATTTTTTATCTACTAAGAAAATTATTTATCTATTAAGAAAACTTTGGACAGAACACAGTGAGAAGTTTCCTTAAATTTAACTGAATTTCTTGAGAATACAGTTTTGCCTTCTCATAATAAAGCTACTAGTTTCTTTTGTGTTTTTGCATGATAGAGATAATATTCTTTGTCTGTTTTTTCGTAAAACATGAAGTTTTATTTAAAGGGGAGAAGATCTGGATTTTTCTTGATCTAGCTAGGTCGACTCAGGAGTGTAGGAAAGCATTTCTTGTTATGTGACCGGATGTGGTAGCTCTGGGGGCTTCTTGTGCTGTTAGATATCCACGTAAACGCATTGAGGTTATGAATACCAATAGATTTGGTTTTTTGACCCTGCACAACTGAGGGACTTTATTCGGGCTAGGCGCAGTTTCCCCTCAACCTACTTAAGATGAAGTCCTTTTAGACTAGGTAAAGCGAATCAGGAATGCTGTTTTTTTTTCTTTTTCTTCTTATTGATGTGATTGGTTTATTTGCCTTTAGACCTTTTTTCTCCCCCCCGCATATCTATATTTACCAGGAGGGGATTGCTGTGATATTTTTTTATTTTCATTTGAATGTATAGTTTTTTTTTTTAATTCAGCAATATAACCTCTGTTTTTTCTTTTTAAATATGGCTGATTGTGTTAAGAAATTTAGACTTCTTTTAAAAAGCTTTCTGTTAAAGCAAGCATTTTATTAAGAGGTGCAGTCTTTGACTTTTATATAATGTGGCAGCTTGAGATTTGTCTTTTAAGTTTTTTACATATGTATTTATTATGAATGTTTTTACTTTGTACATTGCTTAGGCCTTATTTGTGTTAAGCAATTAATAAATTTGATAAATGAAATGAAAATGAAGACGAGCATTGAGTTATCCTGAAGGGTGGCTGAGTGAAACGGTGAGGCAGAGAAGCTGAGGAAGAGGACCTGTGGCCTATGGAAGGAAGATCGTCTAGGCTAGTTACATCATTACATACAACAAAGTACACTCTTCAATAATACGAGAATAGTACAAGCTGATTCCTTGATATGAGAAACATAGTAAATGCAGTTGTAATTTACTGGAACCTATTACGATTTGTTTCTTCCTGTCACCTTCCTCTCTCTGTCTCTCCCCTCTAATTGACTCCCTCCGTATTCCCCTCCTACTCATCTGCCCCTCGTGTGCCTTTCTCTGTGCTCCTCTTTCCCCATTATATCTCCCATCTTTTCTTCTCACTTTCTACTCCCCCTAGTAACCCAGCGATAGAGGCTTGGGAGCCAGCCAGGAGGCAGACTCTGGTTGTTTCTTTTTTGTACAATTTATTTACAGTGGAAAATGAAATGCAAAGCAAAACAAACAAATGATGCAGCTCTCCTTAAGTTCGAGTAACACAGAATCATCAAACACAGCAGGTTTTCTCATAGAGTGACTGCCTGTCTAACACTTCTGGGCCCTGCTTTCTTATGCTAAGCTGCAGGGATCCTTCCTGGGCCCAGAATCCCTTGGGTCTTAAGGACGACCTGGCCAGATAGCTGTGGCTGATGGACTTTCCTGCAGACTCCCTCACATTCCCCCTCTTCTCATGTTCCTCACTTCTCCCTATGCTCTACGTTCATATTCTTTCCCTCTTACAGATTCCTCTTTTCTCTCCTCTGGCATCACGTTTTTTTTCCACGTTCTTTCTCCTCATTTTTTTTTCCGGATTACTGCATACCCAGTTTCTAGTTGCCTTACAAGAAAGACACCGCAACTGACCCTGGACCACTCCTCTCCTCTCACCTCACCTCAGTACACAGCTGAATGTCCCACAGCTTAGGCCAGCAGAGCAGCGAGAGGAAACAAGCAAAGAAGAGTAGGACCATGGTGCTAACTTTGTCCCTGTTCTGCTGGCTTTAAGGGTCTTCTAGAGCAACTGCCCCGGCTGCCTCCTGTTACTGGACTGCACTGTGATAACCCGGTGCACCCCTGGCTCCCTTCTTCCTGATTTCCCCCCACTTTTGCACCTACCTTTTGGGATTTTGGAAAGCCCAGCAATTATGGGGCCAGCTCGGTCAACTTTGGGCTTCACCGAGCGTGAAGAGGTTTCGCTACCTGACAGGTTGCTAAGCTACCCGGAGGCCCAGGAAGTGATCAGGAGAGAGTGCGCAGTATTTTCTGTTGGGGCTCTGGGCCGAAATCCGGGGGCTGCATTTGGTAGGCCGGTGGGGTGTTTTTAGCCTGGGCTCGACCAGCCGAGAGGAGAGAACGGAGCTGCAGATGGCAGAGCGAAGCTTTCTCCCTCGCCATCCGAGACTGAAAGGGCCTCCCAACAGAGCTTCTGAGTAAAAGAGAGGGGGACACGAGGTGCAACAGTGGGGGGAAGGGACCATGCGTGCAGATGTGAACAGGAGCTGTGATCTCGAAGTCTTTGCGCCAGCATTGAGGCAGAGCGAGTACCGATCAAACGGTAATTCAGCCGCCGGTTCAGAGGCAGCGGTGAGCGTTTAAAGCCTGTGCTGTGTGGATCTCAACAGAGGAGGGCCCCCTCCTGCCGTGCTTACTGGGTTCTTGCCCAGCTCCAAAGCAAAGAAACAAGCGGCCAGTGTCTCGCCTAAAACCCGGGTTCAGCCAGCCTGCCCGAACTGTTATAAGTGGGAGGAGCAGGCAGGGGACCCGGAAGGGCCGGACCGTGAGGAGTCCAGGGGCTTTCAGCTAAAGCCGGCACCGACTGCTTTTGATACTTTTTGGTCAATCTGCCCTGTCAAAGGATTTGCCTAACCCTCACCTACACCATGGGGGCAATAGTTAGAACTGGGCCCTTGGAGTAAACTCCATGGGGGTCTTTTTTACTCGACAGAGTTTTCACCCGTAATCAAAGCAAAGGGAAAATTAGGCGCGGAGATTTGCGCCCGCTTTTCTTATTGGCACAAAAAAAGTGTGCCTGATTTTCAGCAGGAGCAGCTGCCTCTCCCAATCTAAGCCTGCCACCGGGAGGTAGCCTTGCAGAGAGGGCGAGCAATCATCAAACAGCCCATTTCCACAAGTAAAAAAAATATAGCATTTTACCCCTGGGAATGGCTCTGACCCATTGGCAATTGCCCTCTGTGTGTCCTGAGTTTTTGCAATATTCACAACATTTTCAAGATTATCTGGAAAAGAGGACACATTATCTAATCTTATCCTACGGTTTTGCTCATTTCTTTTCAGTGCCTCTGTTTATTGCCATCTGGTTAAAGTATTTTGTTTTGTTTTATTTTGCTGTGCTGCTATTTGCAGTGATTTATGTACAGGGCCGGTGCCAGCTTTTTTGCTGCCCTGTGCGAACAATTATTGTGCTTTCCCCCGCCCCCCCCTACCCACACACACACACACACACTTCATTCATTCTCTATCTTGGGCCTGCCAAATAAAGCCCAGCTCCTTCCAGCAACCTAAAAACTGTCACCCTCTACCCTCCGGGTCTTCACCCCCTTCCCGGAACCCATTGCTGGTGCAAGAGTATTAGATGCCCTAAGCAAATCTTATAGCCTTGCACCCCCACCTCCTGCTCTCTCCACAAAAAATTATGCATTTATAATAGATTTTGCATGAAAAAGAATATTCAATGGACAGTTTTCTGAGCTAAAACAAATATATCATAAGTATTTGCATGCACTTCTTTAGTGCCAACCAGAAAATCCTACAAAAAAAAAACCAAAACCACTTGGAACCATATGGCATTACGGCTACTGTAATGTGTGTTAGGGATGGGTTTGACCCTCAGAAAGCCACGAGTAAATTACAATTACAATATAGAAAACCTCCCACACCAAAACAGCACTAACTGCCAGCATGTAAAATAGTAACAACCCTACACCAGGCCCTAAAACACCAATACACCTCCTATTAGGAAAATAGAAGAAACCAAGCGGCTATAGATTCCTCCCCGCTAGCAGAATACTCCACATCACACATGCAGTACACAGGCAGATCCTCACCAAATACAGGAAAAAGAAACCATAAAATATAAATAGAAACATGCAGGCAAAAACTGATTAGGAAAACCGCAACAGGTCAGACTCTATGCAATGCAACAATGAAAAAACAGAAATCACCAATCAAGAAATATAATAAATACATTAAAATCAAGAAATATAATAAATACATTAATCATAATAGTATAAACATTCCAATAAAAGTATTTCAAAACAGCTGGTGAATGGAAGATCCAATAATTAAAAATTCAAACAATGCCAGAGATGTGGTGCAGCCTTGAGTACTTTGTCACACGCTTTTTGGTCCTGTCCCCCAGTACAGCGGTTTTGGCGGAGGGTGGGGGAGTACCTGGCTGACCTGATAGATGTGGCCTTTCCAGTGACGCCACATTGGATGCTTTTTGGCTGTGTATCCCTGGTTCGTGTTCGAGATCCTGGCTCGCGAATGTTATTGTTAAAGGCTTGTCTTGTAGGTAAGAAGATACTTCTTTCTGGTTGGCGTTCCACGGACAGCCCATCCTTTTGGGCTTGGAGGAATGGCTTACATTTTATGATGAGCATGGAACATCTGGAGGCCCGGACTTCTCCGGCACATCGGCGACGATTTCTAGTCAATTGACTGACTTACATTCAGTCGCTCCCGCATCGTGCGAGAAGCTATGTACTTAATGATTAAGGACAAATTATTGTGTGCTCCCATTCTTTTTGTCTTTACCAAGAAGTAACTCATATTTGTGTTGTATTGGAATCAGAGGGGCAGGGGGTGGGGGGGTGCAGGGTTTGTAAGGCGCATCTGGTTCTTGCTGTCCGGAGGGGTGCAGGACACACTCCCCTCTGGTGGTTGTATTGTTTCTTTTTGTAAAATTAATAAAAACCGTTTAAACATAAAAATTCAAACAATTTGTTTTAAATTTCTCAATAAAATATTTCACAACAGCAGACACATCAAACAGCATCCAAAAATTAAACTAATAAGGATAAAATAATTCACACTCTCCATACCTGGAAACTTTTGATTTCTAATCACTCAGATTTTTGTGTATTAGTGAGAGAGAGATGCATAAACTTTCTCCTCTCTCTCTCTCTTTCTATACATACACATACATACATATATATGCTCTCTCCCTCATACACGCATGTTCCCTCTGACATACACATGCTCACATGCTTCCTCTCTTTCACACACATTCTCACACATCCTACATATACATGTTCACACACACACTTTCCCTCTTACATACACATACACGCTCTCAAGATCCCTTTCTTTTTCACATATACGTGCTCAGACACACATGCTCACAAATGCACACATGCTCAGACACACATGAAGAGAACACCCTATGCTTCAATACCTCAACCTTTCCTGATATAAACTACTATTTAGACCTCTTATTCCATCATCCCTAGAGCTTGCATCTGTCTCAGTGCTCTCTCTCTCTCTCTCACACATACACAAATGCTCCCTCTTTTACTCACATGCCTCCTCTCATATGCACATGCTCAGACACCTCCACACATTCCGCTTCTGCTCAGATACACACACACACCCACACACATGCTCAGACACCCACCCCCACACCACTTATCCTCAGACACACAAGCACACTCCACTTATGCTTAGACACACAAACACACACACACACACACACACACACACATATACATGCTCAAACACACACAGGTTTCCTTCTGCTCAGACATACACTGTAGAACCAAGGCCTCTCTGTTAGAGACCAGCTCCCCAAAGGGGAGGAGTTAGCAATCTGATAGAGACCAGCTCCCCAGAGGGGAGGAGTTAGCAATCTGATAGAGACCAGCTCCCCAGAGGGGAAGAGTTAGCAATCTGTTATAGATTCTTTGAAACATCCCAACTTCGTGCTTTTCTTGATGCCCAGTCCCCTCAGTCTGTAGTAACGGGGCCTAATGCAAAGTAGAGATATCCAGATGACACTCTTAGTTTTCAGTTGTAATTAGGATTTCCTCTTTTTTGTCCTTATACCGCTCTTGGTTTTCCTAAACTACTTATCTCTCTGATATTTCCTAGAATTTCAGATGTTATGTTACTTTAAAATAGCTTTGGAGTGTATTGATAGTTTGTTGTAATGATAACATTTGGTAATTGTAATAATATTGCTATTTGTTTTGAATAAGCCTAACTAAAAAATAAAAAAATAAAAAAAAGAACTAGTATGTGTCTGTCTCCTAACTCTGAGCCTGACCGGTGGTCCTTCTCGGGATCTTCCCCCGGGGGCGTGGTCATCTGCCACCAGTCCAAGGATCCACCCACAACTCTCCTAAATATCAACACCAGGCTGCCACCCTGTGCAAGTGCACGGCTTGCACAATGGGTTGCACTGGCCCTGTTTATATAAGCTGTTTTCTGTGCCTTGCATTATCTTATGGTTACGTAAACTCATCTGGAAACAGAATGTGATATTTTTTTTTTTTTTTGTCTTTATTTACCAGGGGACAGGCTGGGTGGGTAATGGGGAAGGCTTAATGTGTTTAATGGAGGTTGCACGTGAACAGAAGGCCTGGGAATCCACATATCTCTCCCTGTGATAAGATTCTGTGTTTATGCACCGCTAAATTGAGAATGTTAATGTTTTATTTTTCTATGCTTATCCTCCTCCCTTGCCAGGCTATATACTCGGGGTTATGAGAGGATAGTTAAACCGCGGAATGTACTTCCAGAGAAAAGCTGTCCCGGCTACATGGATGGGCGTCTTTACGAGGAGGTCGCACGAGTTCTGGAGGTAAGAAAGATAGATCAGTGGTGGCTGTTACTGTGGTCTGCTCAGATTTTAGATGCTGATCCAGGAGGATGCAGGTAATTCTTCCACTGGTAGACACACATGAGTGTGGACAAGCTGCTTCCTTTTGCCCTCCCTGAAGCATCACCTGAGGGGGCTGCCAGAGAAGTGGCTGGAAAAGGTAGACTCCAGGACCTTTTGGATCTTCTGCCAACCTAACCGGCTGCCTCCTGCACAGGTCTGATTATTTATTTATATAAAACATTCATGGGCCAGGCAAGCCACGGTCCTAGTCCGGGATCATGTGCAAGATAGGCCAACGATTTCACAAGCCAGTGACTCGGACAGAGAATTCCCCAAATAATGGGCCCCTGCCCCTGAAAAAACATTCGCTCTCGAGCCTCAGCAAGCCGGACTAGGAACATCGAAGGCACGGCCAGTAAAGTGCGCCCAGAGGATTGCAGTTTTCGAGGGGCAAGCTGGTTCTGTGCATCCTTAATACAGGGCTTAAGCAAATGAGGACTCGTTGGATCATCGTTAGCATGAGAAAGCAAATTTCCATGGAATCGGCAGCCGGTGTACATCAATATGGTCCCCTGTCAGTACTCGGGCCACAACTTTATGAACTGCCTGAAGAGCTCTCAGCTAGAGCAGGAGGCAGATCCAAATACAGTGCATTGACAGGACCGAGGCCTGAAGCACGGTCCTAAAGTCACTTGATGTTAAAAATTTTAAAAAAAGGCTTAATTGTTGCACAATAAACGCGATTTTGCACCACCGATCTACAGTGACAGATGGATTCTCTCCTCCAGGAGTTCTTGGCTCTCCAGACCGTACAACGGAAGAAATATTCCGCGGTGGAAATCTTGCCATCACCATCATTAGGTTTTCTCCACATTCAAGGCTAATATATTCTCGTCCATCCAGTGACTAATTGCTGCTAAGTGCTACATCGCTTGTGAAAGTGCATGCAGTAATGTCTGCAGGACAGGAGTGTAGAATTGTGTGTCTGATACCTGACAGTGAGTTCAGATAATTGCTTACAAATGGGGCAGATCTAGATATTAAACAGGTTGGCATTAGTCTGTCGCATTCAGCACACTTCCAGCAGCTGTCACTGGAGAAAGACAAAAGACATGCTTGGCTGGTTTAATGATTCCTCCGTCCAATCTGTTTGGCTTTCTGCTGAGAAGGATTTTTTTCTGCCTGTCAGGTACTGCTCGGTTAACGTGGACAGTTCAGCCTGGGCTGTGTTCCAGCTGCTTGGTGTCATTGGGGTAATCAGTGGCGCACTGCTTGACCTTGCTAGGAGCAGGAGAGTGCGTAGCTCCTGCTTCCTGGGAAAACCAAGCTTTATTCCACTCCTAAGGCTCAGCAAATGTGACCCTACTGGTCATGCAGGAGGCACGATCCAGCATCTCCATGCCTTCAGTTCTTACAGATCAGGCACCAAATATGGCAGCCAAATCATCCATCCCTGAGGTGCTTGCAGAATTATTTCTGGAGGTAGTATCTCATTCCACTGAGTTATATTGTGCAGTGAACTTTTTTTTTTGTTGTTGTTCTAAAGTGAACCAAAGTTTTAAATTGAGGAATTTATGTAGTCTGAGGCACTTGTGGGTTAAGACTGCATAATAATCTGATCTGCATGTTAAGTTTGGTCATTGCTTGCTCCTTGCACGTCAATAATGCAAGGAATAATGCAATAATTCAATTTTGCATATTGTGTAAATATTCTCTGTAAATGCGTTTTTATTGTGTAAATATTCATGCCCTTATTCTTCCTTCTTCCTCCTCTCCCAGTTGTAAACCTCCTTGTTCATTGTAACTACTATTTCTGCACAAGTTTAATAGCTTGAGTTCTCTGTTCAGTGCACGACTTGTTAAATGTAAACCGACTTGATGCGAACTCTGGTCGTGAAAGCCGGTATAGAAGATAATAAAATAAAGAAAATAAATAAAAATAATGCACATTTCTCACTCAGGGAAGCATTTCACCATGAGCAGTCGCATTTAAATGGGGCCCTGCTTTTAACCTTCAGGGGTTCCCTCCCTCTGGTGATAGATGCCAGAGATCCCCAAATTAGAGACCGTGTTACGAATCGCTTCCATTGTTTCAGGATGGCCCCCTCGGCTCCCAGTTCTACCTCATAATCATGCACGAACTTCAAGACTGGGCTCCACCTATCCTGAAAAATGTGGACTCAACTGGCAACCCTGCTTCTATCTAGGCTGCCTGTGCGCAACTCCTCTGACCATCGGTTCATATTTTCTCAGTTCACAGGTTAAAGGTCTCTTTTAGACAGGTGATGGAATACTGCAGAGGGAAAACAGACTGCAAAGCTCAGGATGAGTTTTTTGTTGTGTGTGGGGGGGGAGGGGGGATGCTAGGAGCAGCCGCTTGCAGACATCATTAGATTCGCCGACATCGTGTTCCCGGACATCCCCTCCGCGAGGAACTCATTCTGCAGCAGTTTTGAGGGTGGGATCAGTGAACTGTTGCCCGCATGAGCTGCAGGTCACGGAGTAGCCATGCCCTGGCAGCCCAGGGGCCTCCTGGGTGACTTTACACTGTGATCTTCCTGTCGGGGTGGGGGGCAGACTTTCAAACCTCAGAAGCAGGCTCTGCTCCTTCTGGTATAAAGGAGACGCAGCGAGACCTCAGCAAAGCCTGCTGTGGCTGTGAAGCCTTGGGCTGAGCTTGTAATACTGCTGTTTAATGAGTGTACACACACAGTCGGGCGGGTGGGGGAGCCCGGCATTGTTCTGTACGCACTGTGTCTCCATCACCGGTTTTTCTTTCTCAGGGGGAGCTGGATGGATGCCACTTCGGGGAATGTTTACTGATTTGTCAGGGCATGTCACCAAGACCTTGCTGATAGCCATAAATGATTAATCTGGCCTCTGCAGATGTAATCTTCCAGAGCTGATGTCTCACTTGCGCGGTCCTGGATGGTGAGAGCCGGGCTTTATTTTATAAACACATTTCATGTCACCGAGCCTGGGAGCGGAATATCGACAGTGACACTCCACTTAATGAATTGTGCATTTTGCCAGAGACCTCAGATCCCAGAGCCCTGCTCCTGCAGTGATGGCGCTGATGCACTTGTGCTTCCTGGGTGGGCTGAGATTGTCATCGAGATTTCTCCTGAACTGTGCATAAATAAATAACAATATTGCAGTTAAATTAATTATAAGACTACAGTGGTAAGCATTTAACTCCGTCCTCTCCCCACCCCGTCCACCCCATCCACTCTGAAAGGCATCCAACAAGGCCTGGTTAGAATGACTCGGTGGCAGAGCAGTGTGGGAGACCCAGAACCACCTCTTAGATTATTTTATGAAAACAAATACTGGGGGTAGCCCCGTGAGGAGAAAGAGGGCAAGTCCCAGACCTTGCTTGAGCTCTTCTGGCTGGCTGGGAGGCAGTCTCGCATTGTATCAACAGCAGCATTGCCCTGTCAGCTTCAGGGTGCATGGCTGACGGCTGCTTCTAGGAAGATGTGGCTCAAAGGGCAGGTGGTGGTGAGGAGCCTGAGGGTGCTGTTAAAAATGGGGGATAAGGGGGCGCCGTTGAGCGCTGAAGGTGACGGACGTGTTTCCTTGAAGATCCGTCTACCCCGAATTGATGCTCCCTTGAGCCTCCCTATTTTGCAATTCCAAAGGCAGATCTATGTAGCAGCGGTTCAGAAAATAAAATTCGGTGCTAGTGAGCGATATGAGCTCCAGGAGAACTCGCAGTACCACTGAGAGGCAGGTTACCGATTTTTTACAAGGAGGCTGGTGAGCTGAGAATGAACAGATGGATCGCACCAAAGGAGGGGAGAGGCCTGTAGAGACCCCCTTGCCAGATTCTATGCAGCTGATATTATCCAAGATAAAGGTGCTGTCAACTGACTTTGTTAATGACTTACTAACAGTAAAATCCTCTCTTAAGGAGGTGAATGATAAGCTAGATGCGCCTGGCCCGAGAGCAGAGGAACCTGAGAATAGGGTTTCGGCTCTAGAGGATTGGGAAACCTCTGAATCCAACTCAATGGTGGCTGTGCGCAAACAGACATCCATGCTCCAGGATAAGATCGCTGATTTAGAGGACATATCTCGGCGCTCTAATGTGTGAATTGTGGGGATTCTGGAAAAGATGGAGGATACTAATCCCCTAACTTTTGTTGAAGGAGATGCTCCCTGGTGGAGCGGGAGATCCGACATTATCTTTAGACAGAGCGCATTGCATTCCTGGGGCACCGATTGTATCATCCAATAGACCTCGTGCCTTTCTCATTAAATTTCATAAGTACCAGTCAATTACTGCTACAGATTCCATCAGCAAAATCAACCAGGTTGAATATAACACGAGAACGCGCCTTTTCAAATACAGGCCCAATTTTATGGAACACCTTACCCTCCGATCTTAGATTAGCTTCCGACATCAAAGAATTTAAAAAGGTTCTGAAATACTATCTCCTTAAATTAGCCTTTCCAGATCTTTGTGACTTATCCACTTCCCAAATTCAGCTTTAACTGTATTCCGAGACTAGTTTGTCTTTCAAGACTGATATTTATTTTGATGTTTGAAGAATGAATCTTATTGTATTATTTTAATTTGTTTTTATACTTTGATTTATTTTTAAATATTGTGTATGTACTTTGTTACCCGCCCCGAACGTTGGAGGGCACGGATATAAATGCTTTGAAATAAATAAAATAAATAAAAATGCAGGATAAAGAGTGGATCCTGTAAAAAGTAGTTTGGATTATCGAGGTAACCATGTCGCCATAGACCTGGATTTAAGCTATGACACACAGACGTGGAGGGTGGCCTACAACGCAGTGAAAGACTCTGGATCAAAGAAACATGCGGATTCTGATTACTGTGCCCTGCCTGCATGCAAATCCAATGTGGAAACTCTTGGAGGCCATTTAATTCTCCTACTGAGTTGGAGGCCTTTCGGGCGGTCATTCGGCAAGAAGGGAGCGGCTCTGGGCCACATGGTACTTCACCTCGTGCTTCCCGTGGAAAGATGCTGGCCGTGCTGGCAGAAGACGGCAGAGCTGAGCGCAAAGTGGAGGCTAGTAAAGAACCGTGGCAAATGGTGAGCAGTGCATGTTCTCCAGTGTGAGAGGGGACTGGCTGGCACTGCCGTCTGCAAGGTAAAACGGCAGTCATCTATTGCAACAAGTGCTGCAGAGGGGTCCTCCCAATGACCTCGAGATAGACAGGATGATGGGGAGTGATGTCTACGTGTCTTGGCCTTAAAGGGTTTTCACTGTCATATATGCAGAGACCTGAAGCTCATAAAGCTTGAAATACAAGTTTGATTAAATGCCTTGTTTTCTTTTTCTGGTGGTTGTGGTCCTTACTGGACTCTTGATAAATGCGTTTCTATGCAACCTATTCTTTGGGAAGGTGGGGAGCGGGGGCGGATGTAGGCCTACTCTTTGTTTCTTGGTTTGAAGATGTGGGATTGTAGGGGGAGGGGGATGTAGGGCGGGGGCTATAAGAATGATGTCTACTATGAGGCTAATATTGCTCTGTTGGCTTGAATTCAGTTTGTATGTGTTGGGGCAATGATGATTTCCATTATATATTTCATAATTTAACATGTTAAAGTTATGCTCATGGAATGTTAACGGGCTCAATCATCCCATTAAAGTTAAAAAAGATAATGCTGGCATTGCAGCGCATGCAAGCAGATGGGATTTTCTTGCAGAAGACTCATTTGCCACCAGTATACCAAAACAAATTAGGAGCCAAGTGGTTAAGTGAATATTATACTGTTTCTTGGAAAAGGGTAAATCGAGGGGTGTGTTGCTATTCTTTTGGGTAAAAATGTGTCCTTTTGCTGTAAAAATAAAATTGCAATTTCAGAGGGAAGGTATCTGCACCTGTAAGGTTCTTTAAATGGAGAAGACATCACATTGATGAATGTATATGGCCCGAATGAATCGTCTAAAATAATTTTTCAATAGTGTATTGGACCTCATGTGTATTGAGGAAGGGATTTTAATTTTGTATTGGATATTTCCAGTGATAGATCGGGGCCTGCTCCAAATGCCACTCAGGAAAACGTTTTTACTAAATTTATAAAAGGGAAAATGAGACACTTGGGATTAATTGATGTTGGAGACAACTGTATCCGGGCGTCCATGACTATACTTTCTTCTCTCTGCCTCATCACACTTACTCTAGGCTTGATATGTGGTGGGTAGGTAAGACGGACCTTTGGAGAGTGAAGGCTTGTGAATTGGGTATAATGGGTGTGCCTGCTCTATTATGATTCCTGCCCGCAGAGTTTCCCCTGCGAGCAGGCCTTCACCTACCTTCTGCCGCTGCCATGCCTGCGTGGCCTGGACCGCCTCGCTTCCGACTTCCCAAGCGGCCCGGAGGCCGCCCCTAGTCTTGTTCCTCCTCACGTCAGGGAGCCGCGGCCTGGAGGCCGCCCAGATGCCACCCTCAGGGCCTTCACTTGCAGCAGGGAGCCGCAAGCCAGCTTGTCTTCGCGGCATGGTGCTGCCCCTGGACTTCCTCTTGTGGCTCGGACGCTGCCGCAATCTTGGGGCCTGCCCTAAGGCCCAGATCCTGCTCTTCCACGGCTCAGTGTCTCTGCAGCAGCTTGGCCACTCTCCAAGGTCCTGCCCCCTTCCTAAGGGGCAGGCCCGTGTCTCCTTCCTCACCGGAAGTCAGCTCCACCAGGTTTCCTGGTTCAGCCCTATAAAAGGGCTTCTCCAGCACTCCTGCCTTGCCTTGCATCGGAGTTCCCTGCTCCTGGAAGTCTCGTCTTCTAGCGCTCCGTCAGGTCTTCGTTCCTTGTTCTTCGTTGGAGCTCCATGTCCTGTCTCGCCTGAGTCTTCGTTGCTTCCTGAGTCTTCGTTGCTTCCTAATGTTCCATGTCTTCATGTTTCGAGGTTCCTAGTCCAGGCTTCCTGATGTTCCAGACTTCCTGATGTTCCATTTCCTGATGTTCCAGGCTTCCTGATGTTCCACTTCCTGATGTTCCGAGGTTTCGTTCCTCCTTCACATGTTCCGAGCCCTCTTGATCCTCCAGTTCCTTTGGTTCTCCAGATGACACCATGTTGGGGTAAATCCGTCTTGTCGGTTCCTGTTCTCATCATTGGAGTTTCGTCTCAGCTGGATTCCCTTCCTGCGCTTGTTCCGCTCTCCGCATGGTCCGTGATCAGCCTCTCTAGGTTGTGTAGGGCGCGCAGTAGGACAGGGTGGTCCGTGACCAGCCCATTGGGTCCGCCCATTTCAGTGGGCTGTGTAGGGCGCCCTGAGAGACAGTGCGAATGTTTGAACCTTCCAAGTTCCTCGTCTTGTCCAGAGTCTTTCAAGCTCTCCTCTCATCTAGAGTCTTCTATGTCACAAGGCCTTCGTCTGCCCTCGTCCTCAGTCGGCCTGCTGCTTCTTGCTGATGCCCAGCGGCAAGTCCAAAAGGGTTGGGATCGGTCGGAGGACTGTTCAGTAACCAACATTGCGTTGTTGGCCTTCCAGAAGCATACAGGTCCGATAAAGGGTCAGACCTTTAGTCTTCACCCATGCTTGGACATGCCTCGCCTACCTCGGTGCTGCTCTGGAGTTTTCTGGAGTCGTGCCGAGGCCCATGGGCACACAATCCCCTCAAATGGGATCGCTCTCCTAGCGTTCCCAGAACAGAATGCAAGGCCTCCTAGGGCCTCGCAAACAGAACAGAATGCAAGGCCTCCTAAGGCCTCGCAAACAGAACATGCTCATGCGCCGGCCTCACTACTACTCCAATTTGGGCATGCTTCAAGTAGGATAGGGAGATGGGTGGTCTGTGAGAGAATTATTCATAAATGAACAGAATATTTAACTTTTAATGGTACAGTATTCATATGTTCTAAGGAATTATGGGACTCAGGTAAAGCATTTTTACAGGGTCATTTGATTTCTATAGCCTTAGAGGGAAGAAGACATTAGTCAAATTGAATTGAAAATTAGGAAGCTTGAGCATAAATATAAAACAAAGGGGACAATGGCTACATTCAATGAGTTGACACAGGCAAAAAGTCAGTGAAATATTTTATTTAATAATTGAATTGACTGGTTAATGAAATTCACAAAGCAGCAGTACTTTGAAAAAAGTAATAAACCAAAAGGACTTTTGGCTTGTCAGCTTTGAGGTAAACGAGTTCAAAATATTACTGAAATAAAACAGATGGGCCAGATGGATAATTCTCCAGTGGAGGTGGTAGCAGTTTTTTGGAATTTCTATGAACAGTTATATAAATCTCAAGGCATTCCAGATGAGCAAGAGGTATCATGGTATTTAGATCTAATTTCACTACCAAGTTGGGAGGTTGAAGATAGCTTGCAGCTCGATGTTTCAGTTAGTTGATGGAAATGGAAGAAGACTTAATGATGGGGAAGGCGAGTGGCTTAGATGGCTTTAGCATTGGGTTTTATAAAACGTTTGCTGGTTTTCTGGCTCTGATTTTGGTTTGTGTCTTTATGGACATGCCGGTGACAGGAGAAATGCTAATGTCCATGTATGAGGCATGTATTAGGGTCATATTGAAACCTAGAAAAGCGAGAGATGAATATGCATCACACCGCCCAATTTCATTATTTAATACAGATTTAAAAATTTTTGCCAAGTAATTAGCCAGGCAGGCGTCTGGATAGAGTATTGCATAAAATTAGAAACCCTGATCAAATTGGGTTCATTTCTGGAAGGCATGATAGCGACAATCTTTTAAGGACCTTGGGGGAGATCTATAGAGTGCTACAAGGCCCAAGGGATGCAGTGTTAGTAACTTTAGACACGGAGAAGGCCTTTGACCAGGTGGGATGGAGGTTTATAGATGCAACCCCAATATTTAAAAAGGGCTCCAGGGGCGATCCGGGAAACTGCAGACCGGTTAGCCTGACTTCAGTGCCAGGAAAAATAGTGGAAAGTGTTCTAAACATCAAAATCACAGAACATATAGAAAGACATGGTTTAATGGAACAAAGTCAGCATGGCATTACCCAGGGCAAGTCTTGCCTCACAAATCTGCTTCACTTTTTTGAAGGAGTTAATAAACATGTGGATAAAGGTGAACCGGTAGATATAGTATACTTGGATTTTCAGAAGGCGTTTGACAAAGTTCCTCATGAGAGGCTTCTAGGAAAAGTAAAAAGTCATGGGATAGGTGGCGATGTCCTTTCGTGGATTTCAAACTGGCTAAAAGACAGGAAACAGAGAGTAGGATTAAATGGGCAATTTTCTCAGTGGAAGGGAGTGGACAGTGGAGTGCCTCAGGGATCTGTATTGGGACCCTTACTGTTCAATATATTTATAAATGATCTGGAAAGAAATACGACGAGTGAGATAATCAAATTTGCAGATGACACAAAATTGTTCAGAGTAGTTAAATCACAAGCAGATTGTGATAAATTGCAGGAAGACCTTGTGAGACTGGAAAATTGGGCATCCAAATGGCAGATGAAATTTAATGTGGATAAGTGCAAGGTGATGCATATAGGGAAAAATAA
Organism: Rhinatrema bivittatum; assembly: GCF_901001135.1. Taxonomy (NCBI): domain Eukaryota; kingdom Metazoa; phylum Chordata; class Amphibia; order Gymnophiona; family Rhinatrematidae; genus Rhinatrema; species Rhinatrema bivittatum. The sequence goes on along the minus strand of NC_042617.1, from coordinate 21,837,134 downwards.
CCCATGCTATAATTACACAATGTTGGGTTCCATATTAGGTGCTACAACCCAAGAAAGAGATCTAGGTGTCATAGTGGATAACACATTGAAATCGTCGGTACAGTGTGCTGCGGCAGTCAAAAAAGCAAACAGAATGTTGGGAATTATTAGAAAAGGAATGGTGAATAAAACGGAAAATGTCATAATGCTTCTGTATCGCTCCATGGTGAGACCGCACCTTGAATACTGTGTTCAATTCTGGTCGCCGCATCTCAAAAAAGATATAATTGCGATGGAGAAGGTACAGAAAAGGGCTACCAAAATGATAAGGGGAATGGAACAACTCCCCTATGAGGAAAGACTAAAGAGGTTAGGACTTTTCAGCTTGGAGAAGAGACGACTGAGGCGGGATATGATAGAGGTGTTTAAAATCATGAGAGGTCTAGAACGGGTAGATGTGAATCGGTTATTTACTCTTTCGGATAGTAGAAAGACTAGGGGGCACTCCATGAAGTTAGCATGGGGCACATTTAAAACTAATCGGAGAAAGTTCTTTTTTACTCAACGCACAATTAAACTCTGGAATTTGTTGCCAGAGAATGTGGTTAGTGCAGTTAGTATAGCTGTGTTTAAAAAAGGATTGGATAAGTTCTTGGAGGAGAAGTCCATTACCTGCTATTAAGTTCACTTAGAGAATAGCCACTGCCATTAGCAATGGTAACATGGAATAGACTTAGTTTTTGGGTACTTGCCAGGTTCTTGTGGCCTGGATTTGCCACTGTTGGAAACAGGATGCTGGGCTTGATGGACCCTTGGTCTGACAGTATGGCATTTTCTTATGTTCTTATGTTCAATGTTACATAAGGTAAGTGTTGGCCCTCAGTTTAAAGGTTATGTACGGCTATGTATAAAACATCCAGGCCAGTAGTAAAGATCAGTGCCCCTCCCTAGACTGATTCATTCAGTCTGGGGAGGGGCACCTGTCAAGGATGTCTCTTATCGCCATAGCTCTTGGCTTTAGTCATTGCGCCTCTGGCTGCCCTAATTAGAGATGATCCTTTGATTAAAGGTATTACGGCTGAAAGATATGTCCAAAAAATTGCTTTAAATGCTGATATTTTACTATATCTATCTGAATTGGACTCTTCCATGCCATGGGTTCTTGATATCATTAAGGACTTTATGCTCTGGGTATAAGTGAATGCAGGTAAATCAGAGATATTGGAGTAAAATCTGGAGGAGTTGGAGGCCCTTTGAGAGGGTTGAATGGGCATATTAGATATTTAGGGATCTCGATTTCTGCAGAGTTGGAACACTTGGCCTTCAAAGAGGATTCGTGTAGATGGAGCGATCTGTATGTAAGGTGGCTAGGTAGGAAAAATACGGTGCAAATTAATTGGCTACCATGAATGCTGTATTTATTTTTTATGCTTCCCTTGAGTTTACTTACTTCTTTTTTTCTCTTCTTTAAACATGATCCATGTAGAATTTATCTGGAAGAACTGTAAGGCAAGAATTAGCATGAAGACACTTAGAGACATAAGGGTGAGGGAGATGCAGCTTTATCAAATTTTAGAAGCTATTACATAGCGGCCTTATTTCATTTGTATGCACAGTGCTATGCTCCAGCTGGATCTCAGCACTGGGCCGAGTTTCAGATGAGTGGCGATGTGACTAGCAGTCCCTATATTCTTGGATTTCAGGTGATTGTCAAAGGCCACATGGGCCTGTCTTATCCTCAAGAAAATGGTGGTCGCTTAGGAATAGGTACAGCAGAGGTAAACTGGTGGGTTATATGCCCACACTTGCATGTGTGGAGGTGGTAAATATATGGCCATATAGGGTGCGGAACTTGGTGTTGCAATCTTCTCTGCAATGTTTTTGACAGTTTGCAGAGGGTAAATTTTGTATATGGGAGGAGTTCCAGAGAAAATTTGTGATTGTTGGATTTTCTTTCTTCAATTTTCTTCAGTTATGGAATTTTATGCTATCAAAAGTTAACAAAATGCAGTTTTTCAGAACACCAGCTCTGCTGGAGAGAGCCATTTATGCAAAAGGGAAGTCGAAGGGGTGAGTAAGTCGTATTTACAAAGCGATCTCTTGGATTTGGGATGATCAGACTCTCCCATACAGTAAAGTTTGGGAGAGGGAGGTGGGGGGTGTAAGAGGATTGGGACCAGATGACGAGCAGGGTGTGGAAATGTTTGCTTTCTGCCCAAGTTGTTGAACAGCAGTATTGCATTTTGATGCAACCTACTTTCTGCCTGCTTGCATGTGTGCAATGCGAGCCTCCGGTCTGGCGGATTGCTGTTGTACCCTCTCCTTCCTAACAAAAGGGATAGTGGTGCGGGCCTGACCATCCCGGATGATCCTAGAGGGGTTTCTGTTTCTATTTTTACCAGAGGATATGAATGTGGGGAATGAGGCTCGACTTGCTAAAAAAAACTGAAGGGTGGGTTTAAGAAAAAGGAGGCAGACAAAGATTGGATGAGAGCGGTGGCTTGGATGATGGAAGTGGAAGTGCTCTCAGACAAAGGGAAGGGAAAACCTGGTCGCAGGTAAAGACTGTGGGAGCCTGCAGTGCGGCTTTTGAAAATCTCTTGAGGAGAAGTTTCATGTGGGTGATATGGGGTAGGGGGGGTGTTGGGGGGGTGTTGATTCTATGTTATATTTCCCCCATCATTGGAAATTGTATATTGGTGCTTGTTTTGTACTTTCCTGGGATGTTTTGACAATTTTATGTATTTTGCCAGTTAGGCCATGGCGGAGGGGGAAGGGGAAGGGACAGAGGGGGGGGGGGGGGTTGGTTTATTAGGGACCTAATTGTATTGATATTCTATTGACATATTGCTGTTGTATTAAAATCATCTGATAAAGCTTAAGTAATCATTAAAAAAAATGGGGGATAAACCCATGTAGCTATGAACAAAAGTTACACGGGGCGGGTTTTGGGTGAGCAGGAAGCCCAAAGGAGGAAACCGCTGGGCTAAAAAAACAAAACAAAACCCCAGAAAGGAAGAGGATGGAAAGAAAAGGAGATGAAACAATTCAATTAATGACTGTCAGTGTCTTCTGGGTCGTGCACGCCTTCCTTGCTGCCTCTTCCCATCCTCCCTGTCCTGTGGGAGGATGGATTATAGGCGTGCTGAAGAGCTGCTCTCCTGGGATTTCCTGGGCACTGGAGGGGTAAAAGGCTTTGCAGGAACGAGGGCCTGCAGGTGAGTGGTTCGGATCGTTTCAAATAGATGAGGTGGGTAGGACGTGGAAGCTGCTTGAATTGAGCTATGGCTCAACGAATAAGTGTAGAAACGCACAAGAGTACACAACAGAAAGGAAAAGAGGGGTAAATATGAGGATCTAGAGAGGTAAAACGAGGGAAGGAGAAATGCTGCCTGTTATTGGGCGACACTGCTTTCATAAATGCTATTCAAGCCACCAGTTACCTCCTGCCTGGACTACTGTGACTCACTGTAGATGGGGATCCCCAACACCCTCAAGCGCCACCCAACCGTCACAGAAAATGCTGTGGGCCGCACAATGAAGGTACATAAAGATGACCGAATAACCCCAGTCCTGAAAAGATTGCACTGGCTTCCAACACTCTACCCCCCCAACTATAGCTCCCTCAAAGATCCGAATCCAGGCTCCCTCAACAGCTCTCTCACCCCTTATAAACCCTTTCACTCATTACGCTTCCTGTTTCAGGCCCACCTTGTCATCCCATCCCCAAGAACTACTGGCCTCGCAAACACCAGAACGAGAACCTTCCTAGGCTCGGCCCCTAACCCCTCTCGTCAGGCTTGACCCAGGCCTCTTAACTATCAGAAAACTAGTAAAAAAACAAAACGATTGAGGCAGCATTCATTCCTAGCCAGTCCGAACCCCACTAATCCCTATACCCAGACACATCCTGTATCACTTAAGGCCTGCTGAAAACTCCCTACCTCACCTGCACAGGTATTTAACCAAACACAATATTAAGCAACCTCTCTACTAATGAGAGGCACTTTTGCTCCCCTTCCGGAGTGATCAATGTATTTACATGCCAATGAACTGCATTGATTCTTGCCTTGTTGACTTATTGTAACTGATTATTGCTTCACTGATTGTAACTCGCTTTGAATTCTCTTGGAGGAAAAGCATGTCATAAACAATGATGATAATGATGATGATGAAATAACTGGAAGGTTATATGCTTCAATGCTTATAGCCTATGTCATAAAATTGAAGGCATAGAAGCCCTAATGGCAGAGTCAGATTTAGATATTACTGCTGCCACAGAGAGGTGATGCAACAAGTCCCATGCTTGGGATATAGCCGTACTGGTCTATAAGTCTGTTCAGGAAGGACAGGTTAGGCAGAAAAGAGGAAGAAGTAGCACTTTTTTTTTTTTTGTAAATCATGTTTATTAACCACATATATCAAACCATGAAACAGTACACTTTGTACACGGTAAATACCATGACAATCAACATCTCCAATTTCCAGCATCAAAAACATTCAGGTTCCAGCATCAAAATATACAGTGCACAGCGGTGTCCGCCAGTGTGCAGCCCTACCGCATTAATGATCCATATAACAGAAACTGGAAAACTCATATAGTACCACGAACAGCATTCATGAGGCCTATTTTCGTGAACAGATACCAAACAGTTAACGAAACCTTCCAGTGGATTCCTCCTTCACAGAAGGTGTAAAAGATGTAAAAGATGCAAAAAATTCCCCAAAATGTAAATTAGGCCCGAATGGTGGTTAAAATTTTTTTTTATTTTGGTTAACTAAATATCCCCAAAAAGATCTCCAACTCTATTCTACCCTGTCCATCCCCCCCCCCCCCCCGCTTCTGTAGGGAGAATCCTCAAGAAGGGAACACCTGAACATAGTGAGATGACTTGACATAAGGATGGCGGTATGATGACTGTGAATACGCCATTGAGATATCAATGAATACTTCCGTAGATATGCAGAGACAAAGAACTTATCACAAGGACATAGGAGCATGAAAAACGTAAGAACAGAATAATATCACAGCGGAGAACAATAAAATTGCAGTAATAAGACCACACTAGTACATACTACCCTACGATGACCGGATTAGTACTGCATAGGTTTCCTGTGGTAGACCATAGGGTGTAAAACTCTCCCTAATCTTGTAGGTCTTCCTGGAACATGAGTCATTGTGCTGTAAATCAAAAAGATGAAACCAAATTTTTCAGTTGCCCCTTTCCAATACCAGTCAACAGGCTAATGTCTTGCTTCGTTAAGGCGCAAATAATACGTCTTTGGCTTCTTTGGGAAGTGTGGTTATATATGGACCCCAAACTGCAAACATATGGCGAAAGCATTTCTCTGAACCATGTTTCGCTGTTAAATATTCCATATGTAAAAGCTTCTGAAACCTCTTTTTCCATATACACATTAAGGACTCCTTACGAACAGTCCACTGTGATAAAATGGTTAACTTGGCAGTGAGTATGATCTTGTGAAGTAAACTAAGTTGAGATGGCGTGAGCTGCTGCTCTACATCCAACAAGCCGAATAGCCAGAGCCGAGGTTCCATTGGTAATCTAGTCCCCCAAAGTTTGTTGGTTAAGTCTTGTAAAGCGTGCCACAATAACTGAACCTGCGGACAGCCCCAAAAGGAATGAAGGTAGTCCGGAGTTAAGTTAGAGCAACTGAGACAGGCATTATTCGGTACAATCCCCATATGATAAACACTCAATTGGGTATAAAACGCTTGGTGTAAAAATTTGTATTGCTTGTCTCTTATAAGAACATTTTCAATAGATTCTGGAATACGCTGAAAACAGCTGCTTAAGTCTTTAGCCGATAAGGCCAGTGTAGGGTAGGCTGACCACTTAGAAACCAACTTATTCAACGCAGTCGATGACTTAAACTGTAACAGTGCGTGGTAATATTGTGAGCACGAAAGACGTTTACCATCCGGTCCTTTTAAAAAATCACCAAGTTGGCTCGACTGATAAAAGGTAGGGTATCGGCGAATACAGTCAAATAAGAAATGTCGGAGTTGTAAATATCCATAAAAGTCCGTATGTGGTATTAGGAATTGATCCTGAAGGTCTTGAAAACTGTAAACATACGGAGGCATAGCCGTCGTCCGGATACTTTGGTAGAGATGCTTTAAACCTTGTGCTGACCATGAAGAAAAGATAGCAGTTTGTAATCCTGGGGCGAATGTCATACATCCAACAATTGGTAAGTACATGGTACAGTATGGGGAGAGACCTAGCATGTTACAAATAGAGTGCCACATGCGGCGAAACGGAGCAATGATCACGCTATTCTTTATATCAACCGACAAAACATCCTCCATGGCATGTAAAACCGCACCCGGAGTATAAGGCGCCAGCCATTGACGGTAATATGCCAGTGGGGAATACACTTCCATGTCATAAAGCCAGTCACGTATATGTCTCAATAAACTAGCTTGGTTATAAGCTTCCAGGTTGGGGCAATTGAGACCGCCATCCTTTTTTGGTCTCATCAACATATACAAGGAGATACGTGCTCTCTTACCCCCCCATAAGTAACGTCGCATCTCCCTGTGTATTAATGTAATATCCTGTCTCTTGAGATATATGGGTAACATATTAAAAACATATAACCAACGGGATATCTCCATCATTTTCAGTAACAATATTTTGCCAGAAAGAGAAAGCGGTAAACTACGCCATGCTTTTAAATTGCGGAGCATTTTCGTTTTTAAGGGTGTTACATTCAAATTGTATAGGTCCTGTAAATTAGCAGATATTAGTATTCCCAGGAATTTTAAATGAGAAGTCACCCACCTCAAAGGAAATGTTCCAGGCCAAGACAGCTGTAATGTTCCGAGAACATCTAAGGCCTCAGACTTATCTGCGTTAATTTTTAAGCCAGCAAAACTCCCAAATGATAACTGAAGTTGGAGGAGGCGAGGGAGGGACCTAATTGGGTCGTTCAAAAATACCAGCATATCGTCGGCAAAAGCCGCTACCTTAAAACAGGCCTGTTTAAAGGTAAACCCCACAACGTCTGCCGACTCTGCTATCTTCCGTAGGAGAGGGTCCAAAGCTAATATATATAACACCGGTGACATCGGACAGCCTTGCCGGACCCCTCTCCTTATTTGAAAAGCATCTGAGATAGTATCATTCACCAAAAGATGGGATTCCGGTGAACGGTAAAGCGCGGATATGGCGTTAATAATATACCCTGAAAACCCATACCTATCCAAAACTGAGAACATATATTGCCAGGACACCCGGTTGAAGGCCTTTTCTGAATCAAAGCCCACAACCATCGACTGATGTCCAAGCCGTTGTGAAGTCTCAATAGCAGACAATAACCATATAATATGGGCCCCCGCATTCCGGCCTTTCACAAAACCCGCCTGATGGGAAGATATAAGGGATGGCAAAACTACCCCCATGCGTAAGGCCAAGACCCTGGCAAATAGTTTCAGGTCCTGGTTCAATAAGGATATTGGACGGTATGAGGACGCTAATAAAGGGTCCTTCCCGGGTTTCGGCAATATGGTAATATGGGCTTTCGTAAAATTTTGTGGAAAGACTCCTGTTTCCCCCGCCGAATTGTAAAACGCTGTTAATGGAGTCAAAAGTAATGGTCCCAGAATTTTATAATATTCCGCGGTCAGACCATCAGGTCCTGGTGCTTTATTGTTTTTACTAGTTTTGATGACCTTCATTAACTCTAACTCTGAAATAGGCTTATTCAAAAAATCGTTCTGAAAGGATGTCAAAATGGGTAAGGGAAGATCCTTGAAAAAAGCCTCCTCCTCCACACCCCTCCTATCTTCCGTATATAATGCTTCGTAATAGAGACAAAAAACTTCGCCAATGTCGGAGGACGACGTCACCAAGTCCCCTTTTGACGAACGCATCCCCCCTAAGAAGGTCTTCCTTTGGTTGGTGGCCACCAACCGTGCCAATAGCTTCCCCAATTTATCGCCAAAGCGAAAGAAAAAATGTTCGGACTGCCTCAAAGTCTTCTGGGCCCGGATGTGCAAATGAGCGTTTAACGAATGCAAACAAGCCCAGTAAGTAGCCGACGCTGTTGGAGACGGATCGTCTGCCAAACATTTTTTAGCCTTCTGCAAGTTTGCTTCCAGAGCTAAAATTTGGGCATTCAATTTTTTATTTTTAGTGATATTGTAAGCAATGATCGCCCCACGTAAAACAGCCTTATTAGTTTCCCAGTAAAGTGCTGTATCTTGGCTGTGCATTGCATTATCTCCTGCATATTCTTCCCATTTTTCTTTGAGGTATGTATGAAATTTGGTGTCATTAATTAGATGGCTTGGGAACCGCCAATGTTTAGGGAGGGAGCGATCATCAGAGAACCATATATCTACCCACACCGGGGCATGGTCAGCTATAACGATATTACCTATCTCTGCTTTCTCCACCCTGGCAAACAATCTTTCATCCTGTGTTTGGGTAAAATAATCAAGGATCTAGAGCAGTTTAGGAGTAAATTACCAAAATCTGTATCCCTGTTCACATATGTTGATGATATATTGCTTTCAGCTGACAATAAGGCAGAATGTTGGGAATGGACATATAAATTGTTACAAGCATTGGGTGAAGCTGGATATAAGTGTAATCGACGTAAATGTGTATTAGCCAAGACTCAAGTTGATTTCTTGGGCCAAATAATATCCTCAACTACTAAACAATCTACAAGTACATAATCGATCCGAGACATTGTCCCGTGCGCCCGGGAAACATGTGTATATTCCCTGGCGCTGGGGTTTAGAGTTCGCCATATCAGTTTTTTGTTCCAAGTTGTTACCTAAGTTGATCTTAGTTGTTTATTAATATAATATATTACACTGTATTATAGTTCTTCTGTTCATTATATTATATTTAATATGTTCCATGTAAACCGCCTACCCGGCGATAGCTATATCTGTTAAATGTGAACCGGAGTGATATGTATTGTATACAGGAACTTCCGGTATATAAAACCAATAAATAAATAAAATAAATAAATATATCAAGTAGTTTTAGTGCCGGGCAAAGGCAGGGAGCCCCCACATCCTCTCTATGTTTATAACCTGGGGGGAGATGTGACTTGTCCAAACTCTTGTCATGTATGCTATTCAAGTCCCCCATTAGAATCAACTCCCCGGTTGTATGCTGTAATAGTGTGTTAGTAAGGTGGGAAAAAAAACCAGGATCTGGATGGTTAGGGGCGTACACGTTACATAAGGTAATCGGTTTGCCTGCTAAACTGCCTTGTATAATCACATATCTACCATGATCATCTTTTATCTCAGCATTGACTACCAGCGGTGTGTTTTTGTGGACTAGGATCGCTACCCCACCCTTCTTCCCATGGGCCGGCGAAAAATAACAGGCTGTCGCCCATTCCCTACAAAGTTTTGCACTCTCCCGTTCATCTAAGTGAGTCTCTTGGATACCTGCAATATTAACCTTCAACCTCTGTAAATGCTGCAACATTTTTTTTCGTTTTATAGGGGTACCCAACCCATCTATATTCCAGGAAATACAGCGGAATTTAACCCCCATCAGATATATAAAAAGACGTGGTGATAAGCCTGCAATAAAAGAAAAATGGCCAAGGGACCAGACTCCCAGCTGATCCTGTCCCTCTAAAAAAGCTCTGCTCTAATTCACTTCGTTCCCTCACAAATAAATCTCGCTTGAGAAGTGTAAATAACAGCACTCCCAACAATTTGAACACAATCCCTATCAGAAGGACCCCCCTCCCCCCCAAATATTCCCCATCCCACATTATCCCAACTCTTGAAGGGCAGACGAAGTCTGTCCGGGAGACCAGTACTCAATGTGTTCGGGCCGTGCGGCTCCCCCCCGCCACCATTTTGTGCGATTCCCGCTCAGCAATGAACTTACTGCACACACTAAAGATTTAAGTAAGAGAGTCCAAAAAGTCCTTGGCTGCTGCAGGTGAGTCATATACGATCCATTTCCCGTTATGAAGAACTCGTAGCTTGGCAGGGTATTGCATAACGAAGCGGATTCCTTTATCTATCAGTACACTGCACACCGACGCATAGGCTCTACGTTGACTCGCGACCCGTGCTGAGTAATCAGGTGTCAGTCTAATAGTAGAGTTCTGAAGCTTGAGAGATTCAGCTTTTCTAGCCACTTGCAAAATGATTTGCTGGTGCCGATAATTCAACACTTTAGCGATCACAATCCGGGGTCGTTGTTGACCTTGTGCCCGCGAGCCCAGGCGGTGCACTCGTTCCAGCTCCACATCCTGTTGAATATCTTGTATATTTAAGGATTCTTTCAGCCATGCAAGAATTACTGCTCGGAGTGCTGAGTCCTCTATGGACTCTGGAATCCCCAAGAAACGAATATTCGATCTGCGGCTCCTATTTTCTATATCATCTAGTTTCTCCACCTGTTCGAGAACCGTTTTTTCCAAGGTGTGTACTTTAGTTTGCAGAGCCTCGACCTCCCCCTCCACACCCGCCGTTCTCATTTCCACTGCATCTAAGCGAGGGGCGAGATCGCTTAATGTTGTCTGCACTGAGGCTATTTGTGCCGATATACCGCTGAATTTATCTTCCAAAGCCGCTACTACCGCTTCCTTAATCTCTTCTGCGGTGAGGGGTGGCGGAGCGCTGGAAAGAGAAGTGTCTCCGGTCGCCGTTTCTGTCCCGGCCGCCGCCATCTTCCCGTCTGGGCCGCGTACTTTTTTATCGTCTTTTCTCGCAATTTTCGCCGGCATGACTGAAGGCGATTTATGCATGAAGCTTGTAATAGACATAGACAAAGGAAAAGCACTCGAAAGGTGATGAAATTGCTGAGTAAATAGCCAAGTTTTAGTGAAAGGGGAGCCGCACAGCCTGGAGCTCAGCAGAACGTGACCACCTCGCTCACCACATCACGTGGTCTCCCAGAAGTAGCACTTTATGTAAAAAGAAAAAAGAAAAATATATATCTATTAAATCAACTGAAATGCAGGGAGGTGTGAGAAAGGGAGAAGGCACTATGGGCTATCCTGGAAAGAGAAGATGGTGCTTCTAGTTACAGGCTATAGTACCGGCATTAAGATGTGAAGTTTTATGCAGCTTAATTTGCTTAAAGCCCATTGATTTACCGACCTGGGGGAATTCTTTCATGTTTCAAGATGCTGAGAAACATTGTCAATAAACCGGTTTCGTCAGAGTAAACAGGCTAAAGGGCTACCTATGAAATGAGATAAAATGCCTGCATCCTTGTCGACTGTTCAACCTTCAGCATTGTTCCCTCAAGTCATCTGAAGGCAGAAGCCCATTCCGCCAGGCTGAAGACATTGATGACGCCGTGGAGATGCCTGGTGGAGACCTTCCTGCCTGGCCAAAGACGATAGCAGCTGAAGGATATTCCGGGTTATATCATACCAGTCCATCTTATGTTTGAGGTTATCTTATATGCAGGCCACTATAGTACTTTATTCAGCCAACTGGCTGGCTAGCACTTTAGTTCCAACCATGCTACTTTAAGAGTTTATTGACACTTATCAAGCTCAGGAATAGTTCACGATCTTGACATCCTCCTGTGAAGAGAACCCATGTCTCCTCCCTCTGAAAATGTAGCACACGGACACACTGGTGGCCACTTACCGTCAGAAGTTACATCTGGATGATGGCAGACTGATCTTACTTTTCAAATCCTACTCCAAAGCATTTCCAAATCCCATACCGGTTACCCTGTCCAGACTTTCTGGGGATGTATAATCCAGGCTTCCCAACTGAGACAATAAGCACATGGGCGCGTATACACATGCATACATGCACGCCAGCAGACATACGTTCGGATTTTAAATCAAGCGCGCGTATGCATGCTCCTAACCTTAAGACGTTACTCGAGCAAACGTCTTTCATGTATCTTCCTTAGGGCTTTGTCGGCTTCAACGCGCGCAGGTAATCGGATGTTAAAAACATGCTCGCGTGAAGGGCGTTCCTAGTTTTACCACTTAGTCCACCAGTTTGCCCAGTCCTGTCATCCAGACCCCTCTGGCTCTTCCGCCTGCACTCCCTCCCCTCACCCTGTCGTGTTAGGCCTAAAAAGCAATTTCTGCAGACTTCCTCCTCATCAGGAGCAGCAGTAAATATACGCGGCTAATGAGCCGCGCACTGTGGCCTCCGGTTTTAAAATACGGATTTACGCGCATAAATGTTGGCCCTGCCCATGAACGTCCCTTTCTGCCTTTTTTTTTTTTTTTTTGCTAGAGCGTGCGCATATACGCGTGTAATTAGCGGCTTTCTTAAAATATGCGTTGCTCACCTGCGGCCTACATCGGCCTTTTAGCTCGAGCAACGCTTTTGAAATTTGCCCCTGAGACCGCCGGAAAAGAATTCCAGGATGCTTTTAGAAGAGGATTGGGAAAGAGCGATTGGCCAGAGAGAGAGAGAAAAACGAAGGTGTTTGGAAGCCTTTGTCACTGCTTCAGCGTTGGGCACCCCAGTGGCAGTCCCCTTAATGTGACTGATGCGATGCTGTGGGCACACGCGGGCCCGCACTGAAAATGGAAGCGTATATAGGCAGTCGACATGCAAGCGTCACGGAGGGGCCTCCTTTGTAGCCGAGGATATCGCGGTCCTGTTCTGAGAAGGGAGGGGGGGGGGGGGGGAAAGGCAACAGAAAGCTGCTGCAGTGAATTACATTAGCGTTAAGTGTGAACCATCTGTTCCTATCCTAGTTTAAGCCACCCCTGCCTGGAAAGTTAGAATTCAAACCCTGCCCCCCCCCCCCCCCCTCAAAAAAAAAAAATGCAGCATCATGATTCCGAAAAAAGGTTTCGCGTCTGTCAGTGAGACCCTAACTGTGAGCTGCCTTCTTCTGATCAGCTTTGACATAATATAAAATAGCATTTATTCTCCAAGTAATCCAAGACGCTCTTTAGAATTCATGAGCTTTAAGTCCAAATAATTACATTTATTGATCCCCGCTGTGTGAAGAAAATTTCCAATTTAATGCCAAGTTGTTTTGTGTTTAGCCTCAACATGGGACATGTCAGGGTTTTTTGTTTTTTTTTCTTCTTGTTTTGCTGGCACGAGATTAGAAGCCACTGAGGTCAACCTGGCGGTTTGGCAGCAGTGCCACTGGCTGCTGAGTAGAATAGCTAAGTTGACTCGGAGAGAAGGGTCTCCCATTTCTCCATGCATTGGAAGGCAGCGCTAGGCAGGGGATGCACTGCATTGCACATTCAAGTTCTACTAGAATACTTTTGTAGTGCACATGAGGAAATATATATATTTTTTTTTTGATGTTATGGGATTTCGTTGACTGTGTACTGAGGCACAGTGAGGTCTGAACTGGCCTTAGCAGTTTCACTAAAGTTTAGCAGTGTGAACTGGTCTGATTACAAGTCTGACATAAAAACTCAGCAATTGCCAAGCACGGAGTCTGCTGTAAGGAAAGAAACATCAGGAAATAAGAACTTAAGAACTGCTATAGTGGGTCATACCAAGGGTCCATCAAACCCAGTATCCTATTTCCAATAGTGGCCAATCCAGGTCACAAGTACCTAGCAGTTTAATAGACTTCTTACTGCTTATGCCCAGGGATAAGCAATAGCTTTCCTCAAGTCTACCTAGTTAGTAACAGTTTATGGACTTTTCCTCCAGAAACTTGTCCAAACTTTTTTTAAACCCTATGCCATCTGCCTTTACCATATCCTCTGGCAATAAATTCCAGAGATTAATTGTGCATTAAGTGAAAAAAAAAATCTCTAATTTGTTTTAAATGTGCCATTTAGTAACTTCGTGGAATATCCCCTAGTCTTTGTATTTTTTGAAAGTGTAAACAATCAATTCACATTTACTCGTTCCACTCCATTATTTTATAGACCTCTAGTATATCTCCCCTCTGCCATCTCATCTCTAAGATGAAGAGCCCTAACCTCTTAAGCCTGTCCTCATTAGGGAGTTCTACCTTTTTGCTCGCCATTCTCTTTACCTTTTCCAGTTCCACTATATATTTTTGAGATGCGGCTACCAGAATTGCACATAGTACTCTAAGTGGTACAGTGGCATTAAAATATTTCTCTCTTATTCCCCATTTCTTTCCTAATGATTCCTAACGTTCTGTTTGCATTTTTTACCACTCCTACACACTGAGTTTAGAATTTCAATGTATTATCTACTATGATGCCTAGATCTTTTTCTTGGGTAGTAGCTCCTAATATGGAACCTAATATCGTGTAAATACAGCAAGAGTTATTTTTCCCTATCTGCAACACCTTGCACTTGTCCACATTAAATTTCACCTGCCATTTGGATGCCCAATCTTCCAGTCTTGCAAGGTCCTCCTGTAATGTATCACAATCCGCTTGTTGTATAGGGCAGAAGGGGCAAGACATGGGCTCAGTCACATGTGGCAGTCCACTCTCGTGTATGTTGATGAACAAAAAAATCTACTGCTGCCTTCTTTATACAAATGTGAGTTTATAAAATCCATTCATATTAACTGGATGACTGAGCCCCTGATGCAGCCGATTAGGCGAAACTCGGCCAGAGTCGGGCAGTCTAACCTTTAGTTTGGATTAATTACAATTAATAAATATTCGACTTGCCAAGGCGAACAGTCTCGTTTTGTTTTTTACCCATCAGACCCTACAGGGCGACAGCTAACATGCCTCAAGGCAAGGTCTTCTGCCTGGAGGGACCCTTCCCCCTTAGATTGAGCCTACAGGTTCTGGTGGCCGGCAGGACTTCTCCGGCAGGATGCAAGGAATAAGGAGTAAACAGGACCAAGGCAAACCAGAGTGAGGGCTGGTGGAGTTCAGGCAGTGTCAAGAACAGGCAAGGGTCAGAGGTGGCAGAGAACTAGCAAGGTCAGTGTCCAGGCAAGGATTAAGGCAGGCAGAGATCAAGCACGGTCAGAAGACGGTCCAGGTCAGCAAGAGAAGAACAGTCCAAGGAAAGGCTGATGGGAAGGCAAGGCAAAGCAGTGCAGAACAAGGCAGGTTGGAGAGACAAGACAGGGCAGGTGCATGGTTAGGTGAGACTGGACACGGCCGGAATCCAGCACAGCAAGGCTGGGCAAAGCAGGAACAGTAGCAATGTAGCACTGATGCCTAGTGTAGGAGGATCTGTTGCTGAGGAGCTGGCTGGTTGCAGAGGACTTCCTTATATACTTAGACAGGATGTGATGTCATCAGCTAGCGCCCCGGAAAGTCCTGGTTGCAAGGCCTGTAAGAGAAGCTCAAGGGTGCAGGGAGCACTATACACGGCCCTTGGATGCAGCACCAAGCAGGATGCTATGCTGGAAGTACTTGGAGGTAAGGGGCGTTACAAAATCCATCTGTATTAAAATAGTTGTTTGCAAAGATTTAGTTGGACTGAAAAGGTGCCTGCTTGGTGCATGTCCAGGATGGAATTTTTCAGATTTAGTGCTAACTGGTTAAATTTGTGCAGACAAATCTGTCCACACAAATAATTGCCCTAAATCTAACCACACAACGTTTTTGATTTGATTTTTTTTATATTCCGTTTCTTTGGCACTTCAAAGCTGATTACATTCAGGCACTGCTCAGCTGCATCTCTAGTTGGTTAGCTATGGCTGACTGGACATTTTTTAACCAGTTAACTTTGGCAATCAGCAGTGCTTTGAATATCTACCTCTGCGTGCCCAGAGGAGGGATGTGCAAACGTCTTTAGAAGAGGTTTGGGAACAAACTCATGAAATCCGTGTGAAATTGGCTCCTGAATTTTCACAGAAGCAATGGGACGACGGTCAGCCTGGCTTGCGATGAATCTTTGGAAATTTGCTGGTGGACCCTCTCAAAATCTACTGCGGCCCTTCGTGGGTCAGTGGATCTCTGCTTTGTCAGCAGATTTTTCTGAGATCCATACAAAAAAAAAAATCAGACGGGTCTCAGAAGAAAGTCTCTGACCCTTTTTTTTTTTTTTTTAAAGCAACTTGAACCAAGCCAAAACCTGCCCAGATCTAGTTTAACCTCATTTCTTTTGCGCATCCTTAGTACAAGAAAGATTTCCTGACCCTATCACAGGAGAGTTAAGATAAGGAAGCGGGAGAGGGCTTCGGAAAACGAAGCGAACAGAGAGATTGGACATGGAGGGACAGAAATAAATGAGTAATCAGATGAATTTAGTAACAGAAAATAACGAGGAGGTTTCAGAGTAAATGAGAGCTTTTAAGGTGTGGCCCTAGCAGCCCTCATACATAGCAGTAGGTGAAAGCAACTGAGAGCAGGGCTGGTGGTGGTGGTGGTGGTTGGGGGGGGGAGCGGGAATGGAGTAGCCTGTAAGGTGAAGAGAGAGAGAGGGTGAGGTCTCAAAGGTACTGGAGAGGTGAACATTTGAGAGAGAAGTAGCATTGTGCTTCCTACAGAGGACGGGCTGGCAATTCAAAGTTTGTGATGCGGAGCGAGGAGCCAGGGCTCTCTCTCTCGGGTTCCTTCATATTGATAAATGTCACTGCGGCATAACCATCTGACAAGGCTTTGTGTACAGTAAGGCATGAGCATTAATATATATCTTTCAGATATCAGATTTCCCTCCTGAGAGCCCGAGCCGCACATATTTACTGAGATATATATATATATATATATATACAGAGAGAGCGTTTTCCATTCACTCCTCTTGGCTATAAATAAGCCCAGCAGAGGCATTTTTCTCGCACGTATTAAGATAAGAAGAGGGGGTGGAAAAGTTAACCCAAAGGGAAAGTCGTGAGATGACAATCGAGCCACCAATCGGGAGAAAGAAACCACATTCACAGACTGGTGTTTTTTTTCCCAGTCTTTATGTTCTTACCATAATGCAGTCGTTTTTTTTATTTCCATGTTACAAATGAAAAACCACAGGTTGTGACCCACTCACCGGCTGAGCAGGTGGGATGTTTCCGGAAGCCTTTTGCTTTCTAGGAAACCTTTTGTGGCGGCAGATTCTTTCTTTTTTTTTTCCCCAGAATATATTTTTAATCTCTGCTTTTGCCTTTGCCTGCTGCTGGTTGACCGTGCTTGGTAGGGATCCATGGCGCTCTGCGTGGATGTCCGTGGACTTCTGGAAGCCGCTTCGGTCCTGGAGAAAACTGAATTTGTGGCAGGTCCTGATCATTTTTAGTGCACGCTAAAATGTTTAGCGTGCACTAAAGCAAAACCCCAAATGAATTACAAAACAGTTTTTTCCCTGCAAACCCCTATCTCTCACATCTGAAGACGGTCGTGTACTACACCTTTGGGTAATTCTGTCATTAGTCCAATAAAAGCTAATATAATCCCTTTTTGGGGCACACAAATTAAGAGACTGCATTGATGCCTGTTTGAGAGCTAAGCAAAAAAATTAAAATGTCAAGCAGATGTTGTAATAGACCTGGCACAGAGGCCAGGATGGAATTTATAAAGTTGGATAGGGAAAAACTCTACTAAAACACTACTTTCCCCTCTGATACCCCTTTGACTGCACCCCTATCTTCTTCCTTGGAATGAAAGATGACTCTCTCGAACCCATACCTAGAGATAAAGGAGGGTCGTACACAAAAAAGGCATTTTCAAGAAAATAAAACTTTTATTTCTGGGGTTTCCATTTGTCAGAATTAAGTGGCATTAAAATTCACTGATGAAAGCAGGGTTCACAGCTCTTAGAGCCTTAATTAACAGCAACATCAATAACAAAACATCTTTTTTCCAAAAAAAAAAACCAGATTAGTTTTTAGTACTCAAATCCCGACATGGAGTTCTTCTCAGTCATAGTCCTAAGCCTACCCACTTTCACTCATCCCATGACCCCCTCATTCTAAAGCTTCCTATCTGGTGAAAAAGGTTCACCTCCTGTGCATGGAAACCTTGGAGGTATGTAAATATCTCCCCTATCCCACCTTTCCTCTAGGATGTACATGTCTAGATCTTTAAGTCTATCCCCATATACTTTAGCATGAAGACCACTGCCCATGTTAGTAGCCTCCCTCTGGACTGACTCCATCCTGTTTATATCCTTTTGAAGGTGAGGTCTCCACAGCATTGTACACAGTATTGCAAGTGAGGTCTCACCAGGGTCCTATACAGGGGCAATATCACCTCCCTTTTTCTGCTGACCATTCCTCTCCCTGTGCAGCCAAGCATCTTTCTGTTTTTTTATCCATATATTTGGCCATCTTAAGCTCATCAAATACAATCACCCTCAGGTCCTGCTCTTCTTTTGTGCTTAGAAGAATTTCACCCCCAATTTAGCCACCCCTCCTCAGAGTGACCTCCATTTACCCTTTGTCTCCTTCTACTCAGCCAGTTTCTAATCCAGTCAATCACTCTAGAGTTTATACCAAGGGTGCTCAATTTATTTATAAGTCAAAGGCCTTAATGAAATCAAAGTACACTATTTATTTATTTTTATGTACCAACATTCGGTCTGAGATCACACAGGTTTACATTCAGGTATTGTAGGTATTTCCCTATTCCCAGGGGGCTTACAATCTAAGTTTGTACCTGAGGCAATGGAGGATAAAGTGACTTGCCCAAGGTCACAAGGAGCCACAGCGGGACTCGAACCCTGGTCTCCTGGTTCATAGCCCACTGCTCTAACCAACTCTCTGATCCCCCCCCCCCCCCAGTCAAAGAAATTGATCAGATTCATCTGACAAGATCTACCTTTGGTAAAATCATATTGTTTAGCAGGGGGAATAAGTTGCCTGCAGTACTTGAGTGCGATTTAATCGTAGCTTCCCTGGTTTACAGCCCATTGCTCTAACCACTAGGCTTCTCCTCCTAGGTTCCCATCTAACACCACTGTGCACTTTTCCACATTACATTTTACCTGCCATGCAGATGCCCAAGTCTCCTAACCTCGCAAGGTCCTTCTCCAAGTCCTCACAATCCACTGCTGTTTAAACAACTTGGGATAATTTCTTGTCATCTGCAAATCTGATCTCATCACTTTTTGTTCCCTTTTCCAGATCATTTATGAATATATTAAACAGCACGGGTCCCAGAACTAATCCCTGTGGTACTCCACTAATGATCCTTATTCATTTGGAAAGCTGATCATTCTTGTACTTTTACCATTACTAGTCCACAATAGAACACTGCCTCCTTAAAAAATTTCCTGAGCAGTTTCTCATGTGGAACCCTGTCAAATGCCTTCTGAAAATTGAAATATACTATATCATCCAGCTCATCTTATCTACATGTTTATTTAAAGCTTCAAAAAATTCAATAGATTTGTAAAACAAGATTTCCCTTGGCTTAAACCATGTTTATCTACAGGGCTATTAATTTTGTTTTTAAGAGGGTAATTTTCAGCAATGTATATAAATCAGCACTTGCACATCTAAGCATGTGCACACATCGTTATGCCTGTATTTTATAAACTGTGTGATGAGAACCCCACAGTGTATCTGTTCTCTGAATGTACACATACATCTTTTAAATGCATGGAGCTGTATACTTTCTCCGAGGACAAGCAGGATGGTAGTCGCATACATGGGTGACATCATCAGATCGAGCCCCAATGCGGAAAACGTATGTCAAAATTTGACTAGACACACTGAGCATGCCTAGCATGTCCTATAACATGTGTCCAAGTGAGATCTCTTCCAGGCTGAAGACATCGGGTTCCTCATCATTGACCTCGGCACTGGGGAAGGACTGGGCCGAGCATCGAGGGACGCTGAAGAAGCATCCGCATTGGTCCCCATCGATGCATGGTGCCGGACTCAAGGATGCACTGGCTCATGCCATAATACCTCTGAAGTAGCCCCGCAACGAGAAGTGCCAATCCTCCATTGGTGCTGGGGGTCTGCGATGGGCTCCACCGGTCCTGATGCTAGTAACCGATCTGCCTCATGAGTCTGAAGAAAATCAGGCCACACCTCCTTCCTCCCAGTCGGTGTTGGCATCAGCAACTTAAGAGGAGGTGCTGGAGCATCGAATCCAGCTGGTGGTTAATTGGGCGCTGCAGGGCTTCAGTTGGGTGGCATCAATGGCACCAGAGCCGGTGCTGCCTGTCATCGTACTGCTTCTGGAGAAGAACATGCTCAACGGTGCATTACTGACCCAGCTGGCAATGGTTCCTGGGACAGCATCAGTGCCCCATGGCGTACCGAGGCCGCCTCCTACCGATACAGAGGTTGTTGCTGGTTCCTCCTAGGAGGAAGTTTTGTCGAGGCAGGCAGAGACCCTGAGGCCTGTAGTACCCAATCCAGTTTTGCCGGTGCTTGCACCTCTGGACGAAGGCAGAGCACTTAGGGCCCTTCGAGGGCTCTGAAGTTTCCCGTCAGACCCTTTTCCTCCAGAAGTGCAAAGGAAGTCTCCACCTGAGGACTTGACATTTGCAGGGTTTGTGAGGGTGATAGCAGAAGCCATCTCTTTTCAGTTATTAACAGAGGAGGATCTCAGGCATAAAATGCCTGAGATCCTCCAGTTCATGGAGCCTCCGAAGGATATCATGGTGGTCCTGGTGCATGAGATCCTTAAGGAGCTGCTGCTGAGTATATGGGAACAGCCCCTCATAGTACCTCCCGTTAATAAGAAGGCAGATGGCGTCTACCTCGTCCAGAAGGCGGCTGGATTTGGTAAGCGTCAACTGCCTCACCAGTCGGTGGTGGTCAGATCTGCTCTTAAGAGGGCCAAGTGTTCTTGGACCCATTTCTCAGCGCCCCTGGGGAAGGTCCACAGTGCTGAACGCTCTTGAGAGGAAGGTGTTCCATGGCGCGATGCTTATTGCCCGCATTGCTGCCTACCAGCTCTACACGAGACAATACTCGCGGGATATCTGGAAGCAGGTGCAGGAGGTGGCCGAGCAGCAGCCTCAACAGCAGCAAAACACCCTCATATCGCTGATGCATAAGGGCCTGGAGTGCATGTCTGAGACTGTTGGGCCACATGTCCATGTCACTCCCTTGGCACATTTACACATGCGAAGAGCCCAATGGACTCTGAGGTTGCAGTGGCGTTAGGCCACTCAGAATCTCCAGGATCGCATCTGTGTCACCCTGCCTCTCCAGGACTTATTGTCCCGGTGATAGGTACTTTCTAATCTGGAATGGGGGATCTGTTTTTGAAATCCCCTTACACAAATTGTCTTAACCACGGATGGGTTGGGGAGCTCATGAAGATGGGCTCAGCACCCAGGGGCTCTGCTCCACTCAGGAACACCCTTGACAAATTACCTTCCTAAAGCTTCGGGTGATCAGGTACATGCAATGGGCTTTCAGAGACGGCTGTCCAATAAATTTATCCTGATCCAGACAACCAGGTAGCAATGTGGTATGTCAACAAGCAGGGAGACAAGGGATCGTACCTCCTGTGTCAGGAAGCAGTCCAGATCTGGTCATGGGCTCAGTCTCATGGGATGGAGCTCAGGACCTTGTACCTGGCTGGGACAGAGAATGTGGTAGTGGACAGACTGAATCGTTCCTTCAGTCCCCATGCATGGTCCCTGGACCTGGGGGTAGCAAATCAGATATTCCACCTCTGGGGGAGCCCACACTACCACACTCCTGGGAAAGGGTTCCCAGGAGTGTGGTAGCGTTGTCAGCTTCCTAGAAATATCACTGACACTCTTATCTGCCACACCTCTGGGAACTCTAACCTCTGCCTGCCAATTCCCAAGTATTTCCAATCATTGAAAGGGCCAGACTCCATTGGGGACACCACCTCCTTACCATCTCAGTAATTTGATCTGCACTGTGCCTTGGGGGAAGAGGGGGGGAAACACCATCTTTTCCCTCATCTTGTTAGAGGCGTCGGCCGCGGCAGACCACGACCGGGACCGGGTGTCATGGCCGCCGGCCGCGGTCAGCCGTGACGAAGAAAGGACCAGGGGCAGCACGGGTAACTCACCCGGTTCGCCGGGGTTGACTGCGGGGATCTGCGGGGCAGGCAGCCCTGCCTGTTCTCTCTTCACCGCCGCCGCCATCGCTGAGCCGGCAGCGAGGCTCCGCGGCTAGCTGACTCCTCCCCCTGCTCCTCTTAGGGCCGTGCGTGCGGCTGTAAGAAATTCTTAAAGTGGCCATGACAGGAAGTGTCATGGCTCCCCCTGTAGCTCCTCCTTCCGCATCCTGTACTTAAGGCAAGGGCTGAGCATTCAGTCCTTGCCTTAGTATTGAGGTTCCTGCCTTGAGTGGTTCCTGGCTCCTGGTTTTTCTTCTTCGTCCGTCCTTCTTCCCTGCTCTGTGGATTGATTCTTTGTTGCTGATTTCTGGACTGGTGGACGTGTCTTCTCTGGCTTAATCCTGGTACGGTTCTGGACTCCTCTCTGGCTTGACCCTGGTACGGCTTCGGACCCTTCTCCCGCCTCGATCCTGGTACGGCTTTGGACCCTTCTCCTGCTTCGACCCTGGACTGGATTCGGATCCTGCTGAGGTATTGATTTCTGGACTGGATTTTGAACTCTTCTGGAACCCCATTCTTAGACTGTCATGACCTGCTGGAGGCGCCAGCCGTCTGGAACCCACGACCTGCAGGAGGCGCCTGCATCCAGACATCTTACAGTCTTCAGAAGAGTCGCCTAAGTCCCAGCGGCCGGAACCCTACGGGCTCCTCCTGGGGGGGTCGCGTGCTTCCAGGGTGAAGTCTTCTAGCAAGTCTACGGTCCAACAGGCCTTGCCCTTCGGTAGCTACTACCTCGAAACAAGGGTCCACAATCACAGCACATCTCAGGCAGCAGATTGCCTTGAGCCACCCCTGTGCCTGGGATTTGGGTAGGTGGGTGTGAATGAAATCTGCCTAGGACTTGGGTGGGTGTGAATGGGAGTCTGCCTGGGATTTGGGTAGGTGAGGGTGTGCGACTAGGAGCTTGCCTAGGGGGTGTGGGTGCGAATGGGAACTTGTCTGGGTTATGTGTGTGTGTGAGAGAGAGAAATAAACAGAATGGGAGCCTGCCTTGGTTTGTGTGTGTGAGAGAGAATAGGAGCCTGCCTAGAATTTGTGTGTGTGTGTGAGGGAGAATGGGAGCTGCCTGGGTTGTGTGTGTGTGTGTGTGTGAGAGAGAGAGAAAATGGGAGCTGCCTAGGTTGTGTGTATGCGATAGAGAGAAATGGAGCTTGCCTGGGTTTTGTATATATGTGTGTGTGAGAGAATGAGGCTGCAAGTGGATCCTAGTGGCCCTACTGACTCCCTCACAGGCTTTTTGCTTCAAATGTACTTAAAAAGAATTTTATTATTATTTTATGCTTCTCTGGCTTGCTACTACTGTTTTATATCTAACATGCCAGTACTTATGCTTTTGCCTATTTTTTTTCATTTGGGTCTGCTTTCCCACTTTGTGGAAGATGCTCTTATGGGTTTAACTACCTCTTTCCCCTTACCATTTAATCATGCTGGCAGTAGTTTGGCCTTTCTCCAACTTTTTTAATACATGGAATACATTTTATCTGGGCTTCCAAGATGGTATTTATAAACAATGCCCTCAACTCATGCAAACTTCTAACTTGTGCAACCATTCCTTTTTTTTTCTAATAATTTCATCATTCTTTCATAGGCCCCCTTTTTAAAGTTCTATACTACTGTATAGTAGTTTTACTTAATGTCTTCCCTCCAGTGATTGTCAAATTTGATTACATTATGATCGCTATTGCTAAGCAACCCCACCACAGCAACTTCTTACAGCAGGTCTTGTATTTCACTGAGGACTAGATTTAAAATAGTGACTCTCTCATCAGTTCTAAATTTTTCTGCTCCATGAAACAGACATTTATGGCATCAAGAACTTAACCTAGAAACCTAGAACTTAACCCAATGAAACACTGACCCAATCAATACTAGGGTAATTTAAACATCCTATTATGTTGTCAAGATTATTTGCCTTTCTAATCTCTGCTAGCATCTCACAGTCTATTGCTTCATCTTGGCCAGGCAGATGGTAGTATACATCTACTGTTATACTCTTACCCAGGTGGATAAAAGTCCTGTAGAAAACAAGATGCACTGTGATATCCTAATTGATAGAAATTGCACACATGACAGGTGAGAGCAAAGGTCCCCAAACTTGGTCTTTAAAGGTCTTCAGGATTTCCACAATGAATGTGCATCCATTGTATGCAAATAGTTCTCATGCATATTCATTATTGAAATCCCAAAAGCTCAACTAAGTTGCGGCCCTCAAGGACTGAGTTTGGGTCTTTCCCGCATCGTTAAAACAAAAGGCATTACAGTTTGGCTGTCATTGGCACCCTGATTGCAACCGCAGCAAAGATTGCACAAGCAGGGAAGATGGAATTGCCCTCTCTCTATTGAAGGTGGAATCTCCTGAGCAGGATCAATGCGCATTGGCAGGGCAGCGTGCATGGGGAAATCTCACACAAATGCTGCCTGTCCTGTACCTGTTCAGTAGATAAATGACATCACTTTCCAGGGCTGGCTGGCGTCTTTCATGACTACCCAGTTCATGAGGCTGATGATGAGGGCGGAGACGATGAGGTCAGAGGATCAGACCGGGGGGGGCTTGGAAACTGCCAGGGCTCAGATGAAGCACCCAATAGGCAAAGGAAAGGAAACTTTATCTAAAAACTTTTTCCTTTTCAGTGTCCCTGTAGCAAGAAATTAAAAAGAAATTATGCAGCCTGCTGTAAAAGCCTTTCAAATACCAGCGTAAGCCGATTCTGATCAGCAGCAAAGCTCATGGCTCAACAGAGATTTAGTTTTTATATGTACCACTTGGAATATTTTTTTTTAATAAAACCTTTGATGCATAATTAAACACCAACCAAAATATAATGGAGTGTGTCTGTCTCCGAGTAGATTGGGCATCTTCATTTCTATATAACTGATGCCTTCAGTTACATAGCCAGGGAATATCTATGTTATCGCAGACGTACCAATGCTGATTTCGTTGGAGTAGGGGGCCATTGTTATGTTTTCCATTTAATGCCTCTCTCAAGGAGCAACTTCTCTCCCTTCCTCCCCTTCTTTCTATTCCCCACCCGCTGCTGCTGCCAGAACTCCCTCTCCCTCCACTTCCACACCTTCCCCGCCGGCAGAGTGCGCTTACCTGCCTCTGTCACCTTCCCAGCTGGTTTCCAGGTGCAAGGATGCCCTGTAGGCTCTCAAGACTATGCGGCCCCACCTGGTTCCAGGTGGAAGGTGGCCGTTGGAGATGACAGCGGCAGGTAAGCATACTCTCCTCCCGCCTGCATTATACACTTGCAGTCAGTGCTCTTGTGCACTTCTCAGAATGCGTGGCAAGACTTAGAAGCATTTTATAAAAAAGGCAGGTAGGGCATAGGACCCAAAACAATAGCATCCCGTGCATACCAATATGTCTTCTCCTGAAACTACTTCTTTCTATTGCAAAACATTCCAAACTCTATGACTAGTTTGAATGAGCTCATTTTTTGTATAGGGAGTCAGCTGGACAAGGGTGATAACTTATTTAATATTGCGTAGGGTAAGACTGAACAAAGATTAAAGTATATTCTGTGTGGGGAGATCTGGGACCCTCTCATGTTTTACATACCTGAGAAATGTGTTTGAATGTTGAAATTGTAGTTAGAGCAGATGGCCCCTGTATGGCATTTTATAAAGTGAGTAATGCAAGGTTTTGTGTTAAGTATTATTGGGTTATGGGATATGTGGGTTTCTTTAAGAATGTCTAGTGTGTGATTGGTGGAATGGGATTGAGCAGGAGGTATAAAAGTGTGAGACTTAGGTGGGGCTTGGCTCTTCCCCTTTTCTCCCCTTGGGAGTCCTACTCTCAGGGTATGAGGGCCTGGCAGAGGAAGAAACCTCCAGGACATAGTGGCCAGCCTGTGGACTGGTTGGTCCAGGAACCCTCCCAGTGGGTGTGTGGCCCTGCAGAGGCTCTTCACCCCTCAAGGGAAGAGCCCCAAGGCCATGAATGTAGAAGATTGTTTTCTTCCTTCGGAGGAGTTGACCAGAGGCAGGGGTGGAGACGTGATGGTTTCTCCTCATGAGGAAAATGACCAGGAGTTGGCGTGATTCTGAAATGAGTGCTCCCAAGAGGTCCATTGCATGGAGGAGACCAGGGAAGCCTACACGCGATGGGGTCAGAGAAGCATGGGAAATGAACGGGAAGTCAGGTGACTGAGGAGTCATGAATATTTCAGGAAATTGCATAATCCCTGTTGGATGTGAATTTTGGTGGAGTATACTGTGGGAGAAAAATGGAGTATTTAAAAGTCATGAGTACGATACAGGGGATTCACTTTATTTTCTGGATTAAAGCGAGGAGGAATTTGTAAGCGTGGAATGGGTCCTTTGGGGTATGGGGCTTGGGAGTTATGGTGAATGGAGGAGAATTCCATAGGAGAAGTAATGTACAATATAGTCTGAGGAATGTAAGCCTTATGTTTCTGGAAATTAGTTGGGAGATCCAAAGCATTTTTCAAGTGAAGGCTGAGAGTCTGCTTTTAAGCCATGGGGGGAGTATCCCATTGTATGGTTTGGAACAAATGCCACTGACTGAATCCCATTGTCTGTATGGACAATGTTTTACCCTATTCCAGGAAAATGTACTAGTTGCTGGCTGGAAAAACCCAGAAATAGAAACATAGAAATGACGGCAGAAGAAGACCAAATGGCCCATCCAGTCTGCCCAGCAAGCTTCCCTCATTTCTTCTCCCATACTTATCTGTTTCTCTTAGCTCTTGGTTCTAATTCCCTTCCACCCCCGCCATTAATGTAGAGAGCGGTGGAGGAGCTGCATCCAAGTGAAATATCTAGCTTGATTAGTTAGAGGTAGTAGGAGTAGTAACCGCCGCAATAAGCAAGCTACACCCATGCTTATTTGTTTTTACCCAGATTATGTTATACAGCCCTTATTGGTTGTTTATCTTCTCCCCTGCCGTTGAAGCAGGGAGCTATGCTGGATATGCGTGAGGTATCAGTTTTTTTCTTCTCCCCTGCCGTTGAAGCAGAGAGCTATGCTGGATATGCATCGAAAGTGAAGTATCAGGCACATTTGGTTTGGGGTAGTAACCGCCGTGACAAGCCAGCTACTCCCCGCTTTGTGAGTGTGAATCCTTTTTTCTTCTCCCCTGCCGTTGAAGTTATGCTGGATATGCGTGAAGTATCAGTTTTTCTTTTCCCCTGCCGTTGAAGCAGAGAGCTATGCTGGAAATTCGTGATGTATCAGTCTTTCTCCCATGCCGTTGAAGTAGAGAGCCATGCTGGATATGCGTCGAGAGTGAAGTATCAGGTACATTTGGTTTGGGGTAGTAACCGCCGTAACAAGCCAGCTACTCCCCGCTTTGTGAGTGCGAACCCTTTTTTCTTCTCCCCTGCCGTTTAAGCAGAGAGCTCTGCTGGATGTGTGAAGTAACAGTTTTTCTTTTCCCCTGCTGTTGAAGCAGAGAACTTTGCTGGATATGCATTGAAAGTGAAGTATAAGAATGGAGTGATCAAGCTAGTTGAAAGGCATCAGGAATAGAGGAAGGTGGAGGTAGTAATTTGGATATTTGGTTTGGGGTAGTAACCGCCGTAACAAGCCAGCTACTCCCGTCTTTGTGAGTGCAAATCCTTTTTTCCACATTTCCTCTTGCTGTTGAATCTTAGAGTGATGTTGGAGTCACAGTAACCATGTGTATGTTTATTGACTAAGGGTATTGTCTCCAGGCAGTAGCCATCATTCTGGCGAGTCACCCACTCTTCATTGGCGGCCTCTTGACTTTATGGATCCACAGTGTTTATCCCACGCCCCTTTGAAGTCCTTCACAGTTCTGGTCTTCAGAGTTGGCATTTTGAAGGTACTGTATGTGTTGCTTCATTTGGGCCAACACTAACAAGTAGCATGGGGCCAGAGTTAATGGAGAGGAAACTGGAGTCCCATCAGCAGAAAAGAGTTGTGGTGCGCTACCACCCCCATGTGACCCTGTACACAGGTTCCCCTCACCATCCCAACTTTAAAAGCCACTACATACATTTGGGAGTATGACCCTTACCCAAACAGAGGAATCCCTCCTCCTCTCATTTTATGTACCCGAGATCCAGGTTACATCTGTTATAGAGGTGTGCATTCGTTTTGAAATGACGTAAAAAAATGCAACACTTTGTTTCGTTATGCGTCATTTCAGAACTAAATGCAATGAACAACAACCCATTTAATTGGGGATTACTACTGCCCTATTTCAACTTCTACAATCCCACGGGTGGAGCACGATTGATATGGGGAGGGTTTTAATTTTTTGATTGCAGTAGCATTGGGGGACAGGGGAGTTTAGCGGGGAGAGGAAGGAACCTTCCCTTTGCTTTTTTTTTTCTATTTGTTTTTCTTTTTCTGCTTTGGCATTTATTTCGTTTCAATTAAATGGAACTGAACTGAAAGAAACATAAACCGAAACAAAAAACAGCAACAAAAAAAAAAAAACTAAATGAAACAACTTTTTTTTTCTGTGCTTATCTCAATTCTGTTAATGGTTAAGGAGGGAGTTTGCATCCAGGGCTGGATTAAGACATGCTGAAGTCCCAAGCCATGTTAAGTTTGAGAGGCTCCTTAGCATTACTGTCAAAAAATGTAAAGCTTGAAATGTAGTAATTTTTTGTGTGTGTTTAAAGGCCTCTTAAAAGCTGTAGCTTAGGTAATTTGTGGCAAAGCCTGGCACTGCTTGCATGTACCTCTCGATGCAGTACGTCTGAGTCTTGACTTCCGTGCTAGAAAAAAAAAAAGTTGTCACTTGGAGACTGATGATAATCCTAACTATAGTATAGAGCTTTTACTCTGGGGGCTAAAGACGTATGCATTGTGTTTTCTCTTTGACGAATTCAGAAGCAGAGCTCTGACGCCCTCATTGCTCTATGATGGAGTTATCCCTGATAGATATCAGTCCGTGCCAGTGCATTAAGAAAGGCATCAAATGCTAAGGAACAGAAATGGCACCAAATCAGTACTGAAAAATGAGCCAAGGTAATAAAAAGACGGAGACTGCACAGAGAGATGCTAAGGCGCAGACTTAAAAACTAAGCATAATTCCAGCTTTTAGACGGCACACTCCCCATGGCAAACACAGCGTAAACAGCACATCCATCAGTGGAAAATGAATCAGAAGTAACCAAGTAGAAATTAGAAAGAAAGCAAGGTAAAGCGAACCAAAAAAAGGTACAGGGTTAGAGCGAACAGCAGGGACGCCTATCCACAAAGAGAAATAAAACTGTCCAGCTGAGGCAGCGAGAGAGAAAAGGGCACCCTGAGGATGTGTCGCAGGTCATCCTCTGTCCCCAGCTGCCAGTCAGATGCAAACCCCACGGAGTCCGTCAAGCCCCCAACCAATGCTGGGTGATTGGCGTTCTTCACCGGAGCCGTGCCAGCAAGCTAAGAACAAACCAGAGGGGTCGGCGACCGACGAGACAGTGTGCTGGATGTAATTTTCAACTGGAGGAGAGAGGGGACGCGTGGGGGGAGGCTGCAGGTGAAGGGGAGTGAGGATGGGCATTGTCATTTCAAACAAAGCTGAAACTCCCTTATGCCTCTTTGTATGTATTTTTTTTTTTGTGGAACCAGCCTCTCAGAGGGAATGCACTCTGTCTGCTGCCGAGCCGCCCGTTTGATTGCCATATCAGTAAAGGAAATTATGACGGCGTAGGCCTGACCCCTTGGTTGGAGCTGCAGCTCAGGAAATACCCGATTGCAGAATGAAATGAAAATCCAACTCAGGCCAGAGAAGGGTGAGTGCCTTTATAAGCCGCTGTAGGCCGGCGTTGTTGATAACAAGATTGCACTCCCTGAGATATTGAATGGCAGCCTGCTGTAATAGACTTTAACCGTTTCAGTGTTCCCAAATGCCCACTTTCTCCAATACACTGTATAATAGTCAAGTTCTTCTTATCAGGCTCCTCTAAATTGAGAATGTTAATCAGTGAGAGCTGCTGGAGGCTCTAGAGGAATTGTTCTCACAGAGAGACAGGCGGAGAAAGAAGCAATATGTGGGCTTGGAAGAGGGCTGAGGGGGCCGAATGTTTCCAGGCTGTCTCGGGTCCTGATGGCTATGGTTTTGAAGCATTCATGCCTGCCTGCCATGGCAAGCTCAGCCTCAGCTTGGCGCATCAGTAGAACCAACAGGGACCAGCCCAGATAGGCCCAGCTGGCCCAGCCATTGCCAAATCAGGCCTGGTAGCTTCCATTGTTATGTGGCCCCCCCCTCCCAGTCAGCTCTTGGGCACAGGTAGAGCCCCAGACCACACAAGGCCCCACAACCTGCTGGGATTCATGCACGGGGGGGGGGAAGAAAATGTTATCAAGGCCCTTAGGGTTTTGTCTCGCTATGGGGCTCTTCTGCATATCAGTCCAGTCACACACAAATCACTCTTCATTCAAAAGTTGCTATTCAAAATAAAGTCTTGACTGCAAACTGATGGCAGGCAGGCAAAGTAAAGTCCAGCAGTACACTGGAGGGAAGTACACTGTACTGAACACAGTTCAAAAATACAACCCTCCCCCCCCAGAGATCTGAGTCTGTTTCACTTCTCTACATCCTGGCCTTGATTACTGTAACTCGTTCTATGTAGGACTACCACAGAACACAATCAGACCTTTCCAAGTCGTTCAAAATGCTCACTGGTACAAACATTTATGATCAGATGTTCTCCGTCCTGCTCAGCAGCATATTCAGTATACAGTAAATGAACTGCAATAATTCACAACCTCATCAATAATGTCACCTCCTCTTGCATTAACTCCACAGCCCTTCAAGAACCCTTAGATCCTCCAGCCAAACTCTTCCTGGACGTTCTGTCTCCCTGAAAGGGTCGTCTGTCCGAGATCTGAGAGAGAGCCTTTTCTATAGCAGGATCTCTAGTTACCCACTCCATTAAGGACCCCAAAGATTTTGAGAAACTCTTAAAACATGTTTATTTAAAACAGCATTTTCAGCAGCCACTTAAACTGCAGTCCCTATTCTGATACGACAACGCCCTCAGAATAGCCCCTGGAGATTTGTTTTCTTGTAGGCAGCATTTTTGTCCCTGTTTCTGTATTTTGTTGTTACGGATGCTCCAAAAAGATATCACTCCTCCAGGCCCTGCCCCTGTGGAGGTTCAGACCCCTGCTCCCTCATCCCTTTTCTAAGGCTGATTCTGGACTCCCCCCTGTGTCACATGGGCACAGGAGTTTTGTTAACACAGAGACCCCCCCTCCCAATGGGGAGTGGTGCACTACAAAGCCACACCCACAGCACGCTGACCTCACACATAGGGGGCAGGGTCTGGGTGGAGATCTCTGACTCGCACTGCTGGCAGGATGACCTGTTGAGGCCACAATTGCCATTCCACTAAAGGGCAAACAGCTAGCAAGGGGCAGATTTTGGAGTCCCCTTATATCTAGAGTTTCTGAATTGTGTCCAGCCATGTGAGACTCTTTAACTTATTATGGTTGTGTGTGTGCTCGGCTACAGGTCCTGGATTCCAAGATAGGGCCGAACATTTCAAAACTTGCAGAAAGCAGCCAGCACTCGGGGCTTAATTCACCCCTGCTGTTTTTGGGGCACCGGAAGGTGAATATCTCCAGATAGTCAGATTTAGCCAAAATAGTAACTCTCATAAAAGGGCCTATATGGGAGGGAGGGAGTGGGGGAATGCAAAAAAAGAATTATTTAATATGGGTCCTAAAGCCACCACAGAGGGCTTCAATTGTTCTCACAGCCTGGAGGGGGGAGGGGGGGGGGGGTTTCCATCCACACCCACTTTTCCTTAGGTCTCCTGGAGCTCTTAACCCGGAACATATTTACTGTTGCCCAGGACAGGGCGTATCTCTGGGGAGATCTCTTGCCGTAGCAGCACAGCTCCCATGCTCCAAAATGGCAAACCTAGCTGAAGCAAGATGTGCCGTTTCACTCTGTCACGTGCCACGAGACTGAAAGGTGACAGAAGTTGTTTTGGTCCTAACTCCCGTGGACTGCAAAGAGGCGGTATTGCTTTTTCCACAGCAGATCATGGCACTCGTCGTTTTTTTTTTTTTAAAGTGCTGTGATAGACCTTACAACCCCCAGTCTAGCACTGTCAATTATCACGTATATCTGGGACTGAATTAATGGGGAGGAGAGGAGGGTAGAACAGGGCGGCTGTCCTGGCACGCACTCCTTCAGGGGAGCGGCAGCATTTATTATTTTTTTTTCTTTTTTAGAAAACCTATGGTGGTAGGAACGGACAGTGATGGAATCCGAATTTATTTATTTATTTCTATGCCGTCGTTCTGTTAAGACAATCACAACGCTTTGCAAAGTTCACATTCATAAATTAAAATAAAACCAAATGCATACATAAAATCAAAGGCAGTTATGACAATTCAACCTTTACACGCACTTTACGCTAAATCAGGCTATTCTCCTCCACGTTTCTGATCAGTTTCGAAAGCTATTTTATATAGCCAAGTTAGTAATCCTTTCTTAAAAATGTTTTGATCTTTTTGGATTCTTGACTCTTCAGGTTGCGAGTTCCACAACCTTGGCCCAGCAATTCAGCGTGCTCTGTCGTACTTGTGATAAGTGAGCACTTTGAATAGATGGTTCGCCTGTGTCAGGCCTTTGTTAGTTGATCTTAACTTTCTTTGGGGAGGGGCATGGTATGGAAATGCAGCGCTGCTCCCAGCCAGTCTGCATCCTTATTATTTATAATTGTTTGAATGGTGCTTAGAATCTTATATTGAATTCGATATTTTGTTGGCAACCAATGTAAGTACATCAAGATCAGGGTAATATGATCATATTCCCCCCCCCCCCCCCCCCCCCCCCGTCAGCACTCTTGCTTCTGCATTCTGCAGCAGCTGCAAAAGTCTTACGGTTGCTGCTGGTTATCCCAATAGCAAGGCGTTACAATAGTCAAAACTGGAAAATACCATGCTCTGCAACACTGTGCGAAAATCACCTAAATGGCTTTAATCATTTCGGTAAACGAAATTTATTGTGGCTGGATTTGATCACCATATTGATATATTTTTTCATAGCCAGTTTATCTATTATGATGCCCAAGTCCTGGGCATGTTTAACAGACTTCATCAAATGTGTTCCTGTTGCAAACTGTAGAGGTGTGTTAATGGTCTTTTTTCCTGTTGGGCCAAATAATTTCTGTTTTTGCATGTTTAGTACTAATTTGAGATGTGAAAGCAATTTTTGAATAGCTGATAAATAGATATTCAAAGTTTTAAGAGTGTGATCGATACAGTTGTTTACTGGGATAGTGAATTGCACATCATCGGCATACGAGTAAAAACTGATGCCTAACCCAGATAGTAGTTTGCATAGAGGTGAGAGATGTTAAACCAGACAGCCCATAGTGATGCGCCCCGAGGGACTCCCGTTGGCACCATCATTACATCAGATAAGGTGTCTTCGGCTTTTACTCAAAAAGAGCGGTTTGTAATACATGACTTAAACCACTGTAAGACCTTGCCAGTTATGCCAATTTCTATTAATCTGTGTGTCAAAATGGAGTGATCTACACATAGGTTACTCAGTTTCTCTTTACATCAAGAATTATCTCAAGCTCTCAGCTTCCCAAGGCCAGGCAGAGAAAATCCAAATCCACACCTCTCAGAGGAATGCTCTTCTTCCCAGGAACCCTTCCTTGGCATCCTCAACACGCTCTGTCTTCAATCAGAAGCTTTCTAATTACTTCAGCAGAGTGCAAGCATCGGCCCGCTTCACTTTCCACTTCAGGCCCCCCCCCCAATCTCGTGGTAGCCTCAGCCCCAGCTCCACTGCTCCTCAGTAATCCCAAAACAGCAACTCCTCCCAAGGGCTTGCAGAAGCACCTGTTATAACGTCCTCCCAACCTGGCCCCTCGTGGTGGGAAGGAACATCTCCTTTTGCACTTCTCCAGAGCCGCACCGCTCTGGAATCTTCCTCACTTTAACCATCGCACCATCACACTTTATAGGAAGGCCTGAGCTGGACTTACAAAAGGCTCATCAGTTCCACTCCCAAGTGGGGGTTTGTCTGCACCGGATACAAAAAAGCAGAAAGCTAAAATCCAGAGGATAGTGAAGACTGTGAAACCAGAAGTTAGAAAGATGAAAAATGGCTGCCTATAGCCAGATAACTTTAAAAGCTATCTTTAAATATCCCTGGTTAGGGTTTAATGGTATCCGAGTGTGCTACCAGTGTCGCTGCTGGCAGCGGCATGAGAGTACCACTATCCCAGCAGCTGAAGGGTTTTGGGAGGGTACTGAGTGGGTGGGAAGGTAAAGGTTGGTCTGGGCCAGGGAGCGCTGGAAGAAAGCATTTTTTTGGACCACCCCAAGGGGGAAGGCTGGGAGATACGGGGACAATCAGCTCCATACCCCTTTACCCATTTGGAAAGGCTTGAGGGGGATGATTGGGCCACTAGGCCTGCAAGACTCTATTTTATATAATAGGAGATTACTACTTAACTGGCCATGTTCTTTTGAGTTAAGCTTAAAAGTTTCTGGATAACTTTAGACCTCTTCATGGCCATGTTTAGAGTTAGCTGAATAACTAACAACTCTTCCCCAAATGCCCCTGAAATGCCCCTAAATTATTTGTCTAAATTTTAGCTGGGTAATAACATATCTAGCCAAAAGCCGTCAATATTCAGACATTGGCCTAAATTTAGGTGTCCTAAGAAGGTGTCAAAATTGAAGAGGGTAAATGCCTTTCAAATTAAATACAGAACAGGTTGTAGCCAGACTGGGAAAGAGACACCACACCCAAACAGTAGGTGCTTCTCCTTTGCACGTGTAGCCTGGGATCAGTGAGAAGGGGCTGGATTTGCACGTCTCTCCCTACTTGCCAATGTCTTCAGTAACAGCCACAGAAACAAACCTTGACACCTTGGACAGCAAGAAAAGCTTAACTCTGGACGTATGTCACAGAAAAACAGGATAGCAACTAAAGAAAATACAACCCCGCTGTCCAATTGTTTATCCGAATTCGTAAACCTTCTCAAAAAAACCTCTCTTCTCCCAAAGTCCTGGGTTTGTAACTTATGGCTTTTTTCTTCAATTTCTACCAAAGTTAGATCCCTGGGGTTGTCTATCTGCTCCTTGAACTACTGCTATTAGCTCCACTGTGTGTAGGTCATCTGGCTCCAGCTGGAATGTAACTATTTAAACCTTGAGTGCTGCAACCCTCTGACGCTTTAGTTGGGCCTGCAGTTACCTGACCCCCTGCTCTCCTGTCTGCTGCCTCTCTTCAGGATCTCACCGAGGAGGGGGCTGCCCGGTCCTGCCCTAGTGAACCAGGAGCAGTGTCCAAGTGCACTTTGTTTGCACTGAGCACATGAGGTGCCCCTTACTCTGGCTGACTGCTGGGGCTATGTCTGCACACTCCTGAATTTTGGCCTGCTGTTCACTTCACCTAACTTTAGGGTCCTAAATTAGGCACCTAATCCTGGAAATGAGCGCCGAGTCCCTAACTCTGTTCCCCTGACCCGATTCCCCCCACTGGCCCATCCTCTTCTTAGGAGCCTAAATTTAGGTGTCTAGCGAAAATAAGCACCTAAAGTTTAGACACTCAGGAAAATTGATTACATTTTCCAGATCTAGGCACCTGGCTCTCTAAATTAGGCACCTAGATTTTTTTTTTTAACATTGGCCTCGGAAATGTTACGCCCATAAATCACCTGTGGGTGCCTGAGGGGATTTTCAGCATCTATACAGGTACATTTTAAATTGGTCCACAAGAGCAGAGAGGCCTTCCAGTGATGGATTATGAATTTACTCATCCAATTTAAATTACCTGCTGATGTGTGCACTTGAACGGGTAAATCCCAGCACTCCTAAGGAAAAGCGCGTGTAGGGATAGCCCGAGCCTTCGTCATCTCCGATTAGCAGTGCATCCCTCCGAAGGAAAAGACGTCTGCAGAACAGACCGGGAGGGAGCAATTTACTAAGACGCGTCAAATGCGCAGGGGAATGCGCGTCGTTAATGCTCATAACTGCAGTGTGTTTGACACACTGCTCATAGAAAGCCTTGGGGATTCCTCCCACTTCTCAGACAGAAAGTACACGTGCATCCCTTTGCCCTGAAATTCGCCTTTTTCCTGTGGGTTAGAACTTTCCTGGAAGATAGGTACAAGAATTTGGAAATGCCCCTGCTTTTCCCTTTTCCTCCTGGTACCTAAACGCATCCCTCGAACGCCTCCTGCTGAATGAAGCTGTAAAGTCCATGCACGGTCGGGCAAGGCACAAGCTTTCTGCCACATTGTGGAAGGGCCAATTTCAGACACAGGCAAAATGCTGTTTACCCCCATAAATCTCTTTGAGAAGCGTTTAAATCTGCGAAACCATGCGGAAAATCTTTTGAAAATTGTCTGCTTTACCTTGTCTCTGAGGTTCGTCTCGATTAGCTCGCAACACTTTTACAAATGGTGGTTGAGCACACGGTGTAGTCCAGACTAGTGCGATGCTGGTTCCAAATTGTCAGTGCTTAACCTCTACCTGAAGGTCACTCAACCTCTACCCAGAGAACATTGTTCATGTCGTAGGAGTTGCGTAAGGAGGTTGTATTCTTAAGTGTTGATGGTGCCACCTCTGCCCATGTATCTACCTGGGAGCCCTTCACCCGGAGAGACTCAGGAATTTCACCCGGAGAGACTCGGGAAATTTGCATCAGTTGTCGAGTTTCTGGGAAGACGCTGAGAAGCTCTGGGCCTCTCTTTACTGCTCCAGCCACTCCCCTTCAGTAAGCCTGGGGCAGACACACAATACAGGCAGCAGGTGGGGAGAAACTGCACCTCTGATTCCAGGGTTTTGGACTCAGCTGAGAGGAAAGTCAGGATGCAAACGTTTGTGAGCTGTGAGTTATGGGGGGAGGAAAGAAAATGCTGGGGTCAGGAAGAGAGGAAGGCAAAGAATGCTGGGGTCACCCCTGGGTGGGGAGGGGTGGAAGTGATGGTGGTGTCAGAGACAGAGAGTGGATTAGCAGGGAGGAGAGTGGAATGAGGTAGAGTCAGGAGTAAGAAAGGAACAGGCCATCGCGCTTCTGTTTCTGGATAGGCATTATTCCTTCCTCTTACCTCCCTTCCGCCCCCCGGGGCTAATTAACAGCACTCTGGGGGCGAGGTATGCCAGGAGGAAGGGACTTTTATTTTTTGCGCTTTTAGTGTTGCACTTAAATTGCCAGATTGATATGTCTGTGGATCAAAGGCTTTTCCAGTGCGGAGGGAGAGATTACCCTAATCTGCTGCTATAGGTTTACGGCCTAGCTTCTCACCGGAGCGCTGGGAGGATCAGGGGGGGACTACTACGGTAAAGAAGATCAGAGCCAGTGGAAACCTCATTATTTATTGCAACTTCAGAAGGGAGTGAGTCATCTGCTGTTACAAGTTACTCGCCCTGAATTCCGCCAGGAGATTGATTGAATTGCTGCTTTTATCTTTATTTTGGGTGCTGCCTCCCTCCCTACTTTACCGGAGTTTGATTTTTGTGGAAAGAAGCCCCGCTTTTTTTTGTTTTTCAAATACATCTGTCAAATTGGGATCAACAAAAAATACACCCTTGACTGAATTCTTTGTTGGGGGGGGGGGATTGGGCTAGAGCGAGGCGAGGATGGCAGAGGACGCCGCAGACTTAGGGGGCTGGGCGAGCTGTTCGGCCGCGGAGGGGGCCCACATCTCCCTGCCCGGCGGAGAAACCACCCCTCGTGCGGCCCCAGCAGCCAGGGGAGAGCTCGGGCCTTCCCTTCTCTCGGTTTTATGCAGCTCGAGTTGGGCTTCGGTAGCACCGGACCCGGCGGCTCCCTCTGTCTCCCTCCTTCGTCGGGTTTATGAGCTCCCTTTGCGGAAGAGAAGTCGCATGAGGCAGCTGCAGGCCCCCTCCCGCCCTTGCCCAACACAGCCCCAGCTGCTTGGTAAACCGTCAGAGCCCTGCAGGAGGATCTTGTGGGCTGGTGCAGGCAGCACCTCTGGCAGCTCCTGTTAATGATGAAGAATTACCTATTACGCGGGCATCAGTGAGCTTTGACAATCCCATTACATCTTACTAACAGCCTTGCTAATCCCTCACGGTTTACCCTCGCAAACGGGCCGGGAGGCTGCGTATGCTAAGAGCATTGCCATGGCTGCCGGCTTTTCCATATTTCCTGCTCGTCTTGACAACGAGCCAGCTGCGGTGCAGTCCGGTCAGCCTGGCCGGGGGAAAGGTGGTCAGCCTGGCTGGGGGAAAGGAATGAGGTCAGCTGCAAACAGTCCTCTCAGCCTGCTGAGCCACTAGTGGGGGGGGTTGGTGGCTTTTGGTGGTCGCCGTGACATTAGCGGGGTCTGGCCGTTGAGATCCTAAAGCAGCGAATGGCTTGGCCTCCTCACGCTGGTGGGGATGAGGGAGCAGGAGGAATAGAGGAGAAAAGCTGCCAGTAATCCGTGGCCATGCTGCAGATGGCTGTGGAAAGTTCATGAACGTTTGGGGAGATTTTTTTTTTTTCCATCGGCTTCTACGGGAACATTTGCATCCTCTTGTGCACTGCTGTAAGTTTTTTTTTTTACAGGGCTGGCACTGCATGACTGAGTGGAAGCAAAGGTTATGCAAAGTGGATGCTGATGGGAGGGTTGACAACAATTGCCATCAGCATTATGTACCGATTATGTTACTTTTAGCAAGAGTTGGTAAATACCAGCAGACACAGTAATGCAGCAACATTTAGAAACACGGAGCATGACTGCAGCTAAAGACCCATCTAGTCTGTCCATCCACATCTCCCATTCAGTTGTGTACTCTCTTCCTCTCCCTCAGAGATGCCCTGTGCCCGACCCGTGCTTTCTTGAATTCTGATACCATTCTTGTCTCCACTGGGAGGCTGTTCCATGAATCCCCCAGCCTCTCTGTAAAGAGATATTTCCTTAGATTACACCTGAGTCTATCCCCTTCACCCTCATTCCAGGGCCTCCTTTCCACTGAAAAACACTTCCTCCTGTGCATGTAGGGAGCACCGAGAGGAGAGGATCACCTTGCTGGTGGCCGAAAAGAATCAGTAAGTAATGCCTGAGGAAAATTTTAAAACTTAAAAGTTTTGGGGAAAAGTAAAACAATTGGGGTATATGATTTAGTGTGTGTGTGTCTGTATTGAATAACTAGTCAGAGGACAGACAAATACCAGGCCGCCCAGCAGATGCCCAGCAGTCGCACCAGCCCGCAGACCCGACGACCTCTAGGCCCGGACATCCCATCCCCTCCCTGAGCTCCGGCCAATTGTAAGTAGAGCCGTGCTGACGTCAGCGCCGGGGAGGGAGGCACCTTCAGCCCTTTAAATCAGGGCTTTCTCCGGTTTATATCGTTTTGAAGGTGCAGTCTCCAGAATTGTACACAATACTGTAAAAGATGTCTCTTCCCAGAGGCATTGCCATCTCCCTTTTTCCTGCTGGCTAATCTTCTCCCTATGCACCCAAGCATCCCTCTTGCTTTTGCCATCAGTTGCCTACCTGTTTGGCCACATTAAGATCACCAGATAACCCTCCTCTTCCCCCAGATCTTGCTCTTGTTTTCTACACGGAACTTCACTCCCTCTTCTGTACCATGCCCTTGGGTTTTTGCAACTCAAATGCATAACCCTCCAATTTTAATGTTAAATAGTAGCTGCCAGACTCTAGACCATCCCTAAAGCTTCACTAGATCCATACTCATGTTTTCCACACCTTCCAGAGTGTCTGGCCTGTTGCAGATTTTGGGATCATTTGCAAAAACCCTGTGCCACACCATTAGTAATACCCCCTTCCTAGACGTCACCTACTCTTTATCCCCTCCCACTCATCTTTAGTCTAATCACTTTAGGGCCTGTACCTATGATGCTCAGTTTGTTTTTAAGTCACCTTTGTAGAGCTGTGTCAAAGGCCTTACTGAAATCCAAGTACCTACATCTAGCACTCTCTCCTGATCTAACTCTCTGATCAACCAGTGAAAAAAAATGGATCAGATTCATCTGACAAGACCTGCAGCTGGTAAAACCATGCTGCCTCACATCCTGTAATTCATTGGATTCCAGAAACTGCAGTACTCTCTGTTTTACTAGTGATTCCAGAATTTACTCAGATTAACTCCTCTTTACTTTCTCTTTAGTGAACAGGATCACATCTGCCTGCCGATCTGCAGGCCTTTCCAGTTGGAGCTGCCAGAACTTTCCTGATACCTTTGGATGTATCCCATCTGCTCCCATCGCTATATCTACTTTTAGTTTGGCTACTTCCCTGCAAATGCAGTCTTCTGAAAATTGTTTGAGGCCTGTCTTAGTTCCATTCCTATCTGTTGTCCTACTCCAAGCTCTTCCTCAGTCAGTACTGACCAGAAATGTTTGTTAAGCAATTTTGCTTGTTCCTGGTCGGCTTCTACACAGTCCCCCTTTCACCTTTGAGTCACAGTCCCACTTCTGCACTTCCTCCTGTCACTAATATAGCTAAAAAAAAAAAGTCTTGCTGCCCTCTTTTACTGTAGTAGTTATTTTCTATTCAATTTGTACCTTCCCTTCCCTAGCCTCCCAGCATCTCTTAGCTTCTCCAGATATTGTGGCCTGTCTTCCTCTTTCTGCAGTCTCGTGTAGTTTATGAATGCTAACCTTTATCCCCTTACCTTTGCTGTTGCTTCCTTAGAAAACCACAGTGACCTTTCTCTCTCTTGTCTTACCTCTGTTTACTTTCCTAAAACAATGTTTGTGCTTATACTATCTCGTTGCAGTTTTGCCCACTCACCTTCTGTGTACCCCATCCAGTTAATGACTCCTTGAGGTACTCCCGCATCTTAACAAGGTTAGTTTTCCTGAACTCCAGGACAGGAGCCAGTGACCACTGCATCCTCTGTGATCCCCCACTCTGACATGGGAAACATTCTCCCCATTTGTAAGCAGCAGCCAGGCTCACCCCCTCCCATGTGGGCTGCATTACCAGTTGCCAGAAAGAGCTCTTCCTGCAGACAATCCAGGATCTCCCTGCTTCCAGATGATGCCAGAGCCAGGGTGTCCCAGTTCAACATCCAATAGATTGAAATCACCTAGCAAGAGCATCTTCCCCGTCACGGCAATTTTGTGAGTGTCTTCAATTAAATCTGTTTTCTCTGCCTGTGACGGAGGTCTGTATATCACACCAAGATACAGTAAATGACTGTTCCTTTCCTGCAGTTCTGTTGCTTTAATATAATTATAATTATTATTAATTTTATATATATATATATATATATAGCACCATGCCTTCTCCCTTTCTTCCTGCCCTGCCTTTCTGAATGGATTATAGACTATATCCCAGTCATGGTTCCCTGCATACCAGCTCTCTGTGACTGCCACAGCCTCTTCCATGACTACCTCTAGACTTGGGACTTTATTTCCCATACTATCAGGCCGATTAACCTGCGATTGGACACGTGTTTTCGACGCGCTAGCTTTACCCCTTATTCAGTAAGGGGTAATAATGCGTCGAAAACGCGCGTCCAAACCCCCCCCGAACCTAATAGCGCCCGCAACATGCCAATGCATGTTGATGGCCCTATTAGGTATTCCCGCGCGATTCAGAAAGCAAAATGTGCAGCCAAGCCGCACATTTTACTTTTAGAAATTAGCGCCTACCCAAAGGTAAGCGTTTAATTTCTCCGGGCACTGGGAAAGTGCACAGAAAGGCAGTAAAAACTGCTTTTCTGTACACCCTCCGACTTAATATCATGGCGATATTAAATCGGAGGTCCCGAAAGTTAAAAAAAAAATAATTTGAAATCGGCTCGCGGGTTGAAAACCGGACGCTCAATTTTGCCGACGTCCGGTTTCCGAACCCGTGGCTGTCAGCGGGTTTGAGAACCGATGCCGGCAAAATTGAGCATCTGCTGTCAAACCCGCTGACAGGCTGCCACCGCTCCTGTCTGAAAAGAGGTGCTAGGGACGCACTAATGTACCTAGCTCCTCTTTTTGCCACGGGCCCTCATTTGAACACTGAATCGCGCGCACAGGAGAGTGGCCTGTCTCTCACGACTTTTACTGTATCGGCCCGTATGACCATTAGTGTACACAACTTTCTAGATGTTATCCTTTTTCCCATTTTTCTACAAGGGTTTACAAATGTAGCTACCTGAGTACTTTAACTTATCTCAGGGCTTTGTTTGCCCGTCCCCCATGTGTACGTGAATACTTTTAAATTAGCATACATCTGCAGAATGTTATTTGAAATGCAATTAAAAAAAAAAGTGCTGCTGTGTGTGTAATGTAACTTTATTCAGTAAGGTTTTGTTAATAGTGTAAGGATGTGAGTTAACTGGAGAAGGGAGGCATGGTGGAGAGTGAGAGGAGAACGGAGGTAGACTGGAGGGAGGAGGATGGGAGTGAGGGGGAAGTGAAGTTTGTACCGAGAGAGTACCTGAAACCTGCTCCTGGGTTCAGTGACGAGCTTCAGATTCCTCTTGGCTTTCTGTGGCAGATTAGAGATATTTAATTATTACTAATTGTATTTTATCCATCGGGTTAAAAAAAAATTGTTCCTTATGTTAACAGGGCCTAGGATGTGGGTCCTGCTCCCTCTATAGTGGTCAGTATGGCTGTCAGATGTTATGTGTGTAAAAAGACCCTGATGTTAACCTTCGTGTTAGCATGCTGCCCTTTCTTCTAATAGGTTTACAATTAGTGATGGCACCCACTCATCCTAAGATTTGCCCAGAGGTTGGGAAGAAGAAAAGGGATAAATGTGAAGAATTCTGAATAAAAGTTGATAATAATAAAGAGGAAAGTTGCCCTGCACCCGCATTGTTGGTATGCAAATTGAGCTCCATCCCTCTCCCTCCCTGTACTCTCCTGCTTCCCCCCCTTCTCTGTAATGTCCAATCAATCCACTGTCTACTACTGCATATGTAAATTGAGCTCCGCCCCTCTCCCTCCCTGTACTCTCCTGCTCTCCCCCCCCCCCCCTCTCTGTAATGTCCAATCAATCCACTGTCTACTACTGCATATGCAAATTGAGCTCCGCCCCTCTCCCTCCCTGTACTCTCCTGCTTCCCCCCCTCTCTGTAATGTCCAATCAATCCACTGTCTACTACTGCATATGTAAATTGAGCTCCGCCCCTCTCCCTCCCTGTACTCTCCTGCTCTCCCCCACCCCCCTCTCTGTAATGTCCAATCAATCCACTGTCTACTACTGCATATGTAAATTGAGCTCCGCCCCCTCCCTCCCTGTACTCTCCTGCTTCCCCCCCTCTCTGTAATGTCCAATCAATCCACTGTCTACTACTGCATATGTAAATTGAGCTCCGCCCCTCTCCCTCCCTGTACTCTCCTGCTCTCCCCCACCCCCCTCTCTGTAATGTCCAATCAATCCACTGTCTACTACTGCATATGTAAATTGAACTCCGCCCCCTCCCTCCCTGTACTCTCCTGCTCTCCCTCCCCTCTCTGTAATGTCCAATCAATCCACTGTCTACTACTGCATATGTAAATTGAGCTCTGCCCCTCTCCCTCCCTGTACTCTCCTGCTCTCCCCCCCCCCCCCTCTCTGTAATGTCCAATCAATCCACTGTCTACTACTGCATATGTAAATTGAGCTCCGCCCCCTTCCTCCCTGTACTCTCCTGCTCTCCCCCCCTCTCTGTAATGTCCAATCAATCCACTGTCTACTACTGCATATGTAAATTGAGCTCCGCCCCTCTCCCTCCCTGTACTCTCCTGCTCTCCCCCCCCCCCCCTCTCTGTAATGTCCAATCAATCCACTGTCTACTACTGCATATGTAAATTGAGCTCCGCCCCCTCCCTCCCTGTACTCTCCTGCTCTCCCCCCCCTCTCTGTAATGTCCAATCAATCCACTGTCTACTACTGCATATGTAAATTGAGCTCCGCCCCCTCCCTCCCTGTACTCTCCTGCTTCCCCCCCTCTCTGTAATGTCCAATCAATCCACTGTCTACTACTGCATATGTAAATTGAGCTCCGCCCCTCTCCCTCCCTGTACTCTCCTGCTCTCCCCCACCCCCCCTCTCTGTAATGTCCAATCAATCCACTGTCTACTACTGCATATGTAAATTGAACTCCGCCCCCTCCCTCCCTGTACTCTCCTGCTCTCCCTCCCCTCTCTGTAATGTCCAATCAATCCACTGTCTACTACTGCATATGTAAATTGAGCTCTGCCCCTCTCCCTCCCTGTACTCTCCTGCTCTCCCCCACCCCCCTCTCTGTAATGTCCAATCAATCCA
This sequence comes from Rhinatrema bivittatum, assembly GCF_901001135.1. Classification (NCBI taxonomy): domain Eukaryota; kingdom Metazoa; phylum Chordata; class Amphibia; order Gymnophiona; family Rhinatrematidae; genus Rhinatrema; species Rhinatrema bivittatum. Next base: position 21,793,157 of record NC_042617.1, on the reverse strand, counting down.
CTGTCTACTACTGCATATGTAAATTGAGCTCCGCCCCCTCCCTCCCTGTACTCTCCTGCTCTCCCCCCCCTCTCTGTAATGTCCAATCAATCCACTGTCTACTACTGCATATGTAAATTGAGCTCCGCCCCTCTCCCTCCCTGTACTCTCCTGCTCTCCCCCACCCCCCCTCTCTGTAATGTCCAATCAATCCACTGTCTACTACTGCATATGTAAATTGAGCTCCGCCCCCTCCCTCCCTGTACTCTCCTGCTCTCCCCCCCTCTCTGTAATGTCCAATCAATCCACTGTCTACTACTGCATATGTAAATTGAGCTCCGCCCCTCTCTCTGGCTGTACTCCAGCTCTATCCCTCAGTCTCTGAATAGTCAATCCACCTTCCACTACTATACATTACACCTGAGCTCAGTGGGCACTCTCTACTACCACACATCTCAATTTACGCACTTCCTACATTTCACGGTGTTTCTCCATCCTTGGACGGGCTTTTAGTACTAATACAAATATATCACTAAATCAGAAGAACGTTTATTTTACTGCTTTCTTCTTGTAACTGACAACAAAGAAAAGTTTGCAGTACTAAACAAATTCTATTTCAGCTGTAAATATATGGTTTGCAACTGTGGCAAATTAAACTCTTAATTAAGCTTTTTAACTTAAGTTTTGGAGCTCCAGTGTTATAAGAATGTTCAGAAATAATTCACTTTTTTTTCTCTTTTTAGGTTTAAACAGCAAAGTTCTACAATATTATAAAATAAGTTACTTTGTTATTTAGCAGATTATTTCTCTTGTCTATTTATTCAAATCTAATGCTTTTCTCAAGTTTTGCATGAATGGTTTTTTTTTTTTTTTTTTTTTTTTATAGGTCTGCTTCTTGCTGACACAAGAGTCATGGCGTTCAGGCAAGTACAAGTTTTTTGTATTTGTACCCTTTTAGGTTGTATCCACTATGAATAGAGTACACTGAGTGCACTTACACACATTGCTGGCTCATGTGGTGAGCATACATTGTAGCTTATAAAACCTTAACGCTCAAGAGCATAGGGTGCCAAATTCCTCAGTTTCCCTGTAAGTGTGTCTGCGACGCGCCTCCAACCGTGTCGTCTTCTTCTTGGACCCAGTACACTATCTAAACATGGCAATAATCTTCCGCAAGAATCCTAAATTAGTGTGTTCCCTGGATTACTGGGATAGCTTGGTGATCTAGTAAAGAATTGCTAAAGAAAATAAATATTAAGGTATGTGTGTCCTCCTGACTCATAGCCCTTTCATAGTTTACCATTGCTCTCTGCAACGCTGAATACCAGCACCGAAGCAGCTAGAAGCTGAATATTCCAAAGCTTAGAAAAAAAGAGTTTTAAAAAATCAACTTTTAGCCAATTTTCTGCTTATCCCTTCTTCAAGAAGGAGTAATTTGATTTTTTAATCCTTTTCTAATTTTCTCTTAACAGATTAAAGGCTGTCAAAGCTCACTTGTGTAAACTCGAAGCTTTGACTGTAATGTTCTTTAGCATTTAAAATTGTCAGTTAATCGAGTGACACTTTTATATAAACTCCAATAGTTAATATACTGAAACCATTTCATTTCCACTGGTGTTTTTTTTAATCATTATATGTGTTACACTGTTTTCACACATTCAACAGCCACTTTCCTAACATGGGCAGATTATTACTTCTGCGTGTTTCTGCTCTAGATTATTTTTAACTACAATGTCACCTTACCTTTTGAGAACATCTTTCAACTGTTCCTTTTTACTAAAGCACATTCATTTTCCATTCACGCTTACTAAGAGTGTTTGAAAACCTCATACTTTTCACCAAGCACTTCTGGCTTACGCTTAAATGGGTATTCACTGTTTCAGGGAAACAGTTTGTCGCCAAAAATGTCATGTTTTTGGGTCTGTGAGGAAGAGCTGCCAAATGAGTTTCCTCTCCCACTCCCACTCCCCAGTGGTCTCCAACTGTAACTGTGTAATTGTTACTGTGGGTAGGGTATCAACATCAGATGACATCAAGAAAATAGTACCTAATTTAGAAATCCCATTATATCTCTTTCACATTTGAATACCCTTCCCAAAGCACTGGTAACTAATAAGTTATTTTAATCATTTTTAAAAAATAAAAATCCATCAAAACACTCTGAATCATCAGAGTTCACTATTCCTCGGGTATCCTTCCACCCCAGCAAATTGTTTACAAGATGCCTGTTCTCCCATGCATGAGCTGAAACTGTTCACTTTCCATGTGAATCAGCCGTACCAGGGATACCAAAATGAATGTGGAACCTTTGTCATTCAACTTTGTTTCACCAAAATACCATTTATTTTCAATAGGGGCCCCTTTATTGTGTGGCACTTCCCTTCAGTGAGCCTCTGTGGCCCAAATAAAACCGGGTCAGCACCGAGCCTGATCACAGCAGCAGAAGCAGTGGGAGCTGGTGTTCATGCTCCCACTGCCCTCAGTAGGTGTGATAGCAGTAGCCTCTGCTGTCACCGCCCTCTCAGCTGCCCCCATCCCTAGCCTAAAAGTGCCACAGGAGGCAGTAAGCAATGCGTTCATGGCTGCCTCTCTGCCTGATCCTCCCGCTGGCCCCCTTAATCCTAGGCCATGGCTAAATTAAATAGCAGGAGGGCAGTGTAATCTTGCCTCCCTGCCTGAGCTATTACATTTTTTCTCCTAGCAAAGGCTATTACAGCCATCTCTGTCAGTCAGGCTTTTATCACGCCTCCAGCTCTCTGCATGAGTATGAGTTTCCTGAGCATCAACGAGGGGACACTACCTAGGGGCATCAGGGCGTGTAAAAGGCATTGCTGGGGCATGGATCCCCCAAATACAGGTTAAAAAAATAAATAGCTTTTATATTCTGATCACACTTACTTGAGTCCTGCAAGGTAAGCATGCCTTACCTGTTTTTATGTTGTTGTTGTGTTTTGTTTGCCTTTTATATTGTGGATGTTTTTTGTTTGCTTTTTAGATTATGGATGTTTTATTTTGTAATCTGCCACGCGCAAGTTGATGTGGTCAGAATATACATTTTTTAAATAAATACGTAATGTGATGAGACAGCCCTCTTGCTCCAGGCTGGGACAAGTCAGCACTGTACAAGGCACAGAGACGCGACTGAAGTATGAGAGAACTACATCTCCCAATTTCCCTGAGAGTAGCCTGGACCAATGGGGCTCTGAGGGTGGAGTCCCTGAGTGCAGGGAGGGAGGGGGACACTTGATTTGGAATTACTCCGACAAGAGGTGGGGTCACATCCAGCGGCAGAGGCTTTCGAGTCTTGACAACAGCAGATGGAGGTCTGAGTGGAGGAGATGAAACTGGGTTTCTCAGGGTAATCCAGACATGGATGCGGCCATGGATATCGGGCAGTCTTTTTGCTTATTCACCATTTGATTTGGGGAATGGAAATCATTGACTCTTGCGGAGAGGAACTGGTTGGGGGTAGGGGAAGAGGACTACTGTTTCTCTTTTGCTTTTATTTTGCTTTTGGACAAGGGCCACAGACCTGTGCTAGGAGTACAGCCTTGGGCACAGCTTGTGGGGGGCAGAGTTGTTCCCCAGGCTGAAGCATTGTTTTTTGGGATCCCGGATTTGGGGTTTTTTTTTTTTTTTTTTGCTGCCTTTTGTAGAAGAGTATAGCCACTTTTATTTTCTCTTGCCTTGACCCACTTGTGGATGGTACCAAGTTCTGGCACACTCTGCTGGCCCTGTTGCTGTTCGGACTCGGCCTAGGAGAGGCTGAACGGTACTCGGAAACTGAGAACAGGCCCGATGGGAACTGATTGCGTGACCCCCATGGATCAGACCTTTCTCAAACGCCTGTTTTCTGGAGTTGTGGCGAGGAGGAGAACTGTCTGCTGAAGCTCCGTCTGTGTTTTATGCCCTGGATAGTTTCGTTGGAGAGCTGACCCCGACACTATGCGTGTTGAATCTTTAGCAGTTCACAAGGCTGTGCTCATTCTCCCTCACTTTGTAGTGCACGGTGTTCTGGAAATTTCCTTTCACTCTCTTGTTCAGCCTAGCTGCTACTCTGTAATGCCTCTTTTTGTCCAAAAGAGGTCCTGTCATAACATTCTGCATTATAACTGTTTGTTTTGCAACATTCTCATTTTGTCGGGTTTTTTTCCTGTTATACCACCTGCATTTTCCTCATTTTTAATGCATAAATATTTTAGCAGGTTGTCTTAGTGATAATGTTTCCTTAGTGTTTAAAAAAAAAAAAAAGTCACGACTTTAAATTCAAAGGAGCTTTGATCATTTTAAAAGCAAAAACCATTAGCGATTTGTATGTACAGGCTAGCGCAAACCATAAGTCTCTAACGTTAAAGCTCCAGGGACAACTTCACTTTTTACCAACGGATACTGACTGTGATTGGATTAACTGCATACAGTGGCTAGTAGGATATTTGTGTGTGTGTGTGTGTGTTTTTTTTTTTAATTTAAGTCCCTGATAAGTCATGTAATTACAAATTCCACTTCTTTTCCATCGTCGCCTGTAGGTGGCAGATGCTGTTCTTATACAGCCTACACTGGGAAGGGAGGGTGGGAGGAGAGGATTTGAATATCTGCGAGCACGGGGAGTTTGCAGGAATGTGCAGCAATGCACAAAATACTCTTTATTTCTGTTTTTCTGCCCCAAGCCAGCTTCTTATCTAAGGAGAAGCTTTCACCCCTCCCCCCCCCCCTGCAACATCCACCCAGGAGTATATCATGCCCTTTACAGCCAGCTCTCCTCTCTATTGATATTCAAATCCCCCGGTGTAGTCAGTAAAAGAACGGACAGCATTTTCTCTTCTCTTTCTCCAGTCCCAGTCTCAGTTGTGTTCGGTGGGGGGGGTGAGTGAATACAGGAGCTTTGTTAAGCGCACGATTGAATCGTGAATGCTCATGAAAGATGCCTGCATGGACAGTAGCAAAGGTCTGAGCCTTGACAAAATCTGTGCTGCTGCCCGGCCAACGTGTTTGAAGCTCCGACTGAATACACCGCAAATTCATGAGGTTAGCATGGTGCCGTTTGATTTAAAACTCTTTACTTCCACCTTGAATTTTAAACAGAGAATGAATGCAAAAGTAAATTGGAAGAATGGGATAAATTAATACAAAGTCCTTCATAGCAATTCATGTATAGGTAAAGAGATGCACATTTCCTGCCATAGGGACTGCTCACCAATTGCCCATAGAGTGAAGAGGGCAAGAGGGGAGCTCAGTAGAGGAAGATGACTAAAACTGTCCTGGATAAGGAGAGCTATCTTACAAGCAGTTGTGCTCTATGACTGGAAGCTGGCAGTGTGGACAGGAATAACTGGGCTGTTTGGTCTTATATGTTACTATTAGAGAGCCCTGATGGGTCTCTACGAAATTACGGGTCCGATTTTAAAAAGTCTGCGCGCACACATGGACACGCCAATTTTATAACGTATGCTCCGGCGCGCGCATGTTTTAAAATCCGATGGCCACACGCACATGCGCGCACGGATTTTAAATTCCGTAAACCCCAGTTTTTAAGCATATAGCCCTTTGAAAATGTACTTGTATCTGAGTAGGTAGCGAAGAGTCAGGTTTAGTTGGGTTCAAGCTCTCCCATGTGGGAGAATGTAAGGGTGGAGTCCTGGCCTATAATTTGGTTCCTATACGTATGGCTCTGCACACGGTTTGATATACTATTTGCCGTACGCAGTTCAGGTCTTCATTCAGCATTGTCAAATACTACTGAATATGGATCCTGCCCAAATGAAGAATACATTTAGTTATTCAGCTGACCATTTAACCGATGTACTCCGTTAACATTTGGTCCAATAAACATTTAAAAACTTGGGTTTGCAAAATGGCGGGTCCTAATTCGGAAACGCTACGGTTACAAAACAACGCTATGAAAATTAGGTGTTCACTTGTACCAAGACACATTTTGGAAACATATTGGTTCTGGCTTCTGAAACACGGTCCGTGTCGGGTCAGTATATTAACATAAGTGTCTTTGGTCTTTTTCTTCATAATAGTAAAACAGTATCAACATAGCATTTTGATAGCACAATTTTTTCGAGAAAAAAGTATCTGGGGAACTATGATTATAACATTTGAAAGGGCGTTGGATCACGTTTTGAACTTGTTAAACTTAATTTAAATAAGTGAATTCAAAAATCACCCACGATACATACCTAGATAGGAGGTCTCGTTACTTTCAGAGAATTTGGATTCCTACACGCACCCAGTTTGCTAGAAAGCCCCCGGCACCATTTCGTAGGCGTGGATTTTAGGTTGCCCTTTTCAGAGACAGCATGCTATCATGCTTGCTCCTGGTGTTTGCTTAGTTTTTGGGCTAAGGACTTTTGGGTTTCTTGGAAAGAAACTTGGGATATGGACTAGAAAGCTTTCAGATTTTGACTTTTTCTTTGTGGAGAAGAAGCTTATCCACTCTTCTTGTCCTAATTTTTGGGTTATCTTTTGAAACTGGTTTTATTTTTATCTTTCACCCGAGTTCCTTTTGGATCCAGGAATTCAGAGAATGTCATCGTGAGCTTGGGTAGAGTTAATAACCATGTGGAGGGAATTGTAGGAATTAATTATCATTCGTTCCGCGGAGGAGAATTGGATCTTAGAAGGAGAAGGGTAGCACTTTCAGATGTGGACCCCTGTGCTATCACTTGGATGGTGAAAAGGAGGAGATTGAACTGGGAAGTAAGAAGTACATTCTGATCATCTGGAGAAAGGTAGACAATATGGGACTTACATTCTGAGATTTGGGAGGGAACTTCTAAATTAATTTTACAATTGGCAAGGATCAGGAATGAAAGTAAAGATGCATCAAGTGTTACACAGTCACAGATTTACTAAAGAGCCAAACATGTAAATGGAATGGATTGCATGAGGAGTCGTGAATAGTCATTTTCACTATTCCCCCCCATCGATTGTCAGTAAAGTTGGAAACTACAGTCAGCTTCCTGCATGATTGTTACTGCTGCATGCAAAGACTGAAGATCCTAGAGAGGTCTCTCCCCCATCGTCGAATCTCTGAACTCAGAGAGGGACCTAAGAGTTGTATGGGAAGTCTTAAGCCCTTGGACTTGAGGGTGGCTCGTGAAGACGTCCGTGAGGACCTCGGCCTAGGGATTGCACTATGGAATTACACTATGTACAGAACTTCCATCCTATCTAGACAGGGCATGGAATACCAGTAAAGCACAGTGGCTTTCTGTTTTGCTTTTTCGACTGCCACCGCACACTGAGCTGAAGATGTCAATGCACTGTCGAAAATGACTCCCAAGTTCTCATATATGTGGCGTGCAGAGATGTATTATAGTATCTTGTAATCTGCACGTATCTGGGCCGCATAGATTATAAAATACGTGTATATCTGTCCTCAACATAGGTGCAGTGACGGATTTTGGGTTTGGCTGCCCTTAAGTACTGCTGGTGCCGTCTTCCCCCCCCCCCCTCCCACCTCCTTTAAGGGGCTGTTATAGGGTGGCAGAGTGAGATTCAGCGGAGCAGGAAGGCGGTAAATCTTCAGCCAGTCTGCTGCCTCTAAATTTCTGCCACCCTAGGCACAGGACTAGTGTGTGCCTATTTGACAGATCCAGAGCTGCGGACAGTGGAAATATTTGCAGTGCATAGAAGGCACATACTTTCTCTTCCTATTTTATAAAGAAAAGAATATAACTTGGTTGCATAAAACCCCGATTTCCATGTGGAAGTAGGCATAGTTTAATATGTGCGCATGTACTTGATAGAACCACTTTGCCAATACTTCTGCCAGTCCATCTCCAGGTCAAGACCCTGGATCCTCCCCACCCCTTGCACCCAGACCTACCCAATAGTAGTAGACAAAGGCGAGTCTTTCAGTTGCGCTAGATACATAGCAGGTGTGAAAGAGCGCCGATACGTTGTCTGATGCATTCACGTACATATCTTATAAAATAATGAGGGCGCATACCTCATGGCCCCGCCCCGGAACACCCCCAGACCGCCTCTTTTTTTTTGCTCAGGTAAATATGCAAGCGAAACCGAAAATAACATGCTAACTGTTGATGTTTATAAAATAGCACGTGTGTGTGTGTGAATGAAAGCTATGTGTGCACGTATATGCAAATTTTACACACAAATCATTTGAAAATGAAGTTGCTAATGTGGCACCCTACCAGGCCTGGCCACTAGATGCCACTGTGGAGCCTCCATGCCCTTCCGTCCCTCCCACCTGGAGGTTCTGATTGGATGACTCGGTGCTATTTAGCCCGGCCATTTTAAGACTCAGGGGGGTTCAGTTAGAGAGAGCAGCTGCAGAGTAAACCTATTTTTTCCACACTCTGGTAGGGCCTCCCGGCCTTACCCAAAGGAGTTTTCTGTAGAAGAGGCAGCTCACCGTGCACTCCCTGCCAGAGGGTCCTTTCTATAATTTACAGTATAATTTACTTTTAAAATCCTGATACCCTTTGGGGTAAGGGGCTCTCACCAGGGGACCAAAGACCTGTGAGCCTTCTCTAAACCCTAGGTAGGATCCTGCTACCAGAGACAGCGCGGGCAGGGAAGCTCTCCGGATTAAGACTTTTTAAAGTATTTTTTGGAACTACAGAGCAGTGGGGAGGTTTTTGGATCCCCCCTTCCCCTCTCGTCTCCAGATTTTTCCACAAAGAGAAATCAGCTGCAATAATAGCTAAGGAAAATGAACAACCGAATCAGAGGAAGAAAGAGCGAGAGAGGGAGATTGCATCCAGATCTCTGCACCACAAGGAACCAGGACAGGCTTGGGTGGCTGAGAGAAGGAAGGTGTCTAAAGGTCCGATTTTTGCAATGCAAAGGGGACCCCCTTCACTGGGATTCCCACAGCACAGCCGCTGGGAGAGTCACGCGCATTTAATGTCACCATGGGCTCTACCCAGAGCTCTGTAATAAGGACGCCCGGGAAGAAACCCTGTAACTACAGTTGGATGTACGCTCATCATTTTGGACAAATGGACTTTAACTTTTATTAATCAGTAAACTTTAACACCCAGACCTGGTCCGGTCTAATTTTTATAGCTTCTTGCCTCATGAGAAGCACTTAAAGTACAGCACACACACACTTACGACCTTCTTTCCTCGTCTGGGCCTTAAGCGAGAGCCCCCACCCAGGGATTAAGAGTCAGCGTGGGAGCGAGTGGTTAGGCGGGGCAGCCCCAGAAGATATAAATTAGATTACGTGTGCCGTTAGGATTTAACACACCCCACTTAGAAGCAGATTTTTAAAGGCTTGCACGCAGAAAACCAGGAGATATGCGCATGACTTGGATGTGCATGGGCCGCGCAGATTTTAAAAGGCCAGTGGCCTTTATCTCCCAGTACATGGATAAAAATGTTTTGTGAAAAAGGGGAGTGGGACGTGGTCTGGGCTGGGGCATGGGAATTCCTGACTTTCCCAATGACACCAGCGTGTAACTCTCACGTGTACAAGTGCACGCCGGGGTCCCTACCCCGCGTATCTTTATTTCGGCTGTGGATGGCGTGTAAGTAGAAAAATAAAAAAAATCGTGCCTAGTCAGCGGGGGTTTTAAGGCTCGGGGCAGGTAGAGGGAAAAAAAAAGGCAGCCTAGATAGGGGAGTATAGAAGTCCTGTACTTAAACTGGGTAAACTGGGAACGGCCTGGGGAAATGGGTATCGGCGTCGCCATGCACATCTACTAAAATCCCCCCTCACTTAAGTGCTTGAGACGGCATTCCCTTGGACGTGTGCGTCGATATAAAATTGCGTGCGTATGTGCGCGCAGGTAGTTGATTTCGTAACATGCACGCATAAACGCGTGCTTGTTATAAAATTGGTGCGGCCATGTGCGTGCGAGCGTCACTTTGAAAGTTACCGCTTTAGGGTTACACTAATGTGGAACTCGGCATCGTGTACCCGTGGTTGGAATTATTTCTCCCTATGTGCGTCACTTTGTTCTTCTCCACATTACATTTCATCTGCCATTTAAATGCTCAGTTCCCCAGTCTCACAGGGTCCTTCTGAACATCCTCACAGTGCCTGTATTTTTTAACTATGTTGAAATATTTTTGTGTGATCTGCAGATTTGATCACTTCACTTGTCACTCCCTCTTATAGATTATTAATGAATAAGTTAAACAATACTGGTCCAAGAATAGATCCCTGAGGTATTCCACTATTCACCTTTCTCTTTCTCTTTGCTTCCTATCTTTTAACCTGTCACCAAGACCTCCTATCCCATGACTTTTTAGTTTTCTGAGGAGTCCTTCATGAGAGAAGCACGCTGTATTGATTGGCTCACCTTCATCCACATGCTTATTTACACCTGAAAAGAATTCTCGTAGGTTAGTAAGGCAGGACTCCCCACCGCTACATCCCGTCAAGCCATGTTTATCTATATGACCAGCCATTTTATTATTGATGATAGCTTCCACCATTTCACAGGCACATGTAACAGGGTAACAAACAGCAGGTACAAACAGAAGACTTCAGGCACTGGTCCGAGAAGGAAAAGTTTTATTTGTTAGCAATAAGATGCAGCTGAAATGTTTCAGTAAGACTGCACACCCTCCCTTTGCAGGGAGAAACTTTTTATACATTTCACATTTCTCATCTCTTGCACATGTGTTCTACACATTGCTGAGCAAGCATATCTCAACTGAGGGGCTACGTGACCCCCTCCTTCTTCCAGCCTGGAACTTTCCTGATTTTTCTCCTTTGTTCTGGCTTCAGGTCATGTGAATACTGATTCGTCATTCGCAGGAGAGGCTGTCGGGAATTGCAGTTCTGTAAGTGCTATGAAAGGAATTGCAACAATAATACTGCCTTATACATAATGGGGCGGATTTTAAATGCCCTGCGCGCGTAAATCCGGCTGGATTTACGCGCGCAGGGCCCCGGGACATGTCGCGCGTGACGCGGCGTTTGGGGGGCGTTGACTCGGGTGTGGTTTCGGCTCGGGGGTGTTCTGGGGGGGGGGGGGTGGCCGCGACCTCCGGATCAGCCCCCGGGACCGGAACACGGAGCGGGGCTGCTGGCCGGCACGTGCAAAGGTAGGGGGTTTTAGATAGGGTCGGGGGAGGGGAAGGTGGGGGGAGGGCGGAGGGAACAGGCAGCGCGCGCTGGGCTCGGCGCGCGCAGGTTGCACAAATGTGCACCCCCCTTGCACGCGCCGACCCCGGATTTTATAAGATAAGCGCGGCTACGCGCGTATCTTATAAATCCAGCGTACTTTTGTTCGCGCCTGGTGCGCAAACAAAAGTACGCGATCGTGCAAATTTTTAAAATCTACCCCATAGCGTCCTTTGTTCTGGTCAGTTCTATGTCCTCATCAAGGTTACTGACTTGGCAAACATAAATGAAGTTTATCAGCATTACTAAAAGACAATAAGAACAGTGTGTGAAAGCTTGCTAGCAGTTTGGCTAATGTGCAGTTTCTCTATCCTATCCATAAGCTTTATTGCAGGCAGCAGACCCTTTGTGAAGCGGGTGATTCTGGTACATGGAGTCCTGGTGTTAGGAGTTAACTGTCCTTGTCTCAGGTGGGATTGGTGTGGGCTCCATGCCCCCCCCCCCCCCCCCCCCCCACCTTCACACAGACGTCAGGCTCACCATTCTGTAGCTACTTGGGTCGCCCAGGAACCCGTTTTGAAAAATGGCATTGCATTTGCTACCCTCCAGTCCTCTGGTATGGAGGCAGACTTGAATGATAGGTTACAGATTACCAGTAGTGGGTCTTCAATTTCATATTTCATTTCCTTTAGAACTCTGGGGTTACTGCCGTCAGATCCCGGTGATTTGCTGCTATTTAGTATGTCAGTTTGCTCTAGCACCTCTGCCAGGTTCACATTGACTTAATTCAATTCTTCTGAGTCACCACCCAGAAAAAAACCAGTTCCAGTATGGGTATCTCCCCAACATCCTCCTTGGTAAAGACTGAAGCACATAATTCATTTAGTTTTTCTGCTATGGCCTTTTTCTCCCTGAGTGCTCCTTTTTATTCCCCAATCATCTAACAGTCCCACTGACTCCTCCTCAGGTTTTTTCGTTTCTAGATTACTTGAAAAGGGTTTTATTATTAGTTCTTGCCTCTTTGGCACTTCTCTCCTCAAATTCTCTCTTAGCCTGCTTTATTAGTGTTGTATATCTAATTTGGCAGTGCTTTCATGTATTCTTGTTTTCCACATGCTCTGCTTTCCATTTGATTAAACGATGCCCTTTTGCTGCATCATTTATCCATGCTGGCAGGTGCTTGTTCTTGTTTGACCTTTCTTAATTTGTGGAATACATGTTATCTGGGCTTCCAAGATTATGTTTTCCATACCTCATGCATACTTTTAATCCTTGTAATTGTTCCTTTTAGTTTTCTTCTAACTAGTTTCCTTATCATATGTTAATGATGGTTTTATTTATTTATTTATTTATTTATTTCCTCCAGTGACTATCTCAGATTTGATGGCATTATGATCACTGTTGCCAAGCAGCTCTACTATGGTTACCTCTTCCACCAGATCCTGCATTTCAGTGATAACTAGATCTAAAGTAGCCCCCTCTCTCATTGCTTCTACAACCAGTTGCTCCATGAAGTAATCATTTATGGTGTCTAGGAACTTAACCTCCCTGACATGCCTGGGTTAGACATTCACCTAATCAGTAGAATGGTGATTGAAATCTCCCATTATATTTGTGTTTCTACATTTAGCAGCCTGTCTAATTTTCCCCATCCTAGTCGGGTGGATGGTAGTAAACACTCAGAGGTCAATATTCAAAGCCATTTAGAAGGATAATTCAGAAGAACATAAGAACATGAGATATGCCATACTGGGTCAGATGAAGGGTCCATCAAGCCCAGTATCCTGTTTTCCAACAGTGGCCAATCCAAGTCACAAATACCTGGCAAGAACCCCCAAACATTAGATAGATCACAGGCTCCTGTTGCTTATTAATTACCCAGTAACACTAATTGCTATAACCACATCCTCTGGCAATGAATTCCAGAGCTTAACTATGTGCTGAGTGAAAAAGAATTTCCATCTAAATGGCAAGTTATCCATCCAACTTTGGGTTATCCATCTAGCTCCAAATTATCAATTTAATTCCAAGTTAGCCATCTAACTCCAAGTTAGCCATTTAGATGTTTAGTTTTGAATATTCTTCTCTTAGTGTTATACTGCTCCCCATCCTGCATCGAATATCTATCCATAAAGATTTTACTTGGTTCTTGATTCTATGGAGTTCTTGACATTTAGTGCCAAGCCACCACTTCTGCCTGCTCTGTCATTGCAATATATTTTGTACCCCTGTATCCCATTGGTTGCCCTTTTTCCACCTGATCTCTGCCTTAAAGAAACTTTAATGTAAACAAATTGTAGAACTATGTTCTTCTTTTTTTGTGCTATGTAGGTTAATCAATTATTTAGGCTTTTATTAGAGCTCATATTGATTATTGTAACTATTTGTATGTAGCACTCCCTAAGAAATCTCTTTGAAAGCTTCAATTAATTCAGGCCTCTGCAGCTCATTTATTACCAGATACTGCATTATCAGACAGAATAACACTGATCCTAAGAGACCTTCACTGGTTTCCACTTCATTATCAAGCACAGTTTAAGAGATTAACCCTTGTTTTACAGTTATGAAAGACTCTGGGTCATTGTAGCTGAAACTGGAAGTACCTGCAGATACTCCAGTAGGTATGCAACATTCATCATGTGACCTCCATTCCTCCAGGTTCTGCCATGACACCGACTGGAAACCCGTGATAGGCATTCTCTTGTTTAGGTCCTTTTTTATGGAGTTAACTGAGCTAAAAAATCTGTTTGACTCTGGCTTTAGGAAAAGTGTAAAGTGGTTCTTTAAATTGACTTTTACGTAATGAAATTTGATTGGATACATTTTCTATCCAATTTTGCTTTGTTTTTAGAGAATGTTAAACTTTGCATGTTTTAGCTTTATTGTGTGATTTGATGTTTCATTTTTATTTGTTTTCATCCCTTTGTTTTTTTTTTTTCATGATGTATTTCGTTTTGATATTGTTTTATATCTGTATTTATTGAACTTGTCCCATGCCTCGAGTATTTTAATAGAAAGCATGTAACATGGAAATCGGATTGGATTGAATCTTATTGGCACTTTACTAGACTGTAGAAAGGACTCCTTTAACCACTGTGTATTTGTATAAATATTTGCTGTTCAGTCTTTTGGCAGATGTAGTAAGCAGCCCCTTTTAATAACCTTCTGCTGTGCAAAGGATTCAGATCACAGAAGCTCAGCTGATCAAAGGTCACATAGTGTATCTGCATGTGTAAATGGGCGTGCGGCCAGATACGTGGCAATTGTATATCCTGCGCGCATCTTCTAAAATAGCCCTGGCATGCATATATGTCTCCTAATTTTAAGCTTATGCGTACACAGCTGTGTAAGTCAGCTTTGGGACATGCAAGTGAGGGAATTTTATAACAGACGCATGTCCAGGCCATGACCAGTTTCATTACTTTGTCCACCAGTTTGCCCAGTCTAGAGGTAGGCCTTCTAGACCCCCCCCCCCTCGGTTCTTTAGCTTGCATTCCCCCCAATAGTTTTATAAAGACTTACACCTCCTCCATAGCAGAAGTAAATTTGGGCTCAAATACACACCAGCTCTCGAAGGGAAAAGGTTCCTTTGCAGTCCTGAGTCAGAAAAAGTCTGTGCACAGATCTGCACCTGCCGTGTATGCGGATTACATTTTCCAGTCCGATTCCCCGTGGACGAGAACGTGGATGCACATGAGAGCAGGTGGAAACAGCTCGTTGCGGCACTATCCACGCGCTTTTGCACACAGATAGGACAGACCATTTTCCAAGAGCCTGTTTCCGCAGGCAACTTTCAAAGGCATTTGCACGGGTAAAAGAGTGCTTGACTTGCAAAAAATGACCTTTTACAAAATTCCCCGCCCAATCTACGGCTCAGCTTACGAGCGCAGGTCATACATGTGCGTAAATGTAGCTGGAATGAGCAGAGGCTTTCTTCATGCTGTTGTGTGCCCAATACACTTCTGTCCACTATTTAAAGCCCCAAATAGGATGGCATTTCCCTTGCCCGGAAAGGGCTTCGCTGGTCCTCCCACTCTTTAGAGATCTAG